>NW_012117666.1:646422-666457 GCF_000951035.1 Colobus angolensis palliatus
AGATGGATGGATGGATAGATGGGGTGGGTGTGTCGATGGATAGATGGATGGGTGGGTGGGTGGATGGACAGATGGATGGATGGATAGATGGGGTGTGTGGGTGGATGGATAGATGGATGGATGGATAGATGGGGTGGATGGATAGATGGATGGATGGATAGATGGGGTGGGTGGATGGATGGATGGATGGATAGATGGGGTGGGTAGGTGGATGGATGGATGAGTGGACAGATATACAGATGGCAAAAACTATAGAGAAGGGCATCCCCCTGCCTACCTTGAGCCAGAACCAGACATGGAGCTGAGGGCTGCCACCTTAGTGGATTGGGGATGCGTGCTGATGCTAGACCCCCTCTCCCTGCTCCCCCGTGTGCAGGTGGGGACAGAATTCACCACTATCCTGTACAACTTCATGTGTAACAGCAGCTGTGTGGGGGGCATGAACCGACGGCCCATCCTCATCATCATCACCCTGGAGACGCGGGAGTGAGTCCCGGGCACACGGGGTGGAGGTGGGACAGGGCTGGGCAGGCACGGCTAGTGGGAGAAGGGGAGCTGTCATGGAGACCTGCATGCCGAGGCCAGCTTGGGGAAGAGACTGGGCTGTGCTGCTGGAGGAAGGGACTGCCCTCTGGCCTGAAGGGCCTGCCTGGGCAGGAGCTGGGCCTCTGGAGGGAGGCGAGTCCCGGGCAAGGTCTCAGGGCAGCCTCCCAGCTTTGAGCCTCTGGCTCCCTCTGGTGGGAACACTCGCTACCGGCACTGGGTGCTCCACAGTGACTCAGGGCTCTCAAGGCCGGTCCTGCAGGGTCTGAGGTGGGCAGGTTGAGGGTGGGCAGGATTGAGCTCACAATTCTGGCTGTGCCCACCCGACAGTGGGCAGGTGCTGGGCCGCCGGTCCTTTGAGGGCCGCATCTGCGCCTGTCCTGGCCGCGACCGAAAAGCCGATGAGGACCACTACCGGGAGCAGCAGGCCTTGAATGAGAGCTCCACCAAGAACGGGGCTGCCAGCAAGCGCGGTGAGCAGCCGACCGGGGGAACTGGATGCTGTGGGAGGGGAAGGGGACACGGGGCTGCCAGCAAGCGTGGTGAGCAGCCGGCTGGGGGGAACTGGATGCTGTGGGAGGGGAAGGGGACACGGGGCTGCCAGCAAGCGTGGTGAGCAGCCGGCCGGGGGGAACTGGATGCTGTGGGAGGGGAAGGGGACACGGGGCTGCCAGCACGCGTGGTGAGCAGCCGGCCGGGGGGAACTGGATGCTGTGGGAGGGGAAGGGGACACGCTGGCAGGACACAGTGCGAGCCCGTGCCCGAGGGACAGGGCCAGCCCCTGAACAGTCCCCCAGACCCAGAATCCTCCCCGACGGAGCCTGAGAGCAGCCCCCAAATAAGTCGCTTGTCCTGAGATGGCCAAGGGCACCTCAAAGGCCTGGGTGGCACTGCAGGTTTGCCCATCCCTGTGGGCTGCTCACCACTGGGCCCACCTGAAGAATCTATTGGCCCCAAGGGTGGGGCAGGTCTCCCTCCTCCCGGAGGGTGGCCTCACCCCACCCGCCCTGCCTGGCCTTCCAGCCTTCAAGCAGAGCCCCCCTGCCGTCCCCGCCCTGGGCCCCGGCGTGAAGAAGCGGCGGCACGGAGACGAGGACACGTACTACCTGCAGGTGAGTGTGTGTGCTCCCGTACAGCGGCCAGGAGACCTGCCTCACCTCTGTCGTCTGCTGAGCCCAGGCTGGGCCATGGGGAGAGACCCTGAAGACCATGGTGGAGGGGGCAGGAGGCACCCAGCGCTGCGTGAGAGGGTCCAGAGGGCAGAACCTGCTTGCAAGAGCCAGAAGCAGGGTCCGACTGCAGGGCATCCCTGAGAGTCCCCTCAGTCCCAAAAAGCCAGTGTCACGCCATTTACAATGAAGCCATGCGTACATAGCACAGGTGGGGTGGTGCGGAGTCCACTGGGGTAGAAGCTCAGCAGGAATCCAGGACCCTAACGTTGGCCAGGACCCGTGGCCATGGACCCCCTGAGTGTGCCTCTCACATGTGGCCTCCAACAGGTGAATTAAACCGGCACAGGCTTAGCTAGGATTCGTCTTCCATGATGTGAGCTTTCAGTTTTTTGAGCTCCAGAATGAGCCCCAGTTGGGGGCAGTGGCTCATGCCTGTAATCCCAGCATCCTGGGAGGCCAAGGCGGGTAGATCACTTGAGCCCAGGAGTTTGAGACTAAAGTGGGCAACATAGCGAGAACCCCATCTCTACAAAAATTAGCTGGGTGTGGTGGTGGCATGCACCTGTAGTCCCAGCTACTCAGAAGACTGAGGCAGAAGGATCACCTGAGGGCAGGAGGATGGCCTGAGCCCAGGAGTCCAAGGCTGCAGTGGGCTATGATGATGCCACTGCACTGCACTCTAGCCTGGGCAACAGAGCAAGACTCTGTTTAAAGGAAGGAAGAGAGAGAGATACTTGGTTTTTTTTTTAAAAAAAAAAAAAAAAACAAAACAGTATCTGTTGGTGGGGGAGGAAGAGGGAGGCTTAGGGACCACAAGGAGCAGGCATAGTTCTTGGGGACAGACCTGCCCACCGAGTCATGGGCTCTGGTTAGACCTGCTTCTTGGGAAGAGGAAAGAAGGTCAGGGGATCCTGAGCCTCTGGGGTGCCGGGGAACCCCCACAAAGGACAGATGCTTTGCCAAGCCCAGGTCCTCCTGAGGCTGCGGCCGGCCGCCTCCCTCCCACGGGGGTCTGGGGCATGTGGGCAGAGCATCTGCTCCTCTGTGCTCAGGTGCGAGGCCGGGAGAACTTCGAGATCCTGATGAAGCTGAAGGAGAGCCTGGAGCTGATGGAGCTGGTGCCGCAGCCGCTGGTGGACTCCTATCGGCAGCAGCAGCAGCTCCTACAGAGGCCGTGAGTCAACCCCAGCCCACCATCAGTGTGGGGAAGCTCATGGCTCAACCCCGCAGGAGAAGGCCAGGAGGACCAGCAACCCCTCCAGAAGGCATCATCTGCCAGGGACAGGCAGCAGGGTCCAGAGCAAAGGGGGCCCACCCCACATCTCCTCCAGGAAGCCTTGTGGGACTTGGGGCTGCCCTGGGACCCTAGGTCATGGCCCTTGCTATGCCTCTGCCACTGAGGGGTCTTATAAATGTCTGCTGGGTGGAAAGGCCAGGAGGGGTGGCCAGAGTGACCATGACCCACCAAGACCAGAGGCCAATTCCAATGGCACAGGTCATCCCCCTGCCTACCCGCCCCACCATGGCCAGTGTCCTTCTCAGGAGCAGGCCCAGTGGCTATGCATGGCCATCCTCCAGCCACTCTCTGACATCAGAGGAGGACAAAGCCACTCTCTGACCTCAGAGTCTCCACCCATTGGCAGCATGGGGGCATCGCAGGTGTGGGTGGTTGGTGGGCACGAGGCTGCCTTGCTTCCCACCCATGCAAGCCATTGCTTCTGAGCAGGAGTCACCTACAGCCCCCATCCTACGGGCCGGTCCTCTCGCCCATGAACAAGGTGCACGGGGGCATGAACAAGCTGCCCTCCGTCAACCAGCTGGTGGGCCAGCCTCCCCCGCACAGCTCGGCAGCTACACCCAACCTGGGGCCTGTGGGTGAGTCCCTTGGGCAGTGGGGGCCCATGGGCAGGGCAGGGAGGCCCCCTGGGGGCGCCTGGCTCAGGGCACTCCACCCAGCTCGGGACCCAGGACAGGTGTCTCTGGCTGGTTCCTTCCAGCAATTCTACCCTCTGGGCAGGAGGCGCAGCCACGGACAGCCCTCTCTGCCCACTCCTGGCTGTGGGAGGTGGAGGGGGCATGGTTAAGAGCGTGGAACCCACACGCCTACACCACCTCTTGGCAGGCAAGGAAGCTTGCGGAAGGCTCTTAACATTACACAGCCTGTTGCCCCATCAGCAAATGGCCACAGAAGTACCAGGCTCACTCCTTGTGAGGATTAAATGGTGCAAGACCTCCTCAGGGACCCCAGCAGAAGCTGGGAGCTCCACTGGATAGAGTTTGGGCCCCCTTCCCCTGGAAGGTCCTCATGTGGGCAGGACCAGGCATGTTCCCAGTGCTGCGAGCAAGCACCCCCAGGTGTTTCCTCAGGCCCCGGGATGCGGCCAGCACTCCAGCGCCAGCTGTGATTGCCCTTACGACCCAGTGCCTTGTGCGCACAGTCATCGCCGTCCCTGCTAGGCGAGGCGAGGACACAGGGCCCCAGGTGTTCAGCCCTTGTTCAAGCCTCCAGCTGGCTGGGGTGATGCCAAGCATCACATCGCCAGGCCTTGGGGTGGCTCCCCTGGTGTCCAGAGGTGTCTGGAGCCTGGGTGGAGCCTGCACCGGGACGCCCGGCCTGCTGCCCTCAATGCCCCACCTGCCTCTCACCCAGGCCCTGGGATGCTCAACAACCATGGCCACGCAGTGCCAGCCAACGGCGAGATGAGCAGCAGCCACGGCGCCCAGTCCATGGTCTCGGGGTCCCACTGCACTCCGCCACCCCCCTACCACGCTGACCCCAGCCTCGTCAGGTGTGTGGGCTGCCAAGGGCCTGAGCATGCGCTGTCACCCTGTCCGTTCACCTCTGTCCTTCTGGCCATGTCAGCTGCCCTGCCCCACCCTGTGTGCTCACCACTCGCAACCCCAGATCAGACAGGCGGGCGGGGACAGTCAGGCTAGGAGCATCGAATATGCTGGGGAAATGGTCCACTTAGAGGAAAAACACAAAAAGCCGGGTCTTCACTGACCTGTCCCCAGCTGAGCACGTCCCCTCCCCGAGGGATGCCACGGCCACCTATGGGCTGGAGGGAGACAGTGACAGTCTCCGCCCCAGCCAGGCCACTCCCAGAGATGAGGGCTCACACAGCCCTGTGCTCAGAAGCTAATGCTGCTTCCTTTCTCAAATTCTCTCTGCAGTTTTTTAACAGGATTGGGGTGTCCAAACTGCATCGAGTATTTCACGTCCCAAGGGTTACAGAGCATTTACCACCTGCAGAACCTGACCATCGAGGTAACGCCCGGGCAACCCCCGCTCCGCACAGGCAGTAGCTGGAGGGGCCCCTGAACAGAGGGCAAAGAGCCTTCTCTTCCTTGCTCTCGTGGCTGGGAAACTTGGAAACCCTCTCCCACAGGCAAGCAGATGTGATGAGTTGACTCTTGAGAGCTCAGGCAGGCACAGCCAGGCAGGCAGCTGGCGGTGCGGGACACAGGCCCAGGCCTCCGGATGCTGAACTGGTCATTTGGGCCTTTTCGGACTCCCAGCAGCCAGTGTGCCTTTGATTTTAGGGGATGGGCTGTTTCCAAGGCACAAAGAACAGAAGTATGTAAGGCCCTGAGGGAGTCAGTCCAGTTCAGCGCCATTTACACCCAGAGGAAAGGGGACCCGGGGAAGGCAAGCGCCTGACCCGAGGCCACACAGCTCTTGGCACCTGTGGGAGCTGATCGCAGGCACCATGATTAAACAGCCACGGCTTGTCTTTGGGTTAAGTGAGACTAGCGGTGTACAAAGCCTGCTCGTAGCCTAGGACAGTGTGAACCACAGGACACTGTCAGTGAAGGAAGAGCTAGCCCTCTGCCGGGAACCCGCCCCTAGCCAGTGCCGCAGCCCAGGTCCAAGGACCGTCCCAGACCATCCCCAGCCTGGGGCTGCAGACAGAGATGAGGGTCAGTGCGAGCTGGGGCCAGCTGCTCAGCCTAACTGTCCGTCGTGCAGAGGGTGGCCTCGTCTGTGTCCACTAACCGCCTCCCCGCAGCCTGTCCCCAGTATGCTGAGCCAGCTCCAGGTCACGTGTTAACCCTTGCCTCCCCTGCATGTGTGTGCTTCGTGTGGTGCCTAGAGGGTGCTGGGAGCTCGTGGATGAGCTGGGGGCCTGCTCCGGGGGGCAGGGACATGGAGACCAAGGAGGGCCCTGTCCTGAGGCTGGGAGGCAGTTCCTCCCCCAGGGCCAGGTAGATAGATGCTCAGGGAGCTCCATGTCTAAGGCTCGGAGGTCAGGGCCCAGGCCCCACACAGGCCAGGAGTGGCCCTGGTGGGCTCTCCCCCTCCCCCATGTCCCCTCTCCTGCCTACTCTGGTTGGGGGTGTGGGGACCAGGGTGTGGTGTGGCCAGACCTCCAGGCCCAGGGCGGCCCTCCCTGCTCTCCCTGTCCCCGCTGCCCGCTGCCCCCTGCCCCTAACGCGCTGGCCTCTCGCAGGACCTGGGGGCCCTGAAGATCCCCGAGCAGTACCGCATGACCATCTGGCGGGGCCTGCAGGACCTCAAGCAGGGCCACGACTACGGCGCCGCGCAGCAGCTGCTCCGCTCCAGCAACGCGGCGGCCATCTCCATCGGCGGCTCCGGGGAGCTGCAGCGCCAGCGGGTCATGGAGGCCGTGCACTTCCGCGTGCGCCACACCATCACCATCCCCAACCGCGGCGGCCCCGGCGCCGGCCCCGACGAGTGGGCGGACTTCGGCTTCGACCTGCCCGACTGCAAGGCCCGCAAGCAGCCCATCAAGGAGGAGTTCACGGAGGCCGAGATCCACTGAGGGGCCCGGCCCGGCCAGAGCCTGTGCCACCGCCCAGAGACCCAGGCCGCCTCCGCTCTCCTTCCTGTGTCCAAAACTGCCTCAGGGGGCAGGGCCTCCAGGCTGTGCCCGGGGAAAGGCAAGGTCCGGCCCATCCCCAGGCACCTCACCCGCCCCAGGAGAGGCCCAGCCACCAAAGCCGCCTGCGGACCGCCTGAGTCACCTGCAGAACCTTCTGGAGCTGCCCTAACGCTGGGCTTGCGGGGCAGGGGCCGGCCCACTCTCAGCCCTGCCACTGCCGGGCGTGCTCCATGGCAGGCGTGGGTGGGGACCGCAGTGTCGGCTCCGACCTCCAGGCCTCATCCTAGAGACGCTGTCATCTGCCGACCAAGAAGGTCCTTCCAGAGGAAAGAATCCTCTTCGCCGGTGGACTGCCAAAAAGCATTTTGCGACATCTTTGGTTCTGGAGCGTGGTGAGCAGCCAAGCGACTGTGTCTGAAACACCACGTATTTTCAGGGAATGTCCCTAACTGCGTCTTGCCTGTGCCGGGGGCTGGGGACTCTCTCTGCTGGACTTGGGAGTGGCCTTTGGCCCCAGCACACTGTATTCTGCAGGACCGCCTCCTTCCTGCCCCTAACAACCACCAAAGTGTTGCTGAAATTGGAGAAAACTGGGGAAGGCGCAACCCCTACCAGGTGTGGGAAGCATCTGGTACCGCCTCAGCCAGTGCCCCTCAGCCTGGCCACAGTCACCTCTCCTTTGGGACCCCTGGGCAGAAACGGACAGCCTGTCCTTAGAGGACTGGAAATTGTCAATATTTGATAAAATGATACCCTTTTCTACACAGTGGGTCAGTTTTTTTTGTTTTTTTTTTTAAACTTCGTTCCTCAACATTCCCTTTCCAGCTCAACCTAGTGCCCATCAGCGGAGCTGCTGAAGCTGAGTGAGAAGCCAGGTGGGCGGGACTTGTCCCCAGGAAGCCCTGCTGGGGAGGAAGCCTAGAGGGAACGCTGGGAAGGGCAAGTTCACAGGAACGCTCTGCCGCGGGAGCAGCTCCTCCCTTGCCGCCGCCACCTTCTTTACCACTGCGAGGTCCAGAGGGCATTCCTTTCTTTTCCAGGCGGCGGCAGTCAGGGAACAGACTGAGGTAGGTGCAGGGGGGGTCTACGCCTTCGTGGAGCACCCCAGGGAGTTAGTGGGCCCCAGAGACGCAGTGTCTGCACAGGCCCCTACTGGGGCCACCTCCATCCACGAGGAGCAGCCTGAGCCTTGGTGGCTGGAGCTTGACCGTCCTGGAGCACAGCTCCAGGGCAAGGAACCGGAGCCCCCGGGGAGCCTCACAGGTGTGACAAGGCCCTTCATTCCAGGCAGGTGGGCCGATGGAGAGTAGTGAGCTGTGCACACTGTATTCTGCAGGACCGCCTCACTCACGTACGCTGAGACACCACCCAGAGTGCAGGCTGCCTGGCCCCTTCTGACACGGCCAGCTCCACACCCCCTGCCTAGGGTATGTGTGGCATCAGCTCCTAAGGGCTAGGAGCTTCCCCCACTAACATCTCCCAGAAGCAGTTAAGCCCTCCAGGGCACGGCAAGGTTAGACACAGCCCCCATCCCCAGATCAGGACTCCATCTTGCTAAGTGGCATCACTGTCACCAGCCTCCCCTTATTTAAAAGCAGCGACTGGTGTTGCCACAGGTGCCTGGTCTACGAAGACGCAGGCGTCCCTCTCCCACTGTCCACCTCCCTGGGGGCCACTGACAGCACAGCTGCCTGGGTGCACGTTTGTGGGGGCAGCAAGAGCGGGGCTGCCGGCTCTCAGGGGATCTGGCTGCAGCCAGGGCGAGAGCCTGGCCCTTCCTTCTAGCTCCTTCTAGCCGAAGGGCAGGCTCTGGCTGCTCAGCTTCTAGGGTTCCATCTCCCTAGAAAGGTGCCCACACCCAGGGCATCCGTCAGTAGGGGCAACAGCAGCAGACTCAGGGCTTTCCCAGGGTGGCACAGCCACCCCAGCTGCATGTCACCTCAGCTCTCCATCTTATTGCCATTTCGTAGATGAGGAAGCTGAGGCCAGAAAGGCATCACGCCCATCTCTTGGGGGCTGAGCACTGCTACCCGAGTCCACCTCCTGAAGCCCCACTCTGCCCCATGCTCCACTTCTAGAGCCACGGGGGCCCATCCCGACACTTGGGGTTCCCGAGCCCAGCACAGATGTGCTTCAATTCCAGGGGGTTGTTGATTTGTTTCTTAGGCATGTTCCCTGTCCACCCTGAGTCCAGTGAGGCTGTCCCAGGAGCCCCTGTAGTGTGCTGCTGGGGGGTGGGTGGCACAGAGCAGGGAGAGGCCCAGAGGCAGCTGTCACTGGAACCCCAGCCAGACGTCCAAGGAAGCCAGTCAGAACACGGAGCAGCCAGATGGCCCCAGCTGCACCTGTACAGCGAGCCCACACAGCCTCCTTGCGCTGGAGAAGCAGCTGTGAAAGTAAACAGAGTCGAGACTTTGCTGTGGTTAGGAGAAAATGCAAATTCCCAGGAACAAGAATCCTTTAAGCGATGTTTTTTATACAACTAAACAAATCAACAAATAAATCTTGAAGGCAGATGGTTTTCCCAGCAGTGCAGGGGTAGGAGGGAGGCTGCTGGCACTCCTGGAGCCGAGGGGGACGGGCAGTGGTCCTGAGTCTGCTCAGAGAGGCCAGGCAGAAGGAGCTCACCAGGCAGGTCAGCTCACGTCCGTCCGAGTCACTCTGGTCAGAAACAGCGACTCTCCCCCATTCCCCCAGCGTTCCCACCAGGCCTGGGCTGCCGGGAAGCCCTTGCTGTACCCAGGGGCCCGACTCGCAGTATCCTGGCACAGAGACACCTGTCACTCGGAACAGTCAGTGTCTCCAACGCGCAAACATCCACTCCTCTGTTACCAGTCAAAGCGCTTTAATGCTTTAGGGTGGACACGCGACCCCATCCGTGTGTCCGTGTGGGCTGGTGCTTCTCCGAGCAGTATTAACGGACGCCCTCCAATGACATAACAACTGGTTTTGGTCATGTAATCTTGGGAAAATGTGTTATTTTTAGCTGTGTTTCGGTGGGGATTTTTGTTTTTGTAACATAATAAAGTGTGTGTTCCAATGACTGGTTCTCATGACGAAACCTCCATCTCCAAGGGGCTCAGACAAACGGCGGCTCCTGACAGGCGGGAAGCCTGTGGCCTCTGCGGCCGGCCCTGGCAGCCCACCTGAGTTTCTCTGTGTCGTGAGTCTGGTGGGTCCCTGGGGTGTCCCTCTGCCCTGTGCCTCGGAGGACCTGCGGGCCAAGCCGAGTAGCCTCATGGGACTGACCTGAAGTGCAGGCCCGTGAGCCCTCATCCAAGCCCTGTGGGGCCCAGGCTTTCTGGACTTGAGCTAGGCCAAGCAGGGTCTCCAGGTGTCACAGACACCCACACAGAACGCACTCTCGTTTATCAGCAAAACCTAAGGAAACAAAAGGCAGCGGAGAGCCTCGTGTTGGCTCAGGCCAGGCTGAGACCAGAGGCTTCGTTTCAGTTCTCTTGGTTCCCAGGTTTCTTGGTTTCAGACTTGTGAACAGTGACTAGGGTCCTGTCACAGCAAAAATAAGGCTCTAGAAATCTCTTCAACCTCGGAGGAGGCCTCAGTCTTTTTAGAAATTGGCCTTAAACAAAGACAGAAAGGACCAAGGCAAGAGGGAGAGATGCCGCCAGGAAGCTCCGCTGAGTTCCCCCACAGGTGAGGTGCAGGTGAGGTGAGGTGCAGGTGAGGCGCCATGCCTGGTCTTGGCCCCACCTTCCTGGCTAGCGCTCACCCCTTTCACTAGGCTCCTACCTGTCCCCACGTCCAGAAAGGAGGGCTGGGCGGCGATGGGCCCACCCCCTCACAGCCACAGAACTCTGGATCACCAAAGTGCTGAGGCCTCAAACTAGACAGAAGTGGAGGGATTTGGGATGCTCCCTCGGCAAGAGGGTGCCACGTAGAACGTAGAAACGGGGACTCTAAAACGTGAGCGCTTTTAGCACAAGGGTGAGTTTGAATATCTTTGTTTAAAAGGTTATTTTTTTTAAGTATAGCATGAGAAATACAGGGCATTATTTTCAAATATATAAAAACATCTCCAGTAGGTTCCACACAGAATTTTGGAAAGCTAAGCGGGACTCGGAACAGCTCTGCTGCTCCCCAAGGCACTACCCTTCGAAGGAAGGTTTCCACCACCTGGCTGCAAAACAGAAAGGAGAAGGCCTATTTCCAAAAGGTCTCCACACCCCTTTGGGCGGAAAACAGCCGCCGTTCATTCCTGCGCTCACATCCGAAGAGGAAGCCTAGATTCAGGCGACAAGAACAGAATATGGGCTTCTCATACCACACACATACACTTCCTATTTCTCTGGAATGGTGCTGTGTCATTACTATGCACAAAATCAGATTCTTCAAGAAAATTGTTTTTTAGGCCGAGCACAGTGGCTCACGCCTGTAATCCCAGCTCTTTGGGAAGCCGTGGCAGGTGGATCACGAGGTCAGTAGTTCGAGACCAGCCTGGCCAACATGGTGAAACCCCGTCTCTGCTAAAAATACAAAAATTAGCCAGGTGTGGTGGCGCATGCCTGTAATCCCAGCTACTCAGAAGGCTGAGGCAGATGAATCACTTGAACCCGGGAGGCGGAGCTTGCAGTGAGCCGAGATTGCGCCACTGTACTCCAGCCTGGGTGACAGGGCGAGACTCCGTCTCAAAACAAACAAACAAAAAATGTTTTTAAATACTGGTGTAATTACCCCCAAAAAAGGCCTAAGGAGGCCTGCAGTCTGCCTCATGCATGCAACACTTAGTCTTAACAGCTCCGCCAGCCCTCGGCCCTGTTTGCCACAGAAAAGCTGAAACCGCAGGTTTCTGGGTCAATTTACACTGTCCAATCCCTGACCTGCCCTCTTCCTGAGACAGCCAACCAGGGGCCTCCGACGCCCTGCCAAGGGAACTCTGACCGGAAGAGCATCTCTGCGGCCGGCGTGCAACACAGAACAGCTAAGCAAGCCCAACTTGTGTCCTTGGTCTGAAGTCACATCCTGAAAAGTCTGGTCACACCAGAAATGAAACATACATGGTTTCCCAATGCTTCCCGTTCTGAGTCCCCAGTGAGGACAAGATCGCCAGAAGGTTCTGTCTCCCTCTCTCAGTAACAGTGAGAAGAGAAACAGGCAACTGGATATTGGGCAGAATCTTGGCTCCACCCTCGGGTTGGTTCACGGAGCTTCTGTCTTCACCACAGAGGCCTCTGCTGATTCGCAGGGCAGGTCCACAGCTGACCGGCTCCACCACGACTGCGCCGCGGCCGCGGCCGCCCGGAAAGCCCTGAGGAACTGCTCTTTGGCGATTTCAGGAGGTTCTTTCCCTGCACATTTGCACAGATTCAGGATAAAACCCAACACATCGGAGCCAGACAGTATTCTTGTTGGGACATGTGAAGAGGCCACTGGCCTCGGGGTGGGACACTGGTCCTAGAGAGACCCACCCGCCCCTCTTGGACAAGCCCGACCCAGGTTCCGGAATTCTGTTCCACCTCCCTGGTTCCCAGTCACCCCCAGGACTGACAGAGGGTAGAAGGTGTCCTATCTTCCAGGACACGTGATATCCACTAGCTCTCAGGAGTTCACAAGTAGTCATCATTTTATAAACCTCGGAGTTCAAGAAGATTTCTTAGGACATGTCAGGCAACATGGTACATGCACAGAACCCCAAAGGAGCATCTCTCAGAATCTTCCTCAAGTACAAGCAATGCAAATGATCACTGAGATGGACAATCTCAAATCTGAACCCAGCATCTGGAATGCAATTTTCCACCTGAAATTGGCATATCATCTGCACTGACTGCAGCCTGGAAGGCATCTACCCGTTGAGCATCGGGACATCCCAGGTTCCTCCTCAGAATGTCACCCACCTTTAAGGGTTCTGACAAAGTGTCTGAAGAGCTCTCGATACAAGTACTGGTAGCGGCTAGTCTGGGTCTGGGAGCCGAGGGACAGGGACGTGCCCTGCCCGCTGATGCCCAAGGGATTCTGATTCTCCATCTGCAGCGCGCCTTGGGACCCACACAGCTGGGAGCCATTGCAAGACAGGAGTTAACCAGGCCAAGCACAGGAAGTGGGGAGGGGAAGGGGATGACTGAACACCACCAGGGCTTTTGCTGGTGGGGGTGGGGCAGGCAGGTGACACATGACGCAGGCCTTCCAGAACCGTCATTATCACTTCCCATGGCACACTGTGACCAACTCCGGCTTTCCGTGTAACGGCCAAGGAAGCACAAGCTTCTGTAGAGCAACAGCCAATGTAAAGGAAAGCCACCGTCACAAAACAGCTCCTGGAGGCCCAGAGGCCAGAGAACGAACTCTCGTCAAAACCTGGACGACGTGGCTCTCACCAGAAAATTAAAACGAATATTTACTGAGCACTGACTATGCACAAGGTGTGCTGCATATGCTCCGACTGGGGATGGCCAGGTGATGACCTCTATTTAACCAGCAGGATCAGCCCGGCTGATGACTTCTCTCTAACCCGCACAATCAACCCAGCTGAGGGTGGCCGGGTGACAACCTCTCTCTAACCCGCACAATCAACCCGGCTGAGGGGGGCCGGGTGACAACCCCTATCTAACCCGCACAATCAACCCAGCTGAGGGTGGCCGGGTGACGACCTCTCTCTAACCCGCACAATCAACCCGGCTGAGGGGGGCCGGGTGACGACCTCTCTCTAACCCACACAATCAACCCAGCTGAGGGTGGCCGGGTGACAACCCCTATCTAACCCGCACAATCAACCCAGCTGACGACCTCTATCTAACCCATAGAATGAACCCAGCTTTTCACAGTGGACTGGCGAGGGGTGGAAAAGGGCAGGGGTCACCTCCAATCTCTGGTCACAGGTCTGTACGGTGCTGGCTGACGTCCACGCTGACCACAGCCCCACGGGAAACTTCATGCTGATCATAACAGTGTCTGCATCTTTTAAGGCAGCCATATCTAAGCAGAAGAAAACTTTAGATGATACAAAAGTTAATTTAGGCAAATTATAAACCGCTGTGTTTGGTTTTTTGAGAGTCTTGTTCTGTCACCCAGGCTGGAGTGCAGTGGCACGATCGTGGCTCACTGCAACCTCTGCCTCCTGGGTTCAAGCAATTCTCCTGCCTCAGCCTCCCAAGTAGCTGGGATTACAGGCGTCCACTATCACACCCAGCTGATTTTTTTGTATTTTCAGTAGAGACGGGGTTTCACCATATTGGCCAGGCTGGTTTTGAACTCCTGACGTCAAGTGATCCCGCAGCCTTGGCCTCCCAGAGTGCTGGGATTACAGTGCTAGGATTGCCACCACATCCGGCCTGAACTCACTGCTTTAGCTGAAGCAGTGGACGAAAGGCATAGCCAAGCAGTTTCACAGAAACCAGTCCTTAATAGAAAATTAACTCTTATAAAATTGTTCCAAAATGGGTCCCTGAGAGGCATGGAGACACTGCCCAGCAAGCAGTCCAGTTCTGTGTTTGCTAAGCTTCCGCGGCACCGGCAGTCCCGGGCCCGGGCACCTTCTGGACCCTGGGGGTACAGCCATGAGCCTAGCAGAGCCAGTGCCCCTGTCCCCACCTGGGGAGCAGGCCCCAGACAGGTACTTGTCTGGTCTTCTGTGGAAGAGCGAGAAGTGGACAAGAGGACAGTGGGGTTGCGGGGGCGGCACCTGTAGGCCTGAGGCAGGAAGTGAGGGTCTGGAGGCAGGGAACCTAAGGCTGTTTCCCAACAACTTCCTTGAACTATATTGAAGGGAAAACCCTAACTTTACACTCCTAAGTAACAAAAGGACCAGAGGCTACTGCCTTTGCAAACCCCCTCATCTTTTCTGCCTGGCAGATGGGAAACTGGCTGTCTGCAACAAATCAGACTGACTGCAGGGCAGGTCTTCGTTTGCAACTTTGTGACTTCAGTTCAGCCTCTGAATGGTCGCCCACGGTCGGTCCACACCAGTCAGACTGACTGCAGGCCGAGTTCTAGTTTGCAAACAAGGATAACTTTGTCACTTCACCCTAGCCTCTGACTAGTTGCTTTCTGCAACCACTTCATTGACATGAGGTGAGCATGAAGTGGCCAGGGGGAAACTTCTAGCGGGTATTTGGGTCCCAGAAGATTCTGTATCCAGGCCCTAGAGCTGCTGCTCGGCCGCTCCTGCACTGTGGAGTGTGCGTCATTTTCAATAAATCCCTGCTTTTGTTCTTTTGTTGCTTCATCCCTTCTTTCCTTTGCTGGGTGTTTTGTCCAATTCTTTGTTCAAAACACCAAGAACCTGGACAATGTGCAGTCAAGACCCTCGACCGGTGACAGGCCCGCGGGGTCGGTGGAGACCATGGCCTCCACCTGTGCTCTGGAGAGCTCAGAGCAGGCAGGCACCTGGTCCAACTGAGGTCTTACGGAGAAGAGATTGCAGGCAGATGGCCACAGCCAGGATGAGGACATGGCTGGGATCGGGGTGGTGGCCCGTGGAGCAGGGTGGGGGGATGGGTGAACTTTGGGCGGATGGGGGAGGTGGTGCCAAAAGGGGGTGCTGACGAGACAGAGTGAAGCTGGTGCTGAGAGGAGTGAGCGCTGGCACCAGCTGGGCCTGGACTTGCCCGAGTACACAAAGGGTGGTGTAAGGGGCACCACGTCAGTCCTGGTCCAAGACTCAGGACGTCTGAGTGTTTCCGCTTTGGTGCCCTGAGGCCATCAAACGCGTGGCCAGGCTGCTGTGGGGACCTGCGGAGGCAGGGGGACGACACAGAAGAGAGCCCGGGGACAGCGGGGCCCGGCCCTGTGGCCCTGGTGGGGCTGTTCCAGGCAGGCCGCTGACCACCTGGCTGTAGTCACATGAGTGGCCACTGGGCAGACCAGAAGAGGGACCCCAGCCAAGCCCAGTTCAAGCTGCAAAATCCTAACTACCCAGTGGCTGTTGTTTCAAACCGTGACGTGTGTGTGGTGTGTCATAAAGCAACAGATAACCTGTCCTCTGCAGCCGCCCTCAGGACCCACCCTGAGCTTCTGCTGCCAGGCCAGGACCTGGGAACCAGCACCCCCAGCCCCGCCTTCACCTGGAGATCACTGATGATCTCCTAATCTGTGTGCAGCCCAGTCTGGCTGTGCTTCCAGCCAGAACCGTGTTTATTCACCTTTGCAACCTTAGAGACTACAGGGGGCCTGTCACATCGCAGGGGCTGGAGAAACGGTTACTAAAACAGTGACTCTCACAGTTCATCAAACATGAACTACTTCCTGCATGATGCCTTTCAACCTCGGGAAATGCCTGAGGGGTTCAGTGACGTGACCATTTAGTCATCTTTTTTACATGTGCTCCATGTTACTTGATCTGCTCCCCAAAGCTGAGAGTCGGGGAGGAATCCTGAACAGGGGCCCCAGCCTGTGCTACATTTCAACCAGCCTTAGTGGCCACAGGAGCACCTTGCAACAGTGAAGCCCACTCTTACCTGGGCAGAAGGCATGTCCCAGAGAAAACAGTGTCCAGAGTGGCCTCCCCGAGCAACACGCATGTGGCATCCACGTTGTGCACAGCAGCGTTGTGGAAAATCCCACCTGGACACAAGCGAGGGTGAGCTCTGGCTTCCGGTCTTGAGGGAAGCTACTGGCGAGAAGCACCGGAGGTTTCTGGGTCACAGGGAACCACGTGACATGGACACAGACGCCACAATGCCATGCATTCCCCTAACAACGCGGATGCCCACCTGCCCTCTTTAGGGAAGCCGGAGAGGCGGCCGGGAACAGGCTGCTGATGGCGGTGATCCCGTGGATCCTCCCCAGGGCGTGGCCGACACAAACTTGCTTGTGCAAGAACTGGAAAGCCGGATCAAAGCACCTAGGAGAGGAGCTGGGAAACGAGGTGGGCAAGCCCATTCCCTGAAGCCCCTTCTCCCTGCAACGCGTGGGCACGGGTGCAGACGTCACCTCAGCCAGCTGAGCTCCTGAAGCCAAATTTGACACCAGAGTCCCTTCTGGGCCACGTCCCTCAAAGCCCTTTTGAAAGCAGGTAAACTGATGCTCACGACAGCCATTGTGCCCCGGGCAGGAGCCAGGGCAGGAAGCAATCAACGCTCCACCGAGAGCACTTCAAACACCAGGCCCTGCCGCGATGACCTATCTATTTCCTCATTTCTCATCTGTCTTCCTCTCCAGACGGTAAGCTCCATGCAGCAAAGGCCACGCTGCCTTACTCACCAACAGATGCCAACCCAACAAGGTGCCAGCAACCAGGGGCCACCCAGACTCCAGTCAGTGGCCAGTAATATCACCCATATAATCTGCGGTTTGCAGACGATGGAACTGCGCAGAAAGTTCTCCAAGGTGCCCACCTCACCAAGCTGGCAGTTGGCAGACATAACTGAGAACCAGCAGGACCCACTCAAAATCTGCACCCCTGCACACCCCACTGTCGCCAGGGCTTTAGAACAAGACCAGCAAATGAGAAAAATCAGTGGCAATACCTATTTCCCTCTTCTGGAAATGAGAATCTCATTTAGAGATTGCGGGTTAGCTTTTTTTTTTTTTTTTTAAAAAGTACCCTGAGTATTTTGCATAGTTTTATTTAAAAATGAAGGAAAAAAATCACAAGGAAACTGTCCTTACTTGTAAAATCCGCAGACCAAAGGCTTTCCACGTCTGTCGGCTTCGTCGAAGCAGGACCGGGCAGCCTGACAATTCAAACTCGGCAGCCTCTTGCAAAGCACCCCCTTCCCTGG
Source organism: Colobus angolensis palliatus (assembly GCF_000951035.1). NCBI lineage: Eukaryota > Metazoa > Chordata > Mammalia > Primates > Cercopithecidae > Colobus > Colobus angolensis. The sequence goes on from NW_012117666.1 coordinate 663,658, forward strand.
AAATTGTAAAATGAAAACCAAGAGGTCACAGCTCCGAGAAGACAGCATCACAGACCAAAAGTCCCAACTTGCCCCTAAGCCTGGTAGCTGCCATTTAGATTCTCATTCCTGGTGACAAAATGAGTCAGGCACACTAACAGGATGGCCCAAGGCAAGGAGAACACATTCATCTTAAAAACCCGTAACTACAGAGATAATTTTTTTTTTGACATGGTCTCGCTCTGTTGCCCAGGCCGAAGTGCAGGTGTGCGATGATCACTCACACTGCAGCCTCAGGCTCCCGGCTCCAGTGATCCTCCTGCCTACCTCAGCCCCCCGAGTAGCTGGGACCACAGTGCACACCACCACGTCTGCCTACCTCAGTCCCCCAATAGCTGGGACTACGGTATGCACCACCACGCCCAGTTTACTTATTTTTTGTAGAGACAGGGTCTCCCTATGCTGCCCAAGCTGTTCTCAAACTCCTGATTTTAACCGATTCTCCTGCCTCAGCCTCTCAAAATGCTGGGACTACAGGTGTGAACCACTGCGCCCAGCCCAGACGTAATTCCTATCAGTATTCCTCGGACTTGAATAATACACAGATACCTTTTAAAGGAAAGCAAAATTCTCATGGTTCCCCAGTGTGGACTTCAATTATTTTGAACATAGTGCTACTTAAATATGTATAAAATCAGGTATCAATTTCTTTTATATAACTATTAAACCAAAAATCATGTATTAGATTAAGAATAAAACCACAAAACCAAGTAAATCCAAATCCATGTTTATTTGATGTGAAGATGACGTTCTGCTGCAACTAACCAGCCCCAGTAGAGCATCTGTGTCCCCAGCCCCAGCAGAGTAACTGTGCCCTCAACAGCCTCCACGTAGTTGTGTCTGAGACCACGGGCCCCGCAGAGGACTCTGATTTCCCCTCACGCTTCCCTATTCAAATTGCTGCAGATGCTTTCCTGGGCTTCAGGGCATCACTCACAACACAAGCCCAAGACAATGAAAGTGTATTACTTGATACAGATGGGTCAACAGAGGCCGCTTTGGTCATTGAATTACACGGCTCTGCTGGTTGTGAAGTGGCTCAGTTACACTTCACACCCGTGTAATTCATTGGCTGTGAAGTGTAACTGAGCACGCTCCATGAACATAGGGACCAAGTGGGGACCTGGAGAGCAGAGGAAAGCCAGGGTCTGTGACTGAGTGTGCTCCGTGAACCCAGGTACCAAGTGGGGACCTGGGGAGAGAAGGAGAGCCAGGGCCTGTAACTGAGCATGCTCCGTGAACCCAGACACTGAGTGGGAAGCAGGGGAGTGGAGGGGAGCCAGGGCTGGGTCCCCAGCATCTCTAGTCTGGATGGCTCCATTCAAATGACCAAAATATGTGCCTAGTTTCTTTCTTTTAGATTATCAGATGGAAATGCCAAATTATGACCTGTTTGTTGAGAACTTAACAGATCTCAAAGGACACCATCAATGTCTTGGAGGCTGTCAACATCCATTTGAGAAACGCCACGTCCTATTTTGTATTTAAGCCTTCCTGTCCCTAATCAGCCAAGAGATCAGTCACTAGAGGTGGCGGCACCTTCAGAGGAAGTGATGTCAAGTAATTTTCCCTGCTTGTGCAACACAAACCTATCTGTGGCCTTGTGGAAGGATCTCCTGAATCATTTCCAAAAATTCTTTCCCACAAGTAACTGTCAGCCTGTAGTTCGTAAATAGGTTATTACTCAGGAGCCTAAGCAAAGTTCCTTTTATGGAATATTGCAATATTTTGCTTAAGATAAAAATAAGTTGCAGTGACCTAAGCTGCTACCTCAGGAAGCCAGATCCCAGGTCAGCAAACCAGAGCCAGGTCTCTTTCTGTACATCCTGGGGAGCTAAGAAAGGTTTTCAAATTTTTAAGAATCAGTTCCTATTCTGCACAGACGGGTCCTGAAAACTCAAGGAGGAAAATGCTTCCCGACTCAGTCTGTGAGGCAAGCATTTCTTTGAAACCAAAACCAGGTAAGGCCATTACAAAAAAAGAAAACTACAGACCAATATCCTTCATGAACACAGACACAAAAATTTTTAATAAAAAATTAGTGTCAGGCCTCTGAGCCCAAGTCAAGCCATCGCATCCCGTGTGACTTGCTCCCAGAAGCCCAGATGGCCTGAAGTAACTGAAGAATCACAAAAGAAGTGCAAATGCCCTGCCTCACCTTAACTGATGACATTCCACCAAAAAGAAGTGAAAATGGCTGGTCCTTGCCTTAAGCGATGATACTATCTCGTGAAATTCCTTTCCCTGGCTCATCCTGGCTCAAAAAGCTCCCCCACTGAGCACCTTGTGACTCCCACTCCTGCCCGCCAGAGAACAGCCCCCCCTGGACTGTAATTTTCCTTTACCTACCCAAATCCTATAAAACGGCCCCACCCTTATCTCTCCCTTCGCTGACTCTCTTTTCGGACTCAGCCCGCCTGCACCCAGGTGATTAAAAAGGTTTATTGCTCACACAAAGCCTGTTTGGTGGTCCCATGACATTGTGGTGCTGTGACTCGGATCAGGGGACCTCCCTTGGGAGATCAATTCCCTGTCCTCCTGCTCTTTGCTCCGTGAGAAAGATCCACCTATGACCTCTAGTCCTCAGACCAACCAGCCCAAGGAACATCTCACCAATTTTAAATCGCGTAAGCGGCCCTTTTTCACTCTCTTCTCCAACCTCTCTCACTATCCCTCAACCTCTTTCTCCTTTCAATCTTGGCGCCACTCTTCAATCTCTCCCTTCTCTTAATTTCAATTCCTTTCATTTTCTTTTTTTTTT
>NW_012117666.1:670617-683616 GCF_000951035.1 Colobus angolensis palliatus
TTCTTCCTTCTTCTCTGAACCTGTGTTCTCAAGAACTTAAAACCTCTTCAACTCACACATGATCTAAAATCTAAATGCCTTATTTTCTTCTACAATGCCGCTTAACCCCAATACAAACTCGACAGTAGCTCCAAATAGCCAGAAAATGGCACTTTCGATTTTTTCCATCCTACAAGTTCTAAATAATTCTTGTCGTAAAATGGGCAAACGGTCTGAGGTGCCAGACGTCCAGGCATTCTTTTACACATCAGTCCCTCCCTAGTCTCTGTTCCCAATGCAACTCGTCCCAAATCTTCCTTTTTTCCCTCCCGCCTGTCCCCTCAGTCCCAACCCCAAGCTTCGCTGAGTCTTTTTAATCTTCCTTTTCTACAGACCCATTCGACCTCTCCCCTCCTCGCCAGGCCGAGCTAGGTCCCAATTTTTCCTCAGCCTCCACTCCCCCACCCTGTAATCCTTTTATCACCTCCCCTCCTCACACCCAGTCTGGCTTACAGTTTCCTTCCGAGACTAGCCCTCCCCTACCTGCCCAGAAATTTCCTCTTAAAAAAGTGGCTAGAGCTAAAGGCATAGTCAAGGTTAATGTTCCTTTTTCTTTATCCGACCTCTTCCAAATCGGTTAGCATTTAGGCTCTTTTTCATCAAATATAAAAAAATCCAAGGCCGGGCACGGTGGCTCAAGCCTGTAATCCCAGCACTTTGGGAGGCCGAGACAGGCGGATCACTAGGTCACAAGATCAAGACCATCCTGGCTAACACGGTGAAACCCCGTCTCTACTAAAAAAGACAAAAAACTAGCCGGGCGAGGTGGCGGGCACCTGTTGTCCCAGCTACTCGGGAGGCTGAGGCAGGAGAATGGCGTGAACCCAGGAGGCGGAGCTTGCAGTGAGCTGAGATCCGGCCACTGCACTCCAGCCTGGGCGACGGAGCAAGACTCTGTCTCAAAAAAAAAAAAAAAAAAAAACCCAGCCCAGTTCTGGCATGTTTAGCAGCAACCCTGAGACACTTTTCAGCCCTAGACCCTGAAAGGTCAGAAGGCCGTCTTATTCTTAATATGCATTTTATTTTATTACCCAGTCTGCTCCTGACATTAAATAAAACTCCAAAAATTAAATTCCGGCCCTCAAACCCCACAAGAGGACTTAATGAATCTCGCCTTCAAGGTGTACAATAATAGAGCAGAGGCAGCCAAGTAGCAACTTATTTCTGAGTTGCAATTCCTTGCCTCCACAGTGAGACAAACCCCAGCCACATCTCCAGCACACAACTCCGAATGCCTGAACCGCAGCTGCCGGGGTTCCTCCAGAACCTCCTCCCCAAGGAGCTTGCTACAAGTGCCGGAAATCTGGCCACTGGGCCAAGGAATGCCCGCAGCCCAGGATTCCTCCTAAACCGTGTCCCATCTGTGCAGGACCCCACTGGAAATCGGACTGTTCAACTCGCCCAGCAGCCACTCCCAGAGCCCCTGGAGCTCTGGCCCAAGGCTCTCCGACTGACTCTTTCCCAGATCTCCTTGGCTCAGCGGCTGAAGATTGACGCTGCCCCATCACCTCGGAAGCCTTCTGGACCACCACAGACACTTTGGGTAACTCTTACAGTCCCCTTCTTAATCAATATGGAGGCTACTCACTCCACATTACCTTCTTTTCAAGGGCCTGTTTCCCTTGCCTCCATAACTGTTGGGGGTATTGACAGCCAGGCTTCTAAACCTCTTAAAATTCCCCAACTCTAGTGCCAACTTGGACAACATTCTTTTATGCACTCCTTTTTAATTATCCCCACCTGCCCAGTTCCCTTATTAAGCCGAGACATTTTAACTGAATTATCTGCTTCCGTGACGATTCCTAGGCTACAGCCACACCTCATTGCTGCCTTTACCCCCAGTTCAAAGCCTCCTTTGCATCTTCCTCTCATATCCCCCCACCTTAAACCCACAAGTATAGGACATCTCTACTCCTTCCCTGGCAACCGAACACATGCCCATTACTATCCCGTTAAAACCCAATCACCTTTACCCCGCTCAATGCCAGTATCTCATCTCGCAGCACGCTTTAAAAGGATTAAAGCCTGTTATCACTCGCCTGCTACAATGTGGCCTTTTAAAGCCTATAAACTCCCCGTACAATTTCCCCATTTTACCTGTCCTAAAACCAGACAAGGCTTACAGGTTAGTTCAAGATCTGTACCTTATCAACCAAATTATCTTGCCTATCCACCCCGTAGCGCCAAACCCATATACTCTCCTATCCTCAATACCTCCCTCCACAACCCAGTATTCTGTTCTGGATCTCAAACATACTTTTCGTTACTCTTCCTTTACACCCTTCATCCCAGCCTCTCTTCACTTTCACTTAGACTGACCCTGACACCCATCAGGCTCAGCAAATTACCTAGGCTGTACTGCTGCAAGGCCTCACGGACAGCCCCCATTACTTCAGTCAAGCCCAAATTTCTTCCTCATCTGTTACCTATCTCTGCATAATTCTCATATAGAAACACACGTGCTCTCCCTACTGATCCGTGTCCGGCTAATCTCCCAAATCCCAATCCCTTCTACAAAACAACAACTCCTTTCCTTCCTAGGCATGGTTAGTACAGACAGAATTCTTACACAAGAGCCGGGACCGCGTCCTGTAGCCTTTCTCTCCAAACGACCTTACCCTCATGATCTGCACGCAGCGGCTGCCACTGCTTTAATACTGTTAGAGGCCCTAAAAATCACAAACTATGCTCAACTCCCTACAGTTCTCATAACTTCCAAAATCTATTTTCTTCCCCCAACCATCGCTAAGCAGCTAGCGTTCCAACTTCTATCCCTCAAGGCAGTTTTCCTCCTTCACATAGGCCACTCCCACCTCCTCCCCCGCTGAAACTTCCACCTATCAATCTCTTCCCACACAAGGCAAATAGTTCTTTTTTGTTTTGTTTTGTTTTTGAGACAGAGTCTCGTTCTGTCGCCCAGGCTGGAGTGCAGTGGCCGCATCTCAGCTCACTGCAAGCTCCGCCTCCCGGGTTTATGCCATTCTCCTGTCTCAGCCTCCGAGTAGCTGGGACTACAGACGCCCGCCACCTCGCCCGGCAAGTTTTTTGTCTTTTTTAGTAGAGACGGGGTTTCACCGTGTTAGCCAGGATGGTCTCGATCTCCTGACCTTGTGATCCTCCCGTCTCAGCCTCCCAAAGTGCTGGGATTACAGGCTTGAGCCACCGCGCCCGGCAGCAAATAGTTCTTAGACCAAGGAAAATACCTCCTTCCAGCCTCACAGGCCCATTCTATTCTGTCGTCATTTCGTAACCTCTTCCATGTAGGTTACAAGCCGCTAGCCCACCTCTTAGAACCTCTCATTTCCTTTCCATCGTGGAAATCTGTCCTAAAGGAGATCACTTCTCAGTGTTCCATCTGCTATTCTACTACCCCTCAGGGATTGTGCAGGCCCCCTCCCTTTCCTACACATCAAGCTCGGGGATTTGCCCCTGACCAGGACTGGCAAATTGACTTGACTCACATGTCAGAAAACTAAAATACCTCTTAGTCTAGGTAGACACTTCCACTGGGTAAGTAGAGGCCTTTCCCACAGGGTCTGAGAAGGCCACCGCGGTCATTTCTTCCCGTCTCTCAGACATGATTCCTCGGTTTGGCCAGTTTTGCCTCACACAGGGTCTCTTCTTCCTCTGTGAATCCTCTACCTACCTGTGTCTACCTGCTAATTGGACAGGCACATGCACATTAGTTGTCCTTACTCCCAAAATTCCAAAGAGCTCCCTGTTCCCCTCACGACACCGACGCGACAAGAAAGGTTATTCCACTAATTCCCTTGCTGGTCGGTTTAGGACTTTCTGGCTCCACTATTGCTCGGTACTGGAATAGCAGGCATTTCAACCTCTGTCATGACCTTCCGTAGCCTGTCTAATGACTTCTGTGCTAGCATCACAGACATATCACAAACTTTATCAGTCCTCCAGGCCCAAGTTGACTCTTTAGCTGCAGTTGTCCTCCAAAACTGCCGAGGCCTAGACTTACTCACTGCTGAAAAAGGAGGACTCTGTATATTCTTAAATGAAGAGTGTTGTTTTTACCTAAATCAATCTGGCCTGGTATATGACAACATAAAAAAACTCAAGGATAGAGCCCAAAAACTTGCCAACCAAGCAAGTAATTACGCTGAACCCCCTTGGGCACTCTCTAATTGGACATCTTGGGCCCTCCCAATTCTTAGTCCTTTAATACCCATTTTTCTCCTTGTTTTATTCGGACCTTGTATCTTCCGTTTAGTTTCTCAATTCATCCAAAACCATATCCAGGCCATCACCAATCATTCTATACGACGAATGTTTCTTCTAATGACCCCACAATGTCACCCCTTACCACAAAATCTTCCTTCAGCTTAATCTCTCCCACTCTAGGTTCCCACATCGCCCCTAAGCCCGCTTGAAGCAGCCCTGAGAAACATCGCCCATTCTCTTTCCATACCACCCCCCAAAATTTTTCGCTTTGTTTTCTTTTTCTTATTAATATAAGAAGGCAGGAATGTCAGGCCTCTGAGCCCAAGCCAAGCCATTGCATCCCCTGTGACTTGCTCGCATAAGCCCAGATGGCCTGAAGTAACTGAAGAATCACAAAAGAAGTGCAAATGCCCCGCCTCACCTTAACTGATGACATTCCACCACAAAAGAAGTGAAAATGGCTGGTCCTTGCCTTAAGCGATGATATTATCTTGTGAAATTCCTTTTCCTGGCTCATCCTGGCTCAAAAAGCTCCCCCACTGAGCACCCTGTGACCCCCATTCCTGCCCGCCAGAGAACCCCCCTTTGACTATAATTTTCCTTTACCTACCCAAATCCTATAAAACGGCCCCACCCTTATCTCCCTTCCTTGACTCTCTTTTCAGACTCAGCCTGCCTGCACCCAGGTGATTAAAAAGCTTTATTGCTCACACAAAGCCTGTTTGGTGGTCTCTTCACACAGACGTGCATGACAATTAGCAGATCAAATCCAACAATGTAGAAAAAAAAAAGACAACATGATCAAGTGGGGCTTATCACAGGAATGCAAGGTTGGTTCAACATCAGAAGATCAATCATTTATCATCTCAACAGATGCAGAAGATGCACTCACTGAAGTCAACATCTATTCATAATAAAAAAAAAAAACTTTTGGCAAATTAGGAACAGAAAGTGAGTTCCTCAACCTAATAGAATGTATGTTAACTCAGACCTATAATGAAAGGCTGAATGCTTCCGCCCTAAGATTGAGAACAAGACAAGGCTCTTATAACTCTAATTCAACATCACATGGCAGGTCCTCACCAGTACAATTAGGCAAGAAAGAGAAAGGCACACTGGGAAGGAAGGAAGGGGAGGGCAAGAGGGAGGGAAGGAAGAAAGGACGGACGGAGGGAGGGAGGAAGGGTGGGCAGGTGAGAGAGAGTAAAAGTAAGAAAGTAGTCACTATTCACAGGAAAGATGATCACCAACATAGATCACAAGCCTACAACAATGTAAGAAATCTAATAAATGAGCTTAGTGAGGTCACAGAACCCAAGGTCAGTATATAAAAGTCAATCATATTTCTAGATAGTAGCACTAAACAACTGAAAACAGAAAATTAAAACAGTACCATTTTTAAAAGCACCAAAATAGGCCAGGCGCGGTGGCTCACACCTGTAACCCAGCACTTTGGGAGGCCGAGGCAGGCAGATCACCTGAGGTTGGGAGTTCGAGACCAGCCTGACCAACGTGGAGAAACCCTGTCTCTACTAAAAATACAAAATTAGCCGGGCACGGTGGCTCACGCCTGTAATCCCAGCACTTTGGGAGGCCGAGGTGGGTAGATCCATCTCAAAAAAAAAAAAAAAAAAAGCATCAAAATAACAAACATAAGATCTGGACACTGAAAAGTATAAAACACTAATCACAGAAACCAAAGACGACCTCAATAAATGCAGAGATGTGGCAACTCTCTGTGAAGATGTCCATTCTTCCCAGGCAATTCTACAGATCCAACGCAACTCCAGCTGAAATCCTAGCAGGATGTTAGTTGTGGAAACCAACAAGGGGACTCAAAAACGTATATGGAAGGGCAAAAGTTCTAGAACAGCCAAAACAATTTTGAACAAGCTGGAGGACTCCCGCAACCTCATTCCAGACCCAGCAGACAGCAACGGCAATCAAGTTGAAGTGGAACTGGTGAGAGGGCAGAGGGCCCCGTGGAGGAACAAGAGGCTGATTCTGGACACAAGTGCCAAGGCAGTTCAGAGGAGGATGGAGTCACCTCCACAGCACCCCAGTGTCTGTAACCAACTGCCCTCAAAGCAGCTGTGCTGTCCTGGCCCCGGGCTGTGGCTCTCAAAACCAACAGTCCCAGCAGCAGCCTCCTGCTGCCTGCGTTCCTGGACACAGCAGAGGTGCATTCTGCAGCCACCCCACCTACAGCCCTGTCACCAGTCCTTCCAATGATCCTCTCTGCAGTGGTTCACCTCAGCAGCTTCTGCTTCCCACACTGCTGCCCCCTGGAACCGACACAAAAGTCAAACAGCATGGGAAGTCTCCAAGAGACAGAACTGCACGCCTGTATTCACAGCATTACTCACACGAGCCAAACAGTGGAAACAATCCCAGAGTCCACCTACAGACGAGTGGAGGAACAAAGTGTGCTATGTCCACAGCACGATGACTCTTCAGCCTTAAAGAGGTAGCAAATGCCGCCACACACCACCACACAGATGAACCCCGAGGGCTCTGTGCTGAGTGAAATAAGCCAGTCACAAAAGGACAACGATCGCACAATTCCTTTTCTGTGGGGTCCCTGGGGCAGCCAAATCCAGAGTCAGAAAGTAGAGGCCGGGCACAGTGGTTTATGCTTGTAGTCCCAGCACTTTGGGAGGCCAAGGCAGGTGGATCATCTGAGGTCGGGAGTTCAAGACCAGCCTGACCAACATGGAGAAACCCCATCTCTACTAAAAATACAAAAAGTTATCTGGGCATGGTGGCGCATGCCTGTAATCTCAGCTACTTGGGAGGGTGAAGCAGGAGAATCGCTTGAACCCGGGAGGTAGAGGTTGTGGTGAGCTGAGATTGTGCCATTGCACTCCAGCCTGGGCAACAAGAGTGAAACTGCATCTCAAAAAAAAAAAAAAAAGAAAGTAGAATGGGGGTCACCAGGGCTGGGGGAGGGAAAAAGGAAAGCTGCCATTTAATGGGTCCGGAGTGTCAGTTTGGGAAGATGGACGGGGCGGTGATGGCTGCACAACAGTGTGAACTTCATGCCACGGAAACTCTATGCTTAAAAACGGTACATTAGGCCGGCGTGATGGCTGGAAACTCTATGCTTAAAAATGGTACATTAGGCCGGCGTGATGTCCAGAACTCTAAGCTCAAACATGGTACATTAGGCCGGGCGTGATGGCTCACACCTGTAATCCCAGCATTTGGGGAGGCCAAGGCAGGTGGATCACGTGGGGAAAAGAGAGATCAGATTGTAACTGTGTCTATGTAGAAAAAGGAAGACATAAGAAATTCCATTTTGATCTGTACTAAGAAAAATTGTTCTGCTTTGAGATGCTGTTAATCTGTAACTCTTGTCTCAACCCTGTGCTCACAAAAGCATATCCTGTATGGAATCAAGGTTTAAGGAATTTAGGGCCGTGCAGGATATGCTTTGTTAAAAATGTGTTTGCAGGTAGTATGCTTTGTGAGTCATCGCCATTCTCCATTCTCTATTAACCAGAGACACAATGCACTGTGCAAGGCCACAGGGACCCCTGCCCAAGAAAGCCTGGGTGTTGTCCAGGTTCCCCCCAACTGAGACGGCCTAAGATATGGCCTCATGGGAAGGGAAAGACCTTACAGTCCCCCAGTCCGACACCCACAAAGGGTCTGTGCTGAGGAGGAGAAGTGCAAGAGGAAGGCCTCTGTGCCGTTGAGATAAGAGGAAGGCATCTACCTCCTGCTTGTCCCTGGGAATGGAATGTCTCGGTGTAAAACCTGACCATACATTCTATTTACTAAAATAGGAGAAAACCGCCTATGGCTGGAGGTGAGACATGCTGGCGGCAATACTGTTCTGCTGCTCTTTACTGCGCCTCATGAGATGTTTGTGTAAAGTTAAACATAAATCTGGCCTATGTGCACATCCAGGCACAGCACCTTTCCTTAAACTTATTTATGACAGAGTCTTTTGTTCACAGGTTTTCCTGCTGACCCTCTCCCCACCATCACCCTACAGTCACACCGCATTCCCCTCACCAAAACAGTAAAGATGGTGATCGACAAATACCAAGGGAACTTAGAGACCAGCGCCAGTGCGGGTCCTCACTTGCTGAGCGCCAGTCCCCCGGACCCACTTTTCTTCCTCTATACTTTTGTCTCTGTGTCTTATTTCCTTTTCTCGGTCTCTCGTCTCCACCTTGCAAGAAATACCCACAGGTGTGGAGGGGCAGGCCTCCTTCAGGATCACTTATGCTCAGGAGTTCGAGATCAGCCTGGGCAACATGATGAAACCCCATCTTTACAAAAAAAATAAAAATTTGCCAGGCGTGGTGGCACACGCCTGCAGTCCCAGCTATTTGGGGCGGCTGAGGCAGGAGGATTGCCTGAACCTGGGAGGTTGAGGCTACAGTGAGCTGAGATTGTGCCACTGCACTCTAGCCTGGGTGACAGAGCAACATCTCATTTCCAAAAAAAAAAACAAAAAAGTACATTTTTTGTGGATTTTACCACAATTAAACCAAAACAGTAACAGATAACAGACACACAAAATGATTGGCGTGGTAGCACCCAGCTACTCCGGAGGCTGAGGCAGGAGAATCACTTGAACCCGGTGGTGGAGGTTGCAGTGAGCCGAGATCGCACCACTGCACTCCAGCCTGGGGAAGAGAGTGAGACTCCATCAGAGATTGGGAGACGCCAGATTCTAGGTGTATAAAAATATAACATATAAAGTTGGGGAGGCCATGTTAGTTACCTTTTCTACTTAACTTCTTGTTTTTATTCCCCAAATGTCCTGAAGAACAAACTCTCCCTTCCCCAGTATGATACCAATTAGCATTCCCAGGAGCCCACATCTTCAAGAACACAATTCAGGAATGCTAACCAGACCACAGGGCCCTTCCCAGACTTCCCAGTAGTTTTTCCTTTCATGCAAACCCACCAGACACCGGCCCACATCAGCGGACAGGTACTGCCCACTAGAAATACAAGTGTGTGACCATGAGGGTGGACAGAGTGGCCCAGCCCATACCTGCTCGGAGAGCATGCATCACGATTTCAGAGGCGCTGCACGAATAAAGCTGAATGTTAAGAGCGTGCTTTGAGACCTAGAACATTTCAAAATCCATGCTGCTAACACCACTCTATAAACCATCTCAGGCACGAGAATAACACAAGAAAAAGGCCTCAACAAAGTAAATTGTGAAAACATTGCCAGTATGACTTACTTCAGAATTTAACTTGCTAATTTTGAGAAACAAAATACAGATTCCAGCCAAGTCAAAGAATAGGCTTCCATGAGTCAAATTCTATTAAGATCCTCAGGGTCAGGTACAGGGGCTCACACCTGTAATTCCAGCACTTTGAGGTTTGGCTGAGGCAGGAGGATCCCTTGAGCCCAAGAGTTCAAGACCAGCCTGCGAAACATGGCAAAAACCACTCTCTACAAAAAATACTAAAAAAAATTAGCCAAGCTTGGTGTCACACACTTGTAGTCCCAGCTACTCAGGAGGCTGAGGTGGGAGGATCACTTGAGCCCAGGAGGTTGAGGCTGCAGTGAGCTGTGATCGCGCCACTGCACTCCAGCCTGGGTGACAAAGCAAGACTTTCAAAAAAATGATCCTCAGAATGAGTCTATCTTCCCTTCCTCAGCCTACAGAGGTCAGCCTCAGGTGTGGGCTGGACAGGAGCCTGGGGATTTCCGAGGACTGTGATCTCCAGGCTGGCCACACAGGCGCACGCAGTTCGTAAAAACACACCAACTCGGGCACTTTGCTGTGTGTATCATGTATGAATGTGCGCACTCTGTGAATGTGATACCCGAGTGAAGTGTGCAAACCTGCCTAAAGCAGATGCCACACAAGATAACTGAAAACTAAAATTTGCAGGCCGGGTGCAGTGGCTCATGCCTATAGTCCCAGAACTTTGGGAGGCCGAGGCAGGCAGATCACGAGGTCAGGAGATCGAGACCATCCTGGCTAACACGGTGAAACCCCATCTCTACTAAAAATACAAATTAGCCAGGCGTGGCGGCGCACGCCTGTAGTTCCAGCTACTCTGGAGGCTGAGGCGGGAGAATTGCTTGAACCTGGGAGGCAGAGCTTGCAGTGAGCCAAGATTGTGCCACTGCACTCCAGCCTGGGCGACAGAGTGAGCCATCTCAAAAAATAAACAAATAAATAAAATAAAATTTGCCAACTTTCCAAAAACATACACAAAGCGTTAGCATTCACGAACATTCTTCTGCAGTGACAATGGGCTTTGCTGAGATACAACACTGCCCAGCTGATACGTTCAGAGCCCTCCATGTACGTTAACAAGCTGGGGTCAAACTCTCCCCTTACCACGCTATTAAGAGCATGTCCAAACCTGGACATGCCAAAGGTGAGCCAGGCCTGTCCTGTGAGCAGCACCGGCCAGCTCTGCGAAACACCAGGCGGTGCCCAGCCCAGCCCTGAACACAGGGGCTGCACCTGACCCCAGGGCTGGGTGGCTGCCCGGAGCCCATCTACTTGCCATGGTTGTCCACACCCTGTGGGCAGCAAGCATAGATGTTGCTCCAGCTGCTGGAGACGCTGCTCCTGAACAGGGTGGACATGTCACATCCAGCTGCTCGAGTGAAGGGAGGAAGCCAGGACCCCATCGCAAAGGTCGTACATTCAAAATATCCCAAATCCAGCCACACTGCTGCCCTGGTCCAAGCCCAGCATGCCTCATTGGCCCCACAATACCCCTCACTGGTGTCCCTGCGTCCTTCTCCTCCACCCCGAGTGTGAGCTCAAACCAAACCAACCCCCGGTGGCTTTCAAAGCCTCTGGGTGGCCCCCAGGCTCCTCGGGCCTGGGACCTCGTTGCCCAGCCCTCACCCTGAGCTCACTCCATTTCTGCTGGTGCGGCCACTCGGCTACATCAAGACCTGGAGAAAACTCAGTGTCCTCTTTGTAGAGCGCGCTCATCCCCAGATACCCCCATGGCCATCTCACTCACCCACCTAGGTCCCTGCTGCAACGCCCCCTCCTCAGAGTCTTCCCCAGTCATCTCACCTAAAACAGCACTCCCACCAGCCTCCCTCTCCCGACGGCGTGAGTTCTCTCCACTGAGTTTATTGCTCCTGATGTACTGAGATCTACTCATCTGCCTCTGCACCCAATTCAGCAGCACAAGGACGGGGGCTTTGCAGCATTCAGAGCCATTTCTCCAGCCCCCAGGATGGTGCCCGGCACACAGCAAGTGTTCAGTGAACCTCTGCTGACAAGTGAAACCGTACTGCTGGTCGTTGAGGACAATGTCCGCATCCTGTTCCCGAACCACTCTGGTGTCGGCCAAATGCTCAGCTCTGAAAGCTCACTCCACACCACACAGCTGGTCCTCCACCACGTACAGCAAGCAGCAGCCGTTCTCATCCACCACACTCTGCAGCAGTGCTGGGCTCCCAAAGCCCACCCCAAAGATGGCCAGGCAAGGTGGCCGGCCACCCTGGCTCCAAAGTCTGAGAGCATCTCAGGCCTCCTCCACAGAGCACCCTATGGGAGGGAGGCTTCGGAAAATCTCTGGCTGGTCTGCTCTGAGGGCACTGCTGGTGTCTTTACTTGGAAAGCAGAAAACACTGAAAGGTGGCCGGTGGAGGTAGATGGTGTCGCAGCCTCCTGGGCAGACAAGTCGCTTGTGGTGATGCTGATGGCAGTAGGGTTGACAGGGAGCAGAGACGTGCGGCCCACGGCGGGAGGAGGTACCGTGCCAATGCTGGGACTGCCTGAGAGAATGAGCTGAGGCTGAGGCTGACGGGGCAAAGGCAGGTGGCAAGGGTGTGCGGGAAGGCCGGTGGCAGTGAGATCCGAGGCGGCTGAGCTGGACAAAAGACACATTCATTTAAACAAAGTGGCAGGACTTACAGCACCCAGTTCACAATCATCTCAGAGGATCAAGAGTGGGGAGTCACCCTGCAGACCAGTATGTATGTGGCTTGTGATAAGGCAGCATTCAGGTGGCCACGCACACTTTAACAAAACTGCAAGACTTCCCAGGGTTACTCCCCAAATGGGCAAGCCACTAGCAGATCCGTAAACGCAGTGTCATCAGGCGGCCTGTCC
Organism: Colobus angolensis palliatus; assembly: GCF_000951035.1. NCBI lineage: Eukaryota > Metazoa > Chordata > Mammalia > Primates > Cercopithecidae > Colobus > Colobus angolensis. Next base: position 682,908 of record NW_012117666.1, read on the forward strand.
AGATACTTTGGAAACTTTTGCAGGGCAGAGAATCCTAATATAGCCGGCAGCCCGCTGGGATGTCTCCTGAAATACCAGCGTTGGCACTGACACTTACATGAGAATGGGCGTCCGCAGGCCGCGCTGCCGATGAGTCTGCGGTTCCTGTAGTGCCTGCCGGAGGACAGACAGGGGCTCCAGGATGCGGTCCCTCCGCACGCGCATAGGCAGCTCGCAGGCCCTGCAGTAAGGGGTCTCCACCACAGACGTGTTCCCTGACCCACTGTGCTCAATCAGGTGCTGCTTCACCACCAGGTCGGTGAACTCCGCCGCGCAGTCGTGTAAAGTCTTCTTTTTCCGGCCCATTGTCGGGTCCGGGATGGAAACGGAGGCAGCCTTGACCCCCGACCGAGGGACCCGTGGGACCTGCGCTCACCGCCCTGCGAGCAGAGGCGTTCCGGAGGCCCCACACTTGCGGAGCGGGGAGCTGTGGTCTCTGGTGGTCCCACAGGAGGAGGAGGGACGGGGCAGGTGGGAAGAATGAGCGCTCCCGCGTGCGGCGGTGGCTGGAGTGGGTCCCTCCGAGCTGGAGTGGTCTCCGAGGGGTGGCGGATGCTTGGAGGGGGCGGGTCCCTCAGGGCCGGGGGCCAGGGCGATCCCACCTGGAGAAGCCTCGCGGGCGAGAAGAGGGTCCTTTCCTGCGGGGGCAGATGGAGACGCGGGAGTCTTC
>NW_012117666.1:683836-694916 GCF_000951035.1 Colobus angolensis palliatus
CCGGCCCATCCCCGGTTCCCATCTGGGGATCCGCACCCGGGCGCTGCGGCGCCGCAGTTTAAAGCCCGTGAGATCCCGCAACAACCCGGATCCGGAAGCGCGGGGGCAGAGCGGGGCGAGGACAGGGGTGGGACCTTCCGCGCAGAGCCAGGGCCAAGTCGAACGAGGTTCAGGGCGCGGGGCGGGGCTCCGGCCGAGGGGCGGGATCTTGGGCGTGGGGGCGGAGCCTGCGCGGGTCGTGGAGATCTGAGGGGATCCCAGATGCACCTGCACCCACGTGCTGACCGCCCCACCTTAGGCGGTTTCTCTGGGCCCGTTATCTCCAAGTGGAGTCGCTATCCCCACAGGATTTCCCCAATTGGCAGGAGAGTTTTATTTATTTTCTTATTAAGAAAATAAAATTGACTTTGCAATTTACAACTTTTTTTTTTTTTTTACAGTAACCAAAAATCTTAGGCTTGTTAGTATTTGACTTTCCACTCAGTTTTTGTTGTTTTGTTTTTGGTTTTTGGGTTTTGGGTTTTTTTGAGACCGAGTCTCCCTCTATCACCCAGGTGGGAGTGCAGTGGCGTTATCTCGGCTCACTGCAACCTCTGCCTCCCGGGTTCAAGCGATTCTCCTGCCTCAGCCCCCCGAGTAGCTGGGATTACAGGCGCAGGTTTTATCAGTAAAGACCCTGAAGGCCCAGGCTGCTTTTCCGTGAGTACAAAGACACAACACCTGTGGGAGGTGTAGGCCCAGGTGAGGGATGCCGAGCTCACACGGCCCCCTAGGCCTAGGTAGCAAATAGATGCACGTGTGCCTTTCACACTCCACCCTCACTTCACACTGGCCCACCCACTCCTTGCTCTGGGAAATGAGGACGCAGCAGGAGATACCTGTAGCTAACACACACACACCTTGTCCCCTGCAATGGCCAGACTTCCAGGGCTGCCTCGCTTCCCAGATACATTTTCAGGTGCCACTTGTAGGGTCCAGCCCTACGGGGCTTAGCGGGTGTTCTCCCCGTGTGCGGAGATGACAGATTGTAATAAATAAAGGCACAAGACAAAGAGATAAAGAGAAAGCAGCTGGGCCCGGGGCACCACTACCATGAAGACGCGGAGACTGGTAGTGGCCCCAAACGGCTGGGCTCGCTGATACTTATTGCATACAAGACAAGGGGGCAGGGTAAGGAGGGTGAATCTTCTAAGTGATTGACAAGGTGAAGCAAGTCACGTGATTACAGGATAGGGGCCCTTCCCTTTTAGGTAGCCTAAGCAGAGAGATAAGACAGCATACGTCAGCGTTTTCTTCTCTGCACTTATAAGAGAGATCAAAGACTTTTAAGACTTTCACTGTTTCTTCTACCTCTATCTACTACGAACTTCAAAGAGGAACCAGGAGTACGGGAGGAGCATGAACGTGGACAAGGAGCGCGACCATTGAAGCACAGCACCACAAGGAAGGGTTTAGGCCTCTGGGTGACTGCGGGCAGGCCTGGATAATATCCAGCCTTCCACAAGAAGCTGGTGGAGCAGAGTGTTCCCTGACTCCTCCAAGGAAAGGAGACTTCCTTTCGTGATCTGCTAAGTAACAGGTGCCTTCCCAGACACTGGCGTTACCACTTGACCAAGGAGCCCTCAAGCGGCCTTTATTGCAGGCGTAACAGAAGGCTCACCTCTTGCCTTCTAGGTCACGTCTCACAATATCCCTTCAGTACCTGACCCTATACCTGCCGGTTACTTCTAGGTTATGTTAGTAATTCAACAAAGGGTAATATTAAAAGCTAATGATTAAAATGTTTATAATAATGATTGATAATTGTTCATGATCATCTCTATATCTAATTTGTATAATGACTATTCTTTTTTTTTTTTTTTTTTGAGACGGAGTCTCACTCTGTCACCCAGGCTGGAGTGCAGTGGCCGGATCTCAGCTCACTGCAAGCTCCGCCTCCCGGGTTCACACCATTCTCCTGCCTCAGCCTCCCGAGTAGCTGGGACTACAGGCGCCCGCCACCTCGCCCGGCTAGTTTTTTGTATTGTCAGTAGAGACAGGGTTTCACCGTGTTAGCCAGGATGGTCTCGATCTCCTGACCTCGTGATCCACCCGTCTCGGCCCCCCAAAGTGCTGGGATTACAGGCTTGAGCCACTGCGCCCCGCCATGACTATTCTTATTCTATTGTCTTTATTATACTGAAACAGTTTGTGCCTTCAGTTTCTTGCCTCAGCACCTAGGTAATCCTCCGCCCACAGCCACTGGCCTGCATTTAAGCCAACTCCAAATATACCTTCTAGATCTGGGGGAAATCTAGCCATTTTCACATGAAGTGACAAGACGAGAAACTGATTTGTTTGTATAGATTGAATGTTGGTCCCAAGATAAGCTTTCTATTTAATATTGGCTTCTCTATCAATCAGACTGTCACCATGAGTTTCTGGTAACTGAACCAGAAATCGACTTGAGTGTTTTAATAGACGAGGAGTCTGTTGAACAGCATTTCAGAGACCAATGTAAAAGCAAAGCACAACACATGTGATTTTCAAACATGCTGGACCTCAGGCCAATGTGACAACATTTCCTGTGGTTCAAGTCCCCAAAACAATTAGAAATTGCAAATGGAAGACTACAAAATAATCACCAAAAGAGAAATTGGCAAAGCAAGAATTCTTTCTCAGTATTTGAGGCTGGTAAAAGTGTTTTATTTCTTATTAAAATACAGTATGTGTCACTTAATAACAGGGATATGTTTTGAGAAGTGCATTATTAGACAATTAATTTCATCATCCTGCAGACATCATACTGTGTGCTCACACAAACGTAGGTGGTTTACAGCCTAGTCCACACCTAGGCTATATGTTATACCTGTTGCTTAGGCTGCAAACCTGTACAGCATGTTCCTGAGTACTGTAGGCAGTTGGAACACAACAGTATGTGTGTATCTACACATGCCTAAACACAGAAAAGGTACAGTGAAAATACACTATTAGATTCTTTTTTTTTTTTTTTTTTTGAGACACAGTCTTGCTCTGTCGCCCAGGCTGGAGTGCAGTGGTGCAATCTGGGCTCACTGCAAGCTCCGCCTCTCGGGCTAACGCCATTCTCCTGCCTCAGCCTCCCGAGTAGTTGGGACTACAGGCGCCCACCACCATGCCCAGCTAATTTTTGTATTTTTAGTAGACATGGAGTTTCACCGTATTAGCCAGGATGGTCTTGATCTCCTGACCTTGTGATCCGCCCGCCTCAGCCTCCCAAAGTGCTGGGATTACAGGTGTGAGCCACCGCGCCCAGCCAAAATACAGTATTAGATTCCTAAGACACTGCCATTGTATTGGTCTGTCATTTGGTCTATCATTGACCAAAATTTCATTATTTGGTATATGACTGTAGGTAAAAAATTCAAATATATACTAGGCTTGTTTTGTACTTTTATATTTAGATGCAAAAAACTGAAAGAGATTTTTGGATGGTAAATATTTTTTATAAAGTCATATTGGAAAGGATGGGGTCATGAATTTCTATGGGGAAAAGAAAGATCAGATTGTAACTGTGTAGAAAAGGAAGACACAAGAAACTCTATTTTGATCTGTACTAAGAAAAATTGTTCTGCTTTGAGATGCTGTTCATCTGTAACTTTAGCCCCAACCCTGTGCTCACAGAAACATGTGCTGTATTGAATCAAGGTTGAATGGATTTAAGGCTGTGCAGGATGTGCCTTGTTAACAGTATGTTTGCAGGCAGTATGCCTGGTAAAAGTCATTGCCATTCTCCATTCTCTATTAACCAGGGGCACAATGCACTGTGGAAAGCCACAGGGACCTCTGCCCGAGAAAGCCGGGTATTGTCCAAGGTCTGCCCCCACTGAGACAGCCTGAGATACGGCCTCGTGGGAAAGCAAAGACCCTACATCCCCCAGCCCAACACCCATGAAGGGTCTGTGCTGAGGAGGAGGAGAGAAAGAGGGAGGCCTCTTTGCAGTTGAGATAAGAGGAAGGTTTCTATCTCCTGCTCGTGCCTGGGAATGGAATGTCTCAGTGTAAAGCTGACCATTCGTTCTATTCTGAGACAGGAGAAAACCGACCTGTGGCTGGAGGCGAGATATGCTGGCAGCAATACTGCTCTGTTACTCTTTGCTACTCTGAGATGTTTGTGTAAAGTGAAACATAAATCTAGCCTACATGCACATCCAGGCACAGCACCTTTCCTTGAACTTATTCATGACACAGATTCCTTTGCTCACATGTTTCCCTGCTGACCTTCTCCTCACCATCACCCTGTTGCCCTGCCACACTCCCCTCACCAAGATAGTAAAAACAGGGATCCATAAATACTGAGGGAACTCAGAGACCAGCGCCAGTGCAGGTCCTTGCATGCTGAGTGTGCCAGTCCCCTGGGCCCACTGTGCTTTCGCTATACTTTGTCTCTGTGTCTTATTTCTTTTCTCAGTCTCTCATCTTCACCTGACGAGAAATACCCACAGGTGTGGAGGGGCAGCCTCCCTTCAAATTTCCTTCAGTCAGCAAGCAGAGAAGCCTTTCTTCCCACTCAGACCCCAATCAAGGCTTCTGAAAGTAGGGGTTTTGTCTTTCTCTCCTTAAAAGATGTCCTGAGGTAGGCATTTGAAGCCTGGAAAATCATTCCCAGGGAGCCAGACTTCTCTCTCTCTTCTAGGAATTTCTTGGCCAAATGGTTCTAATCCCAGAACCCACCCCCTAAACCTTTTCTAATACAATTACTGTCTTCAGGCCAGCACATGGAGACAGATTTGAGCTGGACTCCTGTGTCCTTGCGAGCTGACTTTTCTTTTTTCCTTTTTTTTTGGTTTCTTTTTTTTTTTTTTTTTTTTTTGAGATAGGGTCTCACTCTGTAGCCCAGGCTGGAGTGCAGTGACGTGAACACAGCTCACTGCAACCTCGACCTCCCCAGGCTCAGGTGATCCTCTCACCTCAGCCTCCTGAGGAGCTGGTACTACAGGTGCGTGCCACCATGCCTGGCTAATTTAAAAAAAAAAAAAATTAACTCCTGAGCCTCCCAAAGTGCTGGGATTACAGGATTGAGCCACCACACCCAGCCCAGAAGCCAACCTTCAGTATTGACCTTTGCTCTTCTCAAAAACCTGATGTCACAGCACTGGCCTCCAGCGCATCCAGCCGTGGGTCCCTTTTGCTGCATAATGGTTTCTTTTTTTTTTTTTTTTTTTTTGAGACACAGTCTTGCTCTGTCGCCCAGGCTGGAGTGCAGTGGTGCAATCTGGGCTCACTGCAAGCTCCACCTCCCGGGTTTACACCATTCTCCTGCCTCAGCCTCCCGAGTAGCTGGGACTACAGGCGCCCACCACCTCGCCTGGTTAGTTTTTTGTATTTTTTAGTGGGGGGGGGGGGTTTCACCATGTTAGACAGGATGGTCTCGATCTCCTGACCTCGTGATCCACCCATCTCGGCCTCCCAAAGTGCTGGGATTACAGGCTTGAGCCACCGCGCCCGGCCTCTGCATAACGGTTTCTATGGAGACATCTGTGATGCCACTACTGCTCCCAGGAGCCTACAGGACCTGGAGCTCTGGAAGCCGATCTCCTCCCACTGGACCAGCTAGCAGGTTCACGTTCGAGGCCATTTTCCCCTCAACGCCTCACGCCAGGCTGAAGAGAGATCCACGGGAATAGCTGGGCCTGTCCTCATTCAGGTCCACATTCAGGCAGCAAAGCTCACTTGGTCTTTGCCTCATGTTACCTAAGAAGGCCAGCCCATCTGAGAGGCACAGTTTGATGTCCAGCTCGATGGCCAGGGGCCTGATGCTCCTCCAGAACATGGCCAGCCGGGACGCCCAGTGCCCAGAATGGAAACTGCACCAAAAGCCACGCACGCTCAGCAAGTCAGTCCAGACCATCAGCCGCTACTACAGGAAGACGGTATGGGGTCCTGGGAGGAGGGCTGCCACGGGCCTTGAGGTGACCTGCTTCTCCTTCTCCCCAAGGACCCATAGAGCCGTCAGCCCACAAAGCATTCCACAGGCCTTCTGCTGATGGGTTACCAAAGGGGGATTCCCCTGAGGTCCTCTCCCTTTCTGAAGGGCCTGGTGCCTTAGTCCCCATGTGCCACTGGCTTCTTCTGGGTTAGCTGCTTTGGCTGGTCCTCCCCTCTTGCAGACCTTGGCTCCCGGTGCTCTGGTTGGCCAAGGGGAGAAGATGCATAGTTTGCCCCAAGACTCCTGACGTGCATCTTGAAAAGGAGAGTGAAGGGGAGATAATGTGGAAGGGGACCTCAGCCAGACAGGTACACTGTGCCACTGTGTATTAGGGGAGCCCAAGATGGTCACCCCGGCTCCTGGCAGCTTCCTGGGTGAATGCATTGCCTGGACCTAGTGGACTGTGGTTTCTTTTTTTCTTTTTTCTTTTTCTTTTTTTTTTGAGATGGAGTTTCAATCTTGTTGCCCAGGCTGGAGTGCAATGGCGCGATCTCGGCTCACCACAACCTCTGCCTCCCGGGTTCAAGTGATTCTCCAGTCTCAGCCTCTCAAGTAGCTGGGATTACAAGCATGTGCCACGACACCCGGCTAACTTTGTGTGTGTGTGTGTGTTTTTGATAGAGACGGGGTTTCTCCATGTTGGTCAGGCTGATCTCGAACTCCCAACCTCAGGTGATCCGCCCACCTTGGCCTCCCAAAGTGCTGGGATTCCAGGCGTGAGCCACCGCACCCGGCCAGGTTATGGTCTCTGAAGTGGGTCTGCGTGGCTCTTGCTGAGTATCCAGTGTGCTGGAGAGGGGACGGAGGGGACACGCCGCTGCAGCCTGCACACACGCAGGCCCTTTCAACCCCAGTGGGAGAGTAGCTTAGTGCCCATGACCAGCAGCATGTGTGGGTGTGGGGGAGCCTGTCCATGAATCTCAGCCGGCAGTCAGGCAGAAGCAAGGCCCCCATCCGTCTAGGCCTCAGGGTCCCCAAGAGGCTCTCGGTGGGCAGCCAGAGCTCCAGAACCAGGAGGTTGTTGTGGGCAGGTCTCTGGGGAGGCCTGAGGGGCGGCACGGTGTCCGGGGCGGGGATCTGCATTCACATACTGCTCATAGGCACCTGCCATTGGGGTGACTGGTGATGGTTTAGGGAAGCAGGGTCTGCCCTTGGATGGACTGGCCTAGAGTCAGGGGCCTTCTGCACCTGTCTTATTTTCCCCGCTCTGCCAGAGTGAACCCAAGGATGCCACCAGCCTCACCAGCTTCATGTCCAAAATGGAGGAACTTCGAAGGGTCTTCCCCAGGCGTCCTGACTGCCCCCAGTTCAGCACCAGGGCCACATCCATGTCCCACTGTGGTAAGAGCCCCCCACCAGGGCCGCCTGTGAAACTGCCTGTCAGAGTCGAGGGGCCAGGGGAGGACTTGCTGCACCCGTCAGTCTGCGAGCAGCCACCAGAGTTGGCCTCCACGGTGGCCCCAGCTGCTGCTTTTGAAATCCGCCCTGTGCGCAGGGAGCCAGGGCAGCAGTGAGGCTGCAGGTGGAGGGAGGCCCGCTTCTCCTGGCCACTGTGATTATGATTCGTCTCCCCAGACTTCTTGCTTTTCTATTGTCTCACCCACTAAAAATTCAGTAGGGTCAGGGGCTAGGGGAGTGGAGATGGTTGAAGATTCTGGAAGCTTCAGGAAAGAATCCCATAAAGCCAGACAGCTCATTAGGGACAGTGCCCCTGGGGAGCCCCAGCAGCTGTCCGGTCCAACCCCTCACTGCTCCGATGAGAACAGGAGGCTCAGAGCAGGCAGCTGCCGAGCTCCGTGGTCACCTGGGGGACGCTGCCCAGAGCCAAGGCTTTATCCCAGCATCTGCTCCTGGACCTGGACTGGTTCCATGTCCCCACACAAGACACCTTAGGGATGGCGAGCTTGAGCTGAATTCCTGTGACCAGTAGTAGCCAAGCCAAGGTGGGGGTTGTCGGGAGGGGGTCCCATGCTGTCCACGAATCTCAGCCGGCATCAGGCACAAGCAGGGCCCCCACCTTTCTAGGCTTCAGGCCCCCCTCCGCCTCAGCAAGAGGGTCTCCACAGCAGCCAGGGCTCCAGGACCAGGGATTGTTGTGGGCAGGTCTCTGGGGAGGCTGAGGGGCCGCACGGTGTCCTGGGCGTGGGGTCTGTGTCTACATACTGCTCATAGGCAGTTGCCATTGGGGCGCTTTGTGATGGTTTAGGGGAAACAGGGTCTGCCTTGGATGGGCTGGTCTGGAGGTGGGGGAGCTTCTGTTCGACCTTTAGGAGGGCATGTTTTTACCGAAGGAAAGTGGGGTCTGCCCTCCAGGGGACAGGGGGCATCAACTAGAGAAATTCAGCCACACTCGGGTCTGTTGAGGTGGAGACACCAAAGCAGGCAGGAGGATGAAGCCCACCCTTTGGTTCAGCCCATTGCTCAATCCCATGCATCCATTAAAAAAAGCTATCTGTGCCCCTACCTGGTACTTAAGGATAAAAAAGAGTCTGCCCTGGAGTTCTTGGGGAGATGAGACCACAGCAGTCACCAGATGGCATCTTTAACACTCTGCAGGTTCACCCACCGAGGCCGATTTGTCCGGGGAGATTGACAACAGCTCAGAGACCTGGAGGGGCACCCGGGACCTGCTCTTGGCCAGGCAGGGTTCGGATACGAACCTGGATGGTGAGGGAGCCCCTAGGGCCTCTGCCTGCACCTGCTGGGCCCCTGAGCTCGAGGCCTGCTTCTTACAGGGTTGCTGCTTATGCCATGTGGAATTCCCTTCCAGGACTGCCTGCCTCCTGAGGAGTCACACAGAAAGGCCCCCGGGCTCCCTTATGCAGAACTAGCCCTGCCTTGCCTGACAGCTTAGGCTGCAGTCCCCCCAGGACCATGGCCCCTTGTCTTTAGGAAAAATCATAGTTGAAAGTTTTGTCCCCTCGACCCTTACCCAGAGGCTGATGGGTGCATCCCTCACTGTGGGTAGAGACCCCTCAGGACACTGTTCCCGCAGACAGGTGTGCCTGTTTCCATTTACCAAGAGGAAATTCACAGCACCGAGTTTCCTTTCTTGCCTTAATTGGAGGAAACCTAGAATCTGCAGTGACCAGCTGCCCTCAGGCTCAGGAAGGTGGATAATCCCCTCCCTCCCCTCAGTTTAAAGATGGAGAAACTGGGCTGGGCGCAGTGGCTCACGCCTGTAATCCCAGCACTTTGGGAGGCCGAGGCGGGTGGATCATGAGGTCAGAAGTTCAAGACCTGCCTGGCCAAGCTGGTGAAACCCCATCTCTACTAAAAATACAAAAAAAAAAAAAAAAAAAAATTAGCCGGGCATGGTGGCGGGCGCCTGTAATCCCAGCTACTCGGGAGGCTGAGGCAGAGAATTGCTTGAATTTGGTAGGCAGAGTTTACAGTGAGTTGAAATCGTGCCATTGCACTCCAGCTTGGGAGACAGAGTGAGACTCTATCTCAAAAAAAAAAAAAAAAGTTGGGGAAACTAAGGCCCCAGGAGGGGACAAGCAACCAGGTGTGCAGGGACAGCATCAGGATGACCCCCTTGTTCCGACTCCCAGCTCTGGCTGCTCTGTCCTGGGTGTCTCGGCCGGAGCTTCCACACCTTCCTTCACTCCCTCAGATGGGGTGTGGGCGCCCCATCGTGTTCACAGCAGCATCACACTGTGTCCTCAAAGTGAGGTGACAAGAGCTAGGAGACAGATCGGAGTCCGTCTGGGCAGACAGGGGTTTCCGAGGGAAGTCTCAGAAGGGTGGACGTCGTCATCCAAGAGGCCAGAGGAGCTCGGCAGGGAAGGGTCTTGTTTCTCATTCGGCCTCTGCTGTCACCACAGGGCACCTCCTTCCCTTCAGTAAGAGCGCCTGCGAGTTCAATTACTTGAGGAAGAAGAGCAAATCTCAGACTCTGAGTCCGGTCACCAGCAGCTCAGTCGCATCCCAGAGCTGCTCGAGAAAGAGGATGCCCTGGTACCTCTCAGTCATCCATGAGAAGGTACTGGTGGAGAGGGTGCAAATCCCAGTTCCCTACTCCCTCACTCTGCTTCCGGCTGGGAGGACAGCCCTGCCCCCTGACAGGCTCTGGTTCTAGTATCTGGTTAGCTGCATCAAGCAGGTCCCCATGGCCTAAAAGGACCTCCAGACCCCCTGCTTTGACAAAGCTCCTCACTCCTGTCCATCCTCACCCCAGTGGGTGGCAGTTATACCGGCATGGAACTCAGACTCACTGGCACGCATGACCTCCAGCCATTCACACATCTTTGCACCCACAGACTCTACTTCAGAGAATGTATTCTAAATAAAAATCATAACAGGAATAGCCAACTTGATTTATGTACAAGTTGATTCATTGTAGTGTCATTTTTTAAATCTATATTTATAAGAAAGACTGACCTGTATTTTCACTGTCTTGTAATTCCCTCATCAAATCTTAGTATCAAAGTTATTCTGGCTTCATTAAAATGAAAGAAAAGGCTGGAAAACAGTTACTTTTTTTCTTTTTATTTCTTTTCTTTATTATTATTATTATTATTATTTGAGACAGGATCTCACTCTGTCACCCAGGCTGGAGTGTGGTGGTGTGATCCCGGCTCACTGCAGCCTTGACCTCCCAGAGCCCAAGCACTCCTCCCACTTCAGCCTCCCAAGTAGCTGGGACTACAGGTGTGCGCCACCACACCTGGCTACTTTTGTATTTTGTAGAAACGGGGTTTCCCCATGTTGCCCAGGCAGGTCTGGAACTCCTGGGCTCAAGTGATCCACCCGTCTTGGCCCCCCAAAGTGCTGGGAGCACCACTGCACCTGGCATCTTGTTTCTTTTTCTATTCTCTGTAAGAGTTTGTATAAGATTGATGCCGTTTCTTCCTTAAATTCTGAAGAATTCGCCATTGAAAGAGTCTGTGTCTGGAGACTCCTCACAGGATAACTCTTATTTTATTAATTAATTTATTTTTGAGACAGAGTCTCGCTCTGTCGCCAGGCTGGAGTGCAGGGGCGCCATCTCAGCTTGCTGCTACCTCTGCCTCCTGGGTTCAAGCAGTTCTCCTGCCTCAGCCTCCCAAGTAGCTGGGATTACAGGCACGCGCCACTACACCCAGCTAATTTTGTATATATATTTCTTGAGATGGAGTTTTGCTCTTGTTG
>NW_012117666.1:694966-709334 GCF_000951035.1 Colobus angolensis palliatus
CTCTGCCTCCTGGGTTCAAGCAGTTCTCCTGCCTCAGCCTCCCAAGTAGCTGGGATTACAGGCACGCGCCACTACACCCAGCTAATTTTTGTATTTCTGGTAGAGACGGGGTTTCAGCATGTCGGCCAGGATAGTCTCAATCTCTTGACCTCGTGATCTGCCCGCCTCAGCCTCCCACAGTGCTGGGATGACGGGGTGAGCTGCCACGCCCGGCCTTTATTTATTTAGAGAAAGGGTCTCATTCTGTTGCCCAGGCTGGAGTGCAATGGCACGATCAGAGCTCACTGTGGGCTCCATCTAAAGGGGCACTTTTAGTTTTTAATTTATTTATTTAATTTATTATGAGACAAGGTCTCACTTAGTCACCCAGGTTGGAGTGCAGTGGAGTGATCCCAGCTTACTGCAGCCTTGACCTCCTAGGGTTCAAGCAATCTTCCCACCTCAGCCACTCGAATAGCAGGGACCACAGGCACACGCCACCATGCCCATTAACTTTTTTCTTTTTTTTTGTAGAGACGAGGTCTCTCCATGTTGCTTGGGTTTGCCTCGAACTCCTGAGCTCAAGTGATCCTCTTGCCTCAGCCTCCCAAAGTGCTGGGATAGCAGGTGTGAGCCACTGCACTGGGCCCCTGCAGGAGCACTTTTAAAAATCACAAATTAGGTCAGACACAGTGGCTCACCCTTGTAATCCCAGCACTTTGGGAGGCTGAGGCAGGCGGATCAAGAGGTCAGGAGTTCAAGACCAGCCTGCCCAACATAGTGAAACCCCATCTCTACTAAAAATACAAAAAAAAAATTAGCTGAGCATGGTGGTGGGTGCCAGTAATCCCAGCTACTTGGGAGGCTGAGGCAGGAGAATCGCGTGAACCCAGGAAAAGGAGGTTTCAGTGAGCTGAGATCCGGCCACTGCACTCCAGCCTGGGCGACAGTGTGAGACTCTGTCTCAAAAAAAAAAAAAAAAAAAGAAATCACAAATTCAATTCCTTTAAAATATATCCAGATTTTCTTTTTCCTCATTTCAGTTTTGTATTCTGTGTTTTTCTAGGAATGCATCTATTTCATACAAACTTTTTAATTTATCAGCCTAAGGCTATACATAGTACAAGGATAATTACTATCCTTTATGCAGCAGTGTGGGCAGGGTAAGGACAGCCTCTGTCTCATTTCCAACATGGCTGCCTTGTGCCTCCTTTCTCTTTTTTCCCATTGGTCTCGCTGGAGTTTTATCAATGTTAATAACCTTCTCTGAGAATCAGCTTTAGGTTTTGTTGATTTTTCTCTAGTGTCTGTTTCCTTTCTCTGCATTCTTTTGAAGCTGATAAAGTTTTGATGAAAATTATGGACATCAGTCACAAAATGTTGGCAAGTTGATGCAGGGCACAGAGACCTGGGGGGGTCATGTGATTGAATGGAGACACAAGGGGGCTTGCCAGTCCCAGCTCCTGCTCCTGTGGGTCCATGATATTCATTTTGTTTACTCCTGCTACTCTACCTGTACATTATTAGAGATTTCACTGCTTTAAAAGTGTTCCTACCCTTTAATCAAGCAATTTCATTTCTGAGAAATGGCCTGAGTGTACCATTAGACAAGAGTCAGGCAGATACGCTGTTGTTATTCATGCAGGCAGCAGGGAGGAGATTTACCAGGTCATGTGCATGAACCATCCAAGGGAAGGGCTGCAGGCTTGGCTGCCTCCAGGAGCTCCAAGGGGCTCGTCAGGCTTTTCTTCCTCTCATCTCTGCCTTCATCTAGGCTGTCATAGATGAACTCTTCTCATTTGGTGGCAAGAGAGCCACCTGCCACAAGTTTGCAGCTGGCATTGTGTAAACTCAGCAGCTCCAACAGGAAATCAGATCTCCTTTCCAGCAGTCTTCGAACTATTTTGAGATGTGAGAGTGTCTCAGGTGACCATGACCAGGGTGATGAAATGTGATTTCTGCACATTTTTTCCCTTTAACTTTGTATTTCAGGCATAAAGTGGTAAGAATCCATACTATAAAGATTCCCATGTACCTTTCCATTCCCCGGATGTTAAATGTGGCCACGTTTGCTTTATCCTTCTCTCCTCTCTCTCCCACTTGCTCCTCTCTCCCTTCCTATATCATAAATTTTCGCACCTAACTTTATTCCTTTTCTTCTACTTTCTGTAGGATTAATTTTTAGTTCTTTTTCTGAATTCTTGAGATAGATACTTGGATCATTGGTTTTCCATCGCCCTCCCGGTATATGCATTTTAAGGCTGTAAATTTGTCGTTTATCACAACTTTAACTGCATCCCACGAGCTTTGATGTGTCCAGATGTTCTTTTTCATTCAGTTTAAAAAGTTTCTCGCTTTATGTGTAATTTCTTTTTGACCCATTGGCGACACAGAAGCCTATCACTTACTTTCCAAACATTTAGGGGAACTTCTAGTTATCTTTCCTTCCAGAATATTCTGTTGGGATCATTTTCCTCCCACCTGAAGAACTCCCTTTAGTATTTCTCTAAGTTCAGATCTGCTGGTGACAGATTCTTTCAGTTTCTGTTGGCCTGAAAACATCTTTATTTTTGTCTTTAATTTTGAAGAACTGAGGGAGTTGAGATTCTGAGAACAAAAGGAGGAGCTCCCCAGCAAGCCCCTAGGGAAGCTTGGAGGGTATTACCAGTTAAGTGTGGGGCCTGCAAAGAAGACTGGTGTCCTGTGGTATAGTGGGGTGCAAGGACAGACCACGGGCCAGGTCCGAGTTGCCTTGCAACTCCTCGGAGGAGGGTTTAGGATCTGCTCTTAGGATGGGTGCAGAGGCGCTGGAGGTGCCAGGCATGGCTCAGTAAAGAGCTGGCACATCTTGGTCTCCAGATGTGTAGTGCTAGCTCTTTACTGCAGTACACATCTGAAAATCCCTGGGACCATGGGGTTTTGGGGTCCCAGGACAGCAGATCTGCTCCTCCTGTGTGGGCTGGAGGCAGGTTGGGGGAAGAACGTGTGGCTGCATGGCCCACAGGGACTGCCCCTGGTTTTCTGCCCAGGATCACTGCCTGTCCGAGCTGGAGATACAGGTTCAGAAGAAAGACGAGGAGATCCTGCTGCTCCAGGAGGAGAGGGAGGCCCTGAAGACGCAGCTGAAATGCCTCCTCAAAGGCAAAGGCCAAGAGGCATCCATGTCCCCAGGCAGGAGGGTGAGCCAGCCCCAGCGGGGCACAGTGCAGAGCTCTAAGACAGTCATTTCCAAAGCATCCAAAACTGCTGGTGACACATAGACCCCTGGCAAACCCCCAGGCCCCCTGGATCCTACCAGGTCCTCACTGGAACGCGGACCGGTTCTCAGGGTTCTGATCAACAGGCAGGGGAGAAGCGAACAGAGGCACGAAATGACAAATGAGAGCCGTGAGCTGATGCAACAGGCAGGGGAGAGGCGAACGGAGGCGCAAAATGACAAATGAGAGCTGTGAGCCGATGTCTAGGCACCTGCACCTGGTTTCTGACTTGCTTTCTGCCTGGGGCAAGGCATGGCGCTGTCTGGGTTCAGGGTCCTCATCTATAAAACGAGGGCTGAGCTAACCTCTGAAATCCTGGGTCATGGGGGCCACCCTGCAGGCGGATTCCCCAGGCCTGGCCGTGTGCATCGTGGGCAGTGGTAGCTTGGACTACCCTGCCCTGGCCGGGAATCCCTTCTCCCTACTCTCTGGCTGTGTGCCCCCCTGTGAGGTGGGGGATGGGGTTGGGGTGGGGGTGGGGTGGGGATGCTATCCCACCTCTAGGTCTGGGCAGAGGACTGGATGTGGCAGGTCTGTGTTGTGCCCAGCGGGGGTCACCTGATCTTCCTAAGACCTGATTTCTTTCATACCTGAGGAGACAGCCTGAGTTTATGCTGGGGGCCAGAGATGAAGCAGGGACCAGGGGGAAGGCCCCTGACCATGCCAAATGCCCTAAATGCCTCAAGGGAAGGCTGCCTAGACACACAGGGCAGGGGCAGGGAAAGGTGGTCAGCCAGGGGCTTCCACTCTCTGTCCTCCCCAGGCTACTGGGTGGGTGTCTGAGGGTGGGGCACCCAGGCAACGACATGCACTGTGGGCGTGTCTAAGGCTGGCTCCCTGACTTCCAAGGCCTTGTCTTTTACTGCAAGGCCACTTGCCGGGGGCTGCTCTGGGGCTGCCTAGAACCCCCCTGACCCCTGCCCATCCACAGGTTCCTGTGCCCTCCACTGCCACAGCACCCACATCCCCCAGCCCCTTGGCAGGAGGATGCAGGTCCCCTCCCCAGACGTGAAAGGCCACTGTCCCTTCCAGGACAGACAGTGGTCCATTTCTGGGGTGCTGCAGGAGGGGCTGGAAAGCTGAGGGTCCCCCGGGCATCTTGCAGGAGCGGTTCTCAGATGCTTCGCTGAAGCTGGGCAGGCTGAGCCTCCTGAAGGCCTTCTCCAGAGATGAGGAGGAGCTGCAGCACTGGCAGCAGGTGCGGGCTGCCTGGAGAGCGGGCACGCAGTGGGGGACCCTGGCCCAGAAGCCACTCAGGTTGCTTAGCTAAGAGGCCCAGGCCCCAAGTGTCCCCACTGCAGCCCTGACCTGGGGTGCCCCCACTCCAGGGGAGCAGGTGAGGTGGGTGGGTTGTTAACCCCTTGAAGTCACAGGTCAGGTGCAGTCTCCTGACAGAGGGAGGACCCATGACTGAGGCCGCAGTGCCTGGGCCATTGTTGGTGACCTTGCCAGGAGGATGCTCTCCCACTCCCTGGACCCTGCAGCAGCCGGGAAGGAGGCACCTGCCCCGGTGCCCCTGCCATAAGTATTACAGTCCCCCACCCTGGGGGTGCCCCGCAGCCCTGCCCAGCCCCTGCCCTACCCATCTCGCAGATGCAGGAAGAGTCTGCAGCACCGGAGAGGGGCAAGGAGCTGGACCTGGGAGGTGGCGAGGAGGACGAGGGCCTGGAAGGGGAGCCCGAGGGAGCGGAGGACACGGGTGCCAGGGGAGGTGTGAGCCAGTTGGGGGCTATACATGAGGAGGGACGCAAGGAGGAGGAAGAGGAGGAAGGGGACAGGGATGAGGACTCCGAGGAAAGGGAGCTGCCAGAGGAAGAGGGGATCCCCAGGAGAAGTGCCTCCTCCCTGGCCGAGTCGTTTGAGGAGGAGCTGCTGACCCAGCTGGAGGAGTACGAGCAGGTCATCCTGGACTTCCAGTCCAACCTGGAGGCCACCAGGACCAGATACTCCCTTGCAACAGGTAGGGCCTCGGCGGGGGGCTGGGCTTTGGCCACTCAGCAGGTCCCGGCCCAGGAGCTGGGACGCCGAGACGCTGCCTGCTCTGGTCAGTGAGCTGGAGCAGGGGCAGGTGTCAGCAGCCTCACCCAGGCTCGCAGAGCCCTCCCAGCTGGCGCGGTGGCCTGGCCCTCTTCAGTCTCTCATTGCCCCTGCTTGCTCCTGTTCACTGCCTCTGCGCCCAGGAGTGATTGCGTCTTTACAACAACAACTGGAGTTCCAAGAATCCCAACTGCGAAAGATCAATAGGGAAAATGAGACGCTGCAGAAGGAGCTTCGAGAGCGGAAGCAGCAGCTACAAGCCATGACCGACAAGGTGGCCGTGCGCTTAGTACCGGCCTCCGCTCCGTGAGCATGGGCCAGACTTCATTAACCCCCAGCAGCTCGGGGCAGGCGCCACCCGTCCCATCTACTGATGGAGACTTTGAGCCTGGGGTGTCCAGGCAGCTGGCCCAGGGTTGTGTGGCCGATAGCGGCCCCGCCAGGATTCCCCAAGGTGTGTGGGAGGCTGGAGCCTATGTGTCCAGCCACAGCTCTGCCCTGCCCCTGGGCTGGAAGCATGTGTCCCTGTCTCCTGAGCCACTGTGCTCTTGGCCTCTCCTCAAGCATCTCCCGGCCCCTGAGTCCTGGGGGTGAGAAGGCTCTCTCTGTGCTTAGAGAGACTGCTACTCCACTGAGCCCACTCTTGTCGTTTTTGTTAAGTGTTTTAAGTTTTTATTCTTATCAAAGTTATTCATGCACATCGCTTAAAGGATCAAATAGTTCCACGAGGCGTGTCATGAAAACCAGGAGCCTCTGACCTCCTCCCTCTCATCTGCCCTCTCCTAAGGCATCATTTTAAATTCTTCCAGCACATTCTTTATGAATCTATCTCCATATCTCTAAATGGCATGCTCATAATGCCCGTTCTAGATTTTTCTCCATCTTAACATTATTTAATGCTTCCTTTTTTCCTCCCCTGCCACCCCCCAGCACACACAAGGGCAGCCTTTCCATCCACCCTGCTCCCCATATCATTCTATCACAATCATGTTGCACTGACATCATTAGGACAGTTATTTGTCTCCCACACACACACACACACTCAAATAAGTTTTACAGAACAGTACTAAGATTCATAAACCACAACTTGAAAACGGCTGCATCCCATATCTTTTGCTTTCTTGCCCAGTTCACTTATTTCTGGTGGAGCACATCCTCCAGTAGTTTTATCAAAAAGGATGACTGAGGCCAGGCGCGATGGCTCACACCTGTAATCTGAGCACTTTGGGAGGCTGAGGCAGGTGGATCACCTCAGGTCAGGAGTTCAAGACCAGTCTGGCCAACATGGTGAAACCCCGGCTCTACTAAAAATACAAAAATGAACTGGGTGTGGTGGTGGGTGCCTGTAATCCCAGCTACTCAAGAGGCCAAGGCAGGAGAATCACTTGAACCCAGGAGAAGGAGGTTGCAGTGAGCTGAGATTGTGCCATTGCACTCCAGTCTGGGCGACAAGAGCAGAACTCCACCTAAAAAAAAAAAAAAAAAAAGGATGAAAGGGGGTAAAGTTTTGGGGACACAATATACTGGCAAATGTCCTTACTGTACACCCTTGCAACATTTGGGTTGGATATAGCATTCCCGTTTGGAAACCATTTTCCTTCGGCATCACAGAGGCATTTCCTCTGTTGCCTTACAGTTTTCAGGTTTGCTGATGAGAAGTCCAAAGACGTTCATGGTTCTTTGTGGGATGGTTGTTCCTCTCTGGAGAGTTGTAAGATCTATATTTGTCCCAGGTGATCTGAAACCTCCCAGAGTTATGCTTTACTGAGGGCGTATTTTCATCTGTTGTACTGGGCACTCAGGGGCCATCTGGAAACTCATGTCCTTTAGCTCTGGAATTTTCTTTGGTTTTATTGTTTTTTCATGTCCTTCTCTCAATTATTTGGCTATTGGACCTCCTGTCCTGCTCTTGTTTTATCTGTTATCTCCTCCTTTTTGTCTCCTTGTCTTTTACAGATACTTTCTGAAGATTTCCTTAACTTTATCAACAGCTCTTGAGTTTTCATTTTGTTATAATATTTTACTCTGATGTTCTCTGAATGCTCCATTTTTCGTTTTTCGAAGCGCACTCGTGTTTGGCTTCACAATTGCAGTATCTTCTCTTCCCTCAATGACAGTGTTCATCATAGTTTTCTAACTTCTTGCACCACTCCTATTTCTTACAAGTTCCATTTTATTTTATTTTATTTTATTTTATTTTATTTCTTTTGGAGACAGAGTCTTGCTCTGTTGCCCAGGCTGGAGTGCTGTGGTGCGATCTTGGCTCACTGCAAGCTCCGCCTCCTGGGTTCATGCCATTCTCCTGCCTCAGCCTCCCGAGTAGCTGGGACTACAGGCGTCCGCCACCACGCCTGGCTAATTTTTTGTATTTTTGGTAGAGACGGGGTTTCACCATGTTAGCCAGGATGGTCTCTATCTCCTGACCTCATGATCCGCCCACCTCGGCCTCCCAAAGTGCTGCGACTACAGGTGTGAGCCACCACGCCTGGTCACAAGTTCCCTTTTGAAGTTGGCTTTTGGTCTCTCATTCATCTGAGAGCTTTGCTCCAATGTTCAAGTTGACTGGACTCTGAGCATGCAGGTGACCACTCCGTGCTCCCTGGGCAGAGCAGTGTGCTTTGCTTTGGCATTTTAATGGAGAGTTTCTTTTGTTTTCTTTATTATTTTTATTTTTCCGAGATGGGTTCTCACTCTGTCACCCAGGCTGGAGTTCAGTAGTGTGATCACAGCTCACTGCAGCCTCAGCCTCTCCAGGGTCAGGTGATCCTCTCATCTCAGCCTCCTGAGGAGCTGGGACCACAGGCGCACGCCACCACGCCCAACCAATGTTTTTATTTTTTGTAGAGACAGCATCTATGTTGCCCATGCTTCTCTCAAATTCTTGAGCTCAAGTGATCCACCCACCTCAGCCTTCTAAAGTGCTGGGATTACAGGTGTGAGCCACCACACGTGGTCTAGGGCTCTTCATTTCTGAAATAACATTCCACCAGTCATCCTCATTTTAGTCTCCATGTTTAGAAGAACCCGGACCAACAATGTCTGAGACCTTTAGGAACTCAAGTGTGAGCTGGGCTTGTTTTCTGCTTTCCCTACTGCCGGCTACTTGGCTTTTTTGGATCTGGGATGTCAGATAGCACTCAGCCATCTTCAAACTCTCCAAAATATTTTTAGTCCTCTTTCTTCTCCTCTTCTCCCTGCCTTCAGTAGAAATCCCGCTGCCATTATTTTAGGGAGCTTTGGGGAAGGAAAAAAGTTAGGTGCCAGCGTTCAGTCTGTTATTTCAACCTGGGAGACCCCCACGCCAACCCCTCTGTCTCCTTCCAGTTCTCCAACCTCCGAGAAGATAAGAAACACCAAGAGATGATGGGGCTCATTGAGAAGGACAACCAGCTTCTCCGACAGGTGACAGCCTGGGTGTCGTTAAATGGTCAGCCAGGCCACTGTTCTTGCTGTAAGTCCCAACACAGTGAAGGCCAAGACGGGGCTGGAGCATCTTCACAGCCCAGCCAGAGTCCCTTAACTTAGGTAGCATGCCACTCGACGTATCTCTGGGCCCCACGTCCGCACAGAAAGCTCCTCGCAATCGCTGGGCCCAGACTGGACTGGAGGGACCAGCAAGAGTTGCTGGCCTTTTTTTTTTTTTTTTTTTGAGACAGAATCCTGCTCTGTCACCAGGCTGGAGTGCAGTGGTGCAATCTCAGCTCACTGCAACCTCCGTCTCGCGGGTTCAAGCGATTCTTCTGCCTCAACCTCCCGAGTAGCTGGGACTACCAGCATGCGTCACCACGCCCAGCTAATTTTTGTATTTTTAGTAGAGACAGGGTTTCACTATGTTGGTCAGGCTGGTCTCGATCTCTTAACCTCGTGATCCACCCGCCTCAGCTTCCCAAAGTGCTGGGATTACAGGCGTGAGCCACTGCACCTGGCCGCCAGCCATCTTTTAGGAAAAAGTGGATGGGTATCACACGTACTCAGGTTGGGTGAAATGACCCCACCTCTTTGTCCTCCCCGGATGTCCCCAGC
Source organism: Colobus angolensis palliatus (assembly GCF_000951035.1). NCBI lineage: Eukaryota > Metazoa > Chordata > Mammalia > Primates > Cercopithecidae > Colobus > Colobus angolensis. The sequence continues at coordinate 704,263 of NW_012117666.1, forward strand.
AAGTGTCAAAACTGGAGAGAAAGCTCACCAAGCGGGACCATGTCATCTCAGAGTTGGACACCAAGGTCAGCCAGCTGCAGGAGCAGGTGGAACTGGACCAGAACCACCTGCAGAGGTGGAAGCAGCTGCAGGAGGATTTGCAGAGCAAGAAGGAGATGATTCAGGAGGCAGAGCAGCAGGTCTGCGTGGCCCTGGAAAGCTCCCAGTCCAGGGTACGCCCAGCCCCTCCTCCTGAGGGTCTGTCCCAGCAGCTGGTGGCCAAGCACCCGGGCCCCTGCCCACTGCCCACCGAGGTAGAACCGGGCTCTGAGTACGCGGGGGCTCAGGCTGGTTCTGCCGTGTACACCAGCACCCACACAGAGTTGACGCTCAAGAAGCGTGGGTAGAGGATGGAGTGAGGGTGTGATGGAGCACCCCAGAAGCATTCGTCAATGGCAGTGGTGGGCAGAGCCCCGCGGGCAGGGCTGCGGGTCTTGGCTTGCATTGTGAAGGGGATGGCTCACTGGCTGGAAAGGAGGAGGGCGCCTGGATTGAGAGGAATGGTGGTGTCAACCCCTCTCTGAGTCATGGTGTGCTTGCTGGGCCAGGCACCATTCTAAGTACCTTCTTGGCATCGAAGTCATGTGGCTCCTTTAACCAAACTATGAAGTAGTTATCATGATCCTCACTTAACAGACAAGCAGGAAAGGATGAACAGTCCCCCTGGACCCCAGACATGCTTTTTGCGGTGGTGCTGGGATTTGGACCAGGCAGTCTTAACTGCAGGACCCCACTGGGACGTCATATTAAATGTGAGCAAGGCCAGAACGCACCCTGCTTGTGAAGGCCCCATGCCAAAAAGGAAATCAATAAACAGCTGACTTTTTTTTTTTTTTTGAGGCAGGGTCTTTCTCTGTCATCCAGTCTGGAGTGCAGTGGGGTGATAACAGCTCACTGCAGCCTCGGCCTCCCAGGCTCAAGCCGTCATCATCCTACCTCAACCTCCTGAGTAGCTGGGACCACAGGCATGTGCCATCATACCCAGCTAATTTTACAAACTTTTTGTAGCGACGGTCTCACTATGTTGTCCAGACTGGTCTCAAACTCCTGGGCTCCAGCAGTCTGCCTGCCTTGGCCTCCTGAAGTGTTGGGAATACAGGTACCAGCCACCGTGCCTGGTCCTGACCTTGATTTATAATCCAAAATTAAGCAAAGGTCAAGGTCATGTATGGAGGCTTTTGAGGTCATGTTCCCACCAGGAATGCCAACTGCAACTCAACTGTGTTCTTTTTCCTGCCTGAGCCTGCCTCCTTCCAGCTGGGTCAGACGGCAGCACCCACCCCTGGTATCCCTTGATAAAACAGTTTGGGATCCAGCCGTAGTCCTGGTGAAAGCATTCGACCAGAGGCAGTCTAGGTGTGTCCATTTGTACGCCAGCCTGCACCGACCTGGTAGAGCCTGGAAAGCTGAGCTTAGAAATACTCTGAAGCTAAGTCCGGGTGAGCAGGAACTAGCGCCAAGCCTGATGGTGAGGCCCCACGGGTGTGGGGAAGTGAGGCTGGACACCCTGGGTAGCTGCCAACTTCTACCCTGGGGAGGCACCCCCAGAACAGAGGCCCAGCCCCTTGTGGCCTCAGGACCTCCAGCACTTGGCACGATGTTTGTACAAAGTGAGCACTCAATAAATACTGGACAGAAGGAAAGGATTCCACTCCTCACACAGGCCAGGGGCCCATGCCATTACTGCTGTTACTTAAACCTGTCCAAGCGGCAGCGTGGACATGCTTCCACTCGGAGGCAAGGCGGAGCCTTTCGGGCCCAGCTCCCGTTGGGCGCCTCTGTGTCGTCAGGGTTTCTGGCCGAGGAACTGGTGCTGATGGTGCCGCATCACTCCAGGGGTTTCTTTCTGAGGCTCCTGGGACGCAGATTGGAGAGATTTCCTCTGTAGCTTCCTGGGAGGCACGATTAGCTACCTCTGGGGAGGTGGCTGCAGTGTACAGGCAGACAAGGATCTTCACGCAGCAAAAGACTGGAACGCCTTCTGGGTCTGTGCGCAGGGGCCAGGTTCAATGCTGCTGTCCATGGCACAGATGCCTCCTAGTCAGCATGGAAAGCAGGAAGGGCCAGCAGCACACTGTTAAATGCCTAAAGTGAGAGTGTCGCCAAGGGCCAGGAAGTCCACTCACTGCAGCTCCCCTGGGCAGCGGAGGAAGGTCCAGGGGTTACGTGCAGCTTCTGTACTATTTTGGTTTCTTGGTTTAAAAATATGTGTGTGTGTGTGGGTAGGTTTTACTTTCCAATTAGAAAAGCCAACGTGGTGTCAAAGAGCCTTTGGGCTTTGGGGCTGGGCCGCGCAGGGTCAGGGGCTGGATCCAGCAGCTCCTAGCTCTCAGGCAGCCCACACTGACTTCTCCGGCCCCTGTTCCCAGTTTCTAAAGCCATGAAAAGTGAGGGCGAGCTGTTCCTTCCTGGTCTATAAAAAAATAAAGTGCTGGGGGGTGCAGCCCACTGGCTAGGTGCCTGGTTGGGCAAAGATGAGTGACGATGTTGTCCCTTTGCTCATAGCTCGAGAGGCTAAGGAATAAGATCATCCAGGCCACCTTTAGCATCTCCGGGACCAAGTCCTTGGCCAACGAGATATCTGACAATGACATCCTGGAAGCCCTGCAGGTACACCCCTAAGCTCAGCTGCCTCCATCCGGGCCCCATCCCCCTAGGCCACAGCTGGGGTAGGGGGTGGGGTGGGGGCCTAGGTTAGATTCAAGGGACTCTGTTCTCATGCTCGCTGTGTCACCTATTCACCTGGACCCCAGGACCCTCCTTTCTCTCTGCTCAGGCAGAGGGGACCAAATCATCCTAAGGTGGGTGGGGGCATGGCATGGGAGTCTTACCCACTCTCAGCAAAAAGGCGGAGGGGCATCAGAGACCAGCAGTAGCCACCACAACCCATCCTGAGCACTGTGGAGAGGGGACAAGCCGCTCGGGTCACGAGGACTCTCCCGCAGCAGGAGCCCAGCCCCCTGCTTTGTCCAGCTTGGTCCCCTCCGCTGGTATCCCCACCCACGGATCCAGGGCCCTGGCGCAGACTCTTCCCATCCTGGCTACAGCCTCCTGGGCTCCTTCCTGACCAGGGGTCCCCAAGCAGGGGCCTCGGAGAAGTAGAAGGGTGTAGGAGAAATAATTCAGGCCTTGGGGTCACTGGGCATGAGGGGGTCACCACCCACCAGCTGTGGGCCACACAGTCACTTCTCTGAGTCATACGTGCCTCCCTCTGTGACGGAGAGCGCATGCTTACCTGCAAGGTGTCGTTAGACTCAGAGAGCTGGGAGTCAGGCACTGGCTGTGGCTCTGTGTGGGGCCATGTGCTACGCAGGGGTCACCTCTTACCAGCAGCTGCTTCTGGTCCCAAGACTCACACTTTGCCCTCTGGGGCTGCCCTTAAACCCCAGTGTGTGCCCACGACCTTCCAGCACCCACGTTCCTGGGGCCTGGTTCCCTTCCTCTGCAGAGCGGGTGGGTCCCAGAGGTGCCTTTCCTGCAGAGCTGTAATGTGGGCAGAGATCTCTGCGGCCTTGGTACTGTTGTCTGGGGGAGGGGAGGAGGAAGGGGAGGGAAAGAGGAAGAGGGAAGACAGAGGATGGAGGGAGTATACCCACTGCACAGTAGCCAGGGAAGAGCACCTTTGCTTGTTTGCTGTAACCTGACACAAACTAGCAACGGCCCAGAGAGGAGACTGGAAGAGGGGTGGGGACAACGTTCCCTCTGCACAGGACAGAAGGGACTTGAGGGACAGATGTGACGACCTCAAAGGTCTCTTGGAGTCTGGGGTTCCTTACAACTCTAAGAGGGCCGAGGAGGGGACTTAGTGCAGGCTTCTGTGGGCTGGTGGTGTGCACCTGCCCCAGCTCCCCGTTCTGTGACTTCACTTCCGCGGCTGAAAATCAGCCGCCGTGGGAGTATTCCCACCACAGAAATTGGCAACGCCACAAAGCCCTGGAGAGTCGGTTGTAAGTATTTACCAGCACACCCCTGCTGCAGCGAGCCCCTCTGGAGGAGGAGAGGCTGGTATCCCAGGCAGCTGGCATGAACTGGGCACACCAGCCTCAAGGCCAAGGTGAGGAACTGGGAAGGCCACCTCCACGGTTGTGTTTCTTGTGTAGAGAATTATCTCAGAGAGAAGCGACTACTATAATCAGCTGAAGCAGAAAGGTGTCAAAGTGCCCCCCCTTCATCAGTCAGAGGCCTTCCTGCCCAGCAAAACCAAGAAGGGGACCTCCAAGTAGGCCCAGCCAGGCGCCCAAATACGGTCAGCCCAGCAGAGGCCAGGGCCCAGCTCCAGAACCACCCGCCCCCACCATGAGTCCTGTTCTCAGACTTAGAATTAAACCCCGGCGTTGGCACTGTCCCACCTTTTTCTTCTCTGGACTCCACGTGGGGGCCTATTGTCCTCTGCGACCTTGAACTACTGACACTCCCCATTCCAAAGCTCACTCACTGGGGGTCAGCACACCAGCCTGTGCTCCTAGCTCCTAACAGGTCCCCCTGAGGCCCCAGGCTGCCAGCCGCCTGAGCCGGGGTGTCCAGCCAGCACTCAGCACAGACCTCACACCTACTGAGCAGAGGGGGTCTGTGACCTCCTGCCCTGGGGCCTCTCCTGGCTGGGGCACTCTCTTGCAGGAGGATTGGAAGATGGTGAGGGTGGGGGGCTCTGTTCCCATCCCCCTGCTCCTGGAAGGAAAGTTTTACGGACGGCAACGGTGTCTGTGGTCCCTGACGCTTGCCCGGCGCCTCGCAGGCTCTGGGCGCCTGAACACATCCGGAAGGGGCTCTCCCCATCGCCCTTCTCTGCTCCCCACCCACACCCGCTTCCCTTCCCGCCGCGAGCACCGAGCGTGGGCCACGTGCGGGCGCCATGCCCCTCAGGTCCCGGAGGGGGACGGTCCCCGCGGCCGGGTCCTCGATACCCAAGATTCAGACCCAGACTCGCCCAGAGCCTCCCGTAGTCTCGCCGGCGCTGCAGCCGGGTCCCCGCGGGGCTGGAGGGCTCGTGGCGTCGTAGCCGCTCCAGCAGGGGTGAAGGAGGTCGGGGACCC
>NW_012117666.1:709579-727978 GCF_000951035.1 Colobus angolensis palliatus
GGGGCGGGAAGTGTAGCCCTCAGACCCTGCCTGGCCCCCTGCACCTCCAGGCCCCGGGGCTGGGCGGCCTCGGGCCCCAGCCCCACTCGCACAGCACCCACCCCCTCTGGACTACGCACCTCCGCGCTGCTGGCTCCAGCCCTTCCCCGCATGGCCCCGCCCACCACCCTAGCCACGCCCCCTTCCGGACCAGGTGCCTCCCGGCTGCTGGCTCTAGCCCTTCCTCGCGTGGCCCCGCCCCCGCCCTCGCCACCTGCCCAGGCCCGGCCCCTGCGGAGACCAGAGACGCGCGGACGCAGGTAAGGCGCGTTGGGGTCCGGGCTGCAGCTTCCCGGTGCGGCCACAGTGGGCAGGTGGGCCTGTGCGCGGTGGCCTCGCTGGCTGAGAATTGGCGGGGGGCTGGGGGCGTGCCTTGGACTGACCCCCACCGGCCTAATCAGCGGAGCGGGACCCGGCCCGGAACTGCCCGCCTTGGCTCCTTGTGGCCGCTGGCGACCCCCGACCCCAGCCACTTTCCCTTCCCAGCCCTTAGCAAGGCTGCTTCTCCGGTTATTTTTTTAGGCTCGAGGCGTCTGCCGAACCTCAGCCCACGACCTGCCCCCTTGGGAGGTGCGGGCCGCGGCCAGGCCCTGACCTCAACCTGGCACAGAGGCTCCGGCCCTCAGGCAAGATTCTCCGGGTAAGTGTGGGGCCCTGAGGCGCTGTGGGGTGAAGAGGTCTATGCAGGGGCCGCTGTGTACCTAGGCTCTTCCTGCACTCACAAACCCCCAGGGGCTGCCAGGACCCGGGAGGCTCCCAGGGCCTGGAGGGGCGTCCCTGATGGGTTTCTGCCGCCACAGCTGTGACTCTCTCGTGAGTGTGGAGAGACGTTTACTGGGCAAGTGAGGGAGGCCAGCCTCAAGGGCCGGCTCTGGTGGCTTTGTCCACCGGGGTGACTTGGGAACCACACGTTCTACATCAGCAAGACAGGAACCCAGGATCCCAGAGTTGAATATACTGGGCTTAACCTCTCCCACTGGGAGGCCCATGATGGGCTGCTGCAGTGAACTTGGAGACTCAGCACTCCTGGGACTAATGCTGCATGGATGTCGGGTTGCAAGGTGGCTGCTGCAGCTCCAGCCATCACGTCAAGGGTAGAAGGAGGTGGCCGCTGCTTCTTTCACAGAAGCAAAAGCTTCCCCATCCCCTGCTGCACCCTGGCTCCTGGCCCACAGCTGGGTGACTTGGGAAAGCAGGGGTGGTGGTATGAAGCTTGTCTTACCCCGGTCATGGCTGTTTACTGGGGCTGGCACATTGCTGCTGGGACCAGACTGGAATTCTGCACACCAGGTAAGAGGGCGTGAACCTTGGGTAGGCAGCTGTCGGCTCCACATGCTCCGGGAAAACAGCACCCATACTCCAGTAGAGGCTGGGCCTCCCTGGGCCTGAGTGCCAGGCTGCACTGAGCCCGGGCTCCCACCGAAGGCACACTTTATGGCTTTGAGACAGCTCCCTCTGCCTCTCTGGGCTTTGGGGAAGGGCAGACACGGAAGTGCCCCAGGAGTCTCAGAACTGCCTGGGGCCTGAGTTTCTGAGCTGGCTTCTTGCAGGGGAGTGGCTCTTGTGTCTTTAGACCTTTGTGCCGATGACCTGGGAGGAAGGTCAGCCTTCCCCGCTGGAGGGGGCCCAGCAAAGCCTCAGCCCCCAGAAGTGAGGGGCCTGCCACTGCCTGCCCAAGGACCCCACTCCTGGGGACCAGATGCTGAGAAGGGACACTGGGGGCCCAGCAGACCGGAGAGCTAACCCCAGTCCCACAGCCTGGGTGGGTTGTCAATTTCTGGCACCCCCTGCAACCCCTGCACCCCCTTCCCCTTAGGTAAATAGGAGGTTGAAACAGAGGCCAGAGGGTAAAGGAGGTGATCAGAGTCTGGGCTGGCTCAGGCTGGCCGGGCAGCTGTGCTTGGAGTTCCTACTCAGTCCCTGCGGTCTCCTGGCCTCTGTGGGCACTTGGGCTGCCAGGCACCGAGCTGAGCTGGGCTGTCCTGCAGTCACGCAGCCCACGACCCTCCTGTCTCTGTAGGGACTCCCTGAGGCCTTGAATCCACCCCGGCCCTGTGCTCAGTGCATCGTGCCCCCAAGCCCCAGCCCTCCCAGAGGTGTGGGTGGGGGAGGGGCTGCAACCCACACAGGCCAAGGACACAGCTGCTGCCACTGCCTGAGGCCAGCCAGGCATCCTCCCCAGGCAGGGACCGGTCTAGCTGTCGCCACTGCCCCGGACCTGCTGCCCTGCGCCATCCCACCCTCCCCGGACCAGCCTCCCCAGAGGTCAGCAGGCGCCTTATCGGGCAGGGTTAAGGAGGGGGACAGTTATCAGGGGCTGCATCCTGGGTTGGGTCACAAGGTCCTTGTCTCTTGAGGGTGGCAGGCAGTGCAGGCTGTCTGATAAAAGCACCCAGGAAGGGAGGCCCCTGGAGCGTGCTGGAAGGAACCACTGGCCTCTCACGTGCCTGAGGCTAGGGCTTGCCCTGAGATGGAATTCCAGCGGCTTGGTCCCATCCTCCCGGCGTGACCCTGGGCAAATGACTCAACCACTCTGTGTCTAGGTCGCCTGTTAAGTCAGGCGACAGAGCCGGTGCAGGAGCCAGCCCCTGACCCTTAGTGCCCCTCCCCAACAGCAGCCCCAGAGGGGGTCTTGACTAGTGCCTTCCATTCGGTTGTTTTACAGTGAAGTCACAGCCTTGCCACCTGTCTTGATCTCACCGCTGTGAAGGCCCCACCTCTCCTGCTGCAGCCCCACAGCATGCAGCCCCAGGAGAGCCACGTCCACTATAGTAGGTGGGAGGACGGCAGCAGGGATGGAGTCAGCCTAGGGGCTGTGTCCAGCACAGAAGAGGCCTCAAGCTGCCGCAGGTAAGGGGCCTGGGGGCAGCCTGCCAGCCACAGTAGGCCGGTGCCTAACCTGCCCAACCACAGAGACGCCTGCCCTAACCCCTGCCGCCAGCCCCATCACCCTCCACCCCATCCTGGCTGGGAGCCCACGGTCCAGCGGCTCAGCAAACCGCAGCCCTTGGCCTTCCTTCTGGTTGGCTGTGGGTGGGGAGAGCTTCCTCTTCACTCCAGCAGAGCGCCAGGCCCCTCCCCCTGACCCGGACCAATGGCCACAGTCCACTTAGGGGCCCCTCATGCGGCCCTGGCCTGGGGCTCACCTCCAGTTGGTTCTCACCCCAGGATCTCCCAGAAGCTGTGCACGGGCAAGCTGGGCATCGCCATGAAAGTGCTGGGCGGCGTGGCCCTCTTCTGGATCATCTTCATCCTGGGCTACCTCACTGGCTACTATGTGCACAAGTGCAAATAAATGCTGCCCCACGTGCATGCTGGGGGCTGGCTGCACAAGTGGGACACAGGCCTGGAGAGACACCCGTCCACATGGACCCGCACATAGACATGGGCCCCACGGCACACACAGCAAACGGCACACGCGCTGGCAGCCATGCACACGAAGACACCAGGTGCACAGCTGTCACAGGCCCCCCACGAGGGCGTACCACACACCTGGCACACAGTCCTTCAGAGGACCTACAAACAGCTGGGCACACGTGGCTAGGAGGCCTGGGTCCAGCCTCAGCAGCAGCTGCAGGACACACCCACGCTGGGCCCTGCGGCCTGGAGCCCCCAGCCACAGCCTCCCCTCACCCAGGGCTCAGCCCCTTCCCTTGTCAAGGCCAGGATGAGGGGTTCCTTGGGCAGACAAACTGCGCCCACCTCCCTGGCAGCCCCCTGGGGTGGGATCCTCCCTGCTGCTACCTCCATGGCAGCAGTGTGCAGAGCTGTGTGGCCTGGGCAGGCCCCTGTCCTCTCTGGGCCTTTCTGACTCCTGCTTTTGTAAGGATGGCTCCAATAAGGGCTATGTGTCCCCTGCCCTTGTCTCAGACGCACCGTGTCTTCCTTAGTAAAGTGGGCAGTCCACCATACGCAGGGGCTGAGTGCATCCTCTTGGGGCTGGTGGCTGCCAGGGAGGACCCAGGTCTACCCTCCCTTCCCCAGGGACGGGCCTGGCCCCTCCAAGTACTCCTTGTGGGCCAAAAGCCTGTGTACAGAGGCATTAAGCGTCTGTTGAATGAACGGTGGATGACAGCCTTTGCCATAGTTGCCCGACCAGGCGTAACATCCAGGAAGGCTGTGGGAAGGGCTTGTTTCCCCAGGGCAGGCCCCCTCCCATGTGGCTGTAGGAATGCACCCCTCCCAACGGGGCCCTCTGGCGAGGACACAGCAGGCCGGGGGACCCGGCTGTGGCTGGACCTCAGCTATGTCCCAGGGACTTCAGTCCCAATTCCCCTCCACCCCCGTCCTGGCCTCCAGTCCCAGCCTCTGGTCCCAGCCTCCATTCTCTTCACAGGTCTTTCCCGAGTCGTGTATTCGGCTCTCACCTACCACAAAAGACCCCAAAAAGCCTTGCCAGAAACATCTTAGGAAAGGGGTCCTCACCCCAGGACTGGGGGTGGGAGACACGGGCAGCTGCTATCCTCACGGGCACAGAGAGGGGGGCCACAGGGCCAGATGAGGTTATCAGAGGGTTGAGGCTGCGCCTGCCCCAGGCCAGGTCCCCCAGAAGGCATCAAGTCAGGTAAACAGGAGGGGCTGGGCCAGTCTTGGTGGGGAGGCAGACTGCATACCATCCGTCTTTCGGGCGAGCAGGCCCACTTGAGGTCTGCCTGGGGCCAGAATGGTGGCAGGTGGAGCTGCATGGCTGATTGCACACTGCCCCAAGGCTCCTGGCTCCAAACCTGAGGAGGGAGCCCAAGGGCCTGTCCTGGGCTGGGGTCTGAAGCAATGATGCTTTCCTGGGAGCCTGTTGTTGGGTGGGCCGCTGTCTGCCCCAGCCATGACAGCCTGGATCTCTGCACAAGTCTTCAAAAAGAGATCCCTACCTCTGACCTGCCACTCCCAAGGAGGGAGGGGAGTGGCCAGCTGGTGCCCTCCCTGGAGCCCAGCTTCACAGGACAGCACTGCCCTGGGGCTGCTGCAGTTTGGCTACATGGGCCCCAGAAGGCAGCATTCTGATCTGGGGGTCCCGGGGCTGGGCGTCCCCAAGAACTGGTACGGCCCAGGAGCCGGGCGAGGGTACAGGATGGGGATGGGAGTTGTCCCAGTTCTAGTGGCCCTGGTGCTTCCGCCACGGGTCCCACACGCCAGTGATGCCCACGCACCCCCACAAATGCTCCTCCCTGCCCTGTCAGGTGTCGGCAGCAGATGGCACAGGCGGATGTCAGGGTCTGCCCCAGATCTGGCTGGCTGCATCTGGGTCTGCCCTGGCAGGCGCCCAGCATCTTCAGCCAGGGACTCCACCAGCAGCCCTGCCAGCCCCAGCAGGGGAGGCTGCAGGCAGACACCCATGGGTGCTCACTGGGCCGGGCACTCAAGTTACCCACAGCTGCCTCTCGGGCACACTACTTGTCCCCTAAGTGGCCATGGTGGAAACAGCAGCTCCGGCCCCAGGATCCCAAGGTCATGGACCTAGGCTGAACTGGGCAGTGTCCTTACAGCTCTGGGAGGGTTGGGACGACGATGGGACAGGACCCTGCTAAGTGGCCGCCTGGCTTCCCCTGCCAGAGACTTGTGAACAGGAGGATCTGCTGTGGGTGCGTCTGGGGCCTGGGCTCCTCTGAGTGTACACCTGGGGCATCCAGGCAGCCTGACACCCTGGTCCATCTCATGCTCCAGGCAGGGACCCAGCAGGGTGGGGCCGGTTCCCAGGACCCCTGGTCAAGGGTACTAGCTTCCCCGTGACAGTGGCAGGTGCCTCATGCTCCCTACTGGCAAGATCTGGGTGGGCACAGGAGGCCCTGAGCCTCCCCACATGGAAGCCACCACTGGGCTAGAGTGAGTTTTGTGACACTTTGAGCAACAGCTTCTGGCGATGCCGGTGGGAAAGGATCTGCTGGGCCAGGAGCGGAGCTGTTTGTATTAGTGAGTGGGGGGTGGGGGGGTGAAGAAAACACCAGAGACACCTGCGCTGCGAGTTAAACACGTTTCCAGCATCTCACGCATCACGAGCTGCATCAGGAAGGGGCACAGCACGCGGCAGCCTCATCCTCCTCCGTCCACACAGTGACAGGTGTGCTACGGCATGGACACCGAGTCCCTGGGAGCCAAGACAGCAGCTCCGGCATCCCTCCCTCCCCTCCCTCCCTCCCGGACTGGGCCGGGCCATACAGAGAAAGGGCAGCCTCTTGCCATGGCAGCCCAAAATCACCTCAGAGCCACTGTCTGGGGTCCCCGGCCCCAGAGCTCCAGCGGAGTCCTGGCCTGGGGAAGCCCCGTGCCACCTCAAGCCTCCAGCAAGGCAGGCTCCTGGCCAGTGGTGGCATCTGCCTTGACTGCCCAGGGCAGCAGGAAATTAGGTTTTGGGGGACACAAGGCAAGGCAGTAGTCTGACACGCCCACAGCAGTCCGGCTGGCACTGTGTGGGCCTCATCCTGTCTGGAGTCCCCTCCCTCCCACAGTGGGCCAGACAGGAAGGCCTGGCAGTGACCAGACAAGTGGGTCCAGGTCTCAAGGCAGACTGGCCTGTGTCCTGCAAGGCTCTGAAGAGCCCCCCAGCTGTTCGTCTGCCCACTGCACAGGGCCCCGGGCCTCTCTGGTTCTGACGACTAAAGGTGTGTGGGCTGCGGGGCTCTTGCAGATGCTCCCCAACATCGCCAGTCATTTCTACAGACACAGAAATTGAGACGCTGAACAGAGAACAAATGGTGTCATTCGATAAAGCTGACGAGTCCGCTTCTCACATGGCACCCAGACCGTAAAGCAGTAGGGTCTGTGAAAGCCATCGCAGTGGCTGGCCGGGTCCTCATGAGCCAAGCACACTGACCCCCCGGGAGCGGTGTGCACGCACATGGGCCTGGACATACATGACGGCGTGGACATGGGGGTCTGACCTGGACATTCACGACGGAAACGTCTACCACAGAAGGTGCTCAGGACCCATCCATCTGGCGCACAAACGAAGATTTTTGGCTCAAAAACCTAAGCGTCCTCCAGCTAATGCTACCATCTGTCCCTCAGCTGACGACTGCCGATGCTTCCCAAGCAGAGCTGTCCGGTCCACTCATGGGGCTCCAACTGCCTGTCACTGTGGCACTAGCGTGTACACGAGGAAAAGCCCAGCGACGCCGCGCTCCTCTGCTCGGCCCTGCTGAGCCAGGGTGAGGGGCTGCCACTGCCTTTGGCCTACGGGCTGCTCACCTGGAGGCGTCTCCACATCTCCACCCCCACAAGGCAATCCAGCAGCCTGGAGAGACGCAATTCTGCCAATTCTAAGGTCACATTAAAACTTTCCCCAGAGATTATGATCACTGCCAGCTGAAAAACCCAACGTCCTTGCACAGCCAAGCTGCATCCTGACATGGTATGGTTTTAAAAGATGCTGCGTCATAGAAAGTGACTGTGCCGTTCAAGGAAATGCACATTGTTTAGCTTCCCAAGTTTTCGGGTCTCCAAACCAGTGACAGTCATGTGTCGCTTAGTGACATGAGAAATGTGTGCTCAGCTGCTGCTGTGTGATCACAGAGTGTCCTTACACAAGCCTCGATGGTGCGTGTAGTTTTATTTGTGTGTTTTTCATCGGGAAAAGCAAGTGTCCCAGCAGCATGACTGAACATCAATCACTTCCCCTACTTGATCTACAAGAGGCCAACGCCAAGAGCCCAGGCCAGGCTTCCAAACACTCTGCACAAGAATGTCGTGGGCCTGCTGTCAGGGGAGTGTCCACCGCTGACCCGGACACTGTGATGTGGCGCATGACTGTACAGTGTCTGTTCTCCCATCAACAGTTACCTGCCATGTAGCTACATGATTCACAACATTTTGAACAGTTAATTCTGACATCTGAATAATTCCATAGAAACTGTAAAATCAGTTTGGTGTTGTAACAACAACATAGCATCACTTTACAACAGAATCATCTGGAAAAACAGAACAACGAATACATACATCTTAAAAAATGCTGGGGTGGGCCAGGCACAGTGGCTCACACCTGTAATCCCAGCACTTTGGGAGGCTGAGGCAGGAGGATCATGTAATCCCAGCACTTTGGGGGGACAGAGGCAGGCAGATCACGAGGTCAAGAGATCAAGACCATCCTGACCAAAATGGTGAAACCCTGTCTCTACTAAAAATACAAAAATTAGCTGGGCTAGTGGCACATACCTGTAGTCCCAGCTACTTGGGAGGCTGAGGCAGGAGAATCGCTTGAACCCAGGAGACAGAGGTTGTAGTGATTCCAGATCATGCTACTGCACTCCAGCCTGGCGACAGAGTGAGACTCCATCTCAAACAACCAACCAAAGAAAACGGGTGAAAATCTAATGGATAATTCAGCATTGCCACATAGAAACCTCGGTAAAACAGGCCAAACAAGCGCGGACAGGCTGGACAGGCGGCCCCGGCGTCAGCGCACAACAGTCACGTGGGGAGGGGCGGTGGCCAGGTCGGCCTTGGACGGGTACACCACCTTCAGGCTCCCTTCCAGGTCCACCACCCGGACCTGCTCCACCACCAGCGGGGAGGGCCCGTCCTTTCCAGCACTGGGATTCGTTCTGGGATCTGAAAGTTGTCCAGAGACTGCATCAGCTTCAGTGTCTGAGAGTGATCCTTCCTCTTTATTTTCTAAAGTGTACTTGTTCATTTCTGCCATTTTCTGCAAATGAAAAATACCTCTTTAACCTGGAGACGAGAGGTGACCCAGGGAAGACACGCTGCTGTCAGTCAATGCAGTAAGCAAGAAAGAGGCAATCAGGACGGGTGGCAAGTCAGAGCAGAGCACCACTCACGCTCCAAACGCGTTTCTCAGGAGGACCCACCACGCACTCACCAGAATGAGGGCATCCATGACATCCTTGCAAATCTGCAGACTGGTGGCACTTGTTACTTCCAAAAACAAATCAGAAGTCGTTTTCTTAACCTTAAAGAAAGATTTCAGAAAAGACAGTTATCAAATGTAGACATCAGCAACTGCATCAGTTGTTCTGAGGAAAAATCTACAAAACTGTGTGGCTAGGCAAAGTGGCTCACACCCGTAAACCCAGCACTTTGGGAGGTGGATGTGGGAGGATCGCTTGAGCTCGGGAGTTCAAGACCAGCCTGGGCAACACAGCAAGACCTCATCTCTAAAAAAAAATACATCCTGGGACGTCGTGCAGCACTGAGCATGAACAGTGAACAGTGAGCCGTGGCTCTGAGAAGCCAGGGCCCTTTGTCCCCTCCAGGCTGCGTCTTCTGTTGCACACAATGAGACCTCACAATGCAGCAGACACTTGTGTGTGTTAATTCTTTTTCTTTCTTCTGCCTTTTTTTTTTTTTTTTTTTGGAGACAGAGTTTCACTCTTGTTGCCCAGGCTGGAAGTGCAAGGGCGCAATCTCAGCTCACTGCAACCTCCGCCTTCTGGGTTCAAGTGATTCTCCTGCCTCAGCCTCCCGAGCAGCTGGCATTACAGGCGTGCACCACCACACCCGGCTAATTTTGTATTTTTAGTAAAGACAGGGTTTCTCCGTTTTAGTCAGGCTGGTCTTGAACTCCCAGCCTCAGGTGATCCGCCCACCTTGGTCTCCCAAAATGCTAGGATTACAGGTGTGAGCCACTGCGCCTAGCAGACTTGTGTTAATTCTACAGGGAACAACCTAGAAGACACACCAAGTTCACACACATGCCACCCTACCTTTGTCTTCTCACTGTTGGTTATTGGTGGGAAGGAAATCACATCACCCTCTGCATCCACAAGACACGGGTAATTTTCCTTTCCATCCAGCAAGTGAAGGTATCTGTGTGGGAAGAAATACAATTGATAGGCCTAACTATAAAAGATATATTGTGCAGGGTGTGGTGGCATGTGCCTGTGGTCCCAGCACTCAGGAGGCTGAGACAGGAGGGCTGCATGGGCCCAGGAGTCTGCTGGGCTGTGCTGCGCCCATGGAGTGTCTACACTAAGTCTGTCATCACCATGTTGAGCTCCTGGGAGTGGAGGACCACCAGGCTGCCTAAGGAGGAGTGAACCAGCCCAGGTCAGAAACAGAGCAGGACAAAAAGCTCTGGTGCTGATCAGTAGTGGGATTGCGCCTATGATTGGCCACCTCACTCCAGCCTGGGCAACGTGGCGCGGCCCCATCTTAAAAACAAAAAAGAAAAAAGGCATAGCTGGGCGGAGTGGCTCACTCCTGTAATCCTAGCAGTTTGGGAGGCCGAGGCAGGCGGATCGCCTGAGGTCAGGAGTTCAAGACCAGCCTGGCAAACATGGCAAAACCCCGTCTCTACTAAAAACACAAAAATTAGCCAGGTGTGGTGGCGGGCGCCTGTAATCCCAGCTACTCAGGAGGCTGAGGCAGGAGAATCACTTGAACCCAGGAGGTGGAGGTTGCAGGCAGTGAGCCAAGACTGTGCCATTGCACTCCCAGCCTGGGTGACAAGAGTGAGACTCCTTCCAAAAAAAAAAAAAAAAAGGCACACACTTGAAAACGTACCTAAAGGGTAAACTGGACGAATCAAAAAGTTCTTCCCACAAATATAAGTGTAATATCAAGGGCCAAAGCATAACAAGCCTCAGAGAACAAAGTATTCTGCAGCCTGTGTTTACAGAAATCACTGCGCTAGTTATGGATGATCATCTTGCTTAGAGCAGCGCCAAGGACCCTGACTTGGACACCCAGCAGCGCAGGGCACGGACTGGGCTGGCATTTATGTCCGTTTCCTAATGGCTACTTTCTATTCTATCCTGTCCTGTCCCATCCCAAGGGCGACCCGCCTCCTGCGGAATGGCCAATACCTCCGCTCCTAACACCTTCCACTTCCCTCACGTCAGGGCCATCTAGATGACAGACTGGTTCCGCAACGTCTCCTTTCAGAAGAGAATGCTTTCTTTTTTTCTGTTTACCCTGTAAGAAGCTGCCGGTTCTGGTAGCATTAGGTGTTCCTGAGGAGCACAAACTCACTCAGCAGAGGCTGGCATGCTGCACCCCCCACGCCCGGCCCCACGCCACCAGGCGCCCTGCCCACCTGTGCAGGCCTGACACACTCTGCCGCTTCTTCTGCTTCCTCTGCTCCTCAGCCTCCAGCTGCAGCTGCCGCACCAGCTCCTTGGCCTTGGCTTCTTTCCGCCCCAGGGGAACAATCTATCGGGCAGAAACCCACAAACTCCACTAGGGTCACAGCCACAGAACTCGCCCATCCTGTCGATTACAGCCTTAAGCCTCCACGAGCCCTCCCGACTCCCACCCTCATTCATCTCTACAGCAGGCAGGGAGCATCCCATGGGACCACACAGCAAGAAGCTGCATGCAGGCTGCAATTGCAGCCTCCCTGGGAGACCTGACGCCCAAACACACCGATCCTACCAAGGCAGGGCTTAACCTCAAACCCAGCTCATGCACAACCATTTCCAGTGGTCTGCCATCCTCACAAGGCCAAAAGGGGAGAAAAAGGCTGAGCAGCCAGGACCTCATGCACTGCACAGAATTCAACATCCAGGATAGCAGCACGATACAGCAATTCACACTACTGCCAACCCCACGCAAAGGGTTTTACAATCGGGATAAAGACTAAGATTTCTGATTAAAGGGTAGTGAGCGAGTGAAGGAAACCATTTTCCCACGACTGCTCCTCCACCGAGTCCTCTCACAGCTGTGCACTGCTTCCAGTAACTGCAAACGTGGCCTGTTTCATTATTTCATGTATTTGTAAGAACAGCATCGGATTCTACTCTAAAGAAAATGTTCACCAGGCGCGGTGGCTCATGCCTGTAATCCCAGCACGTTGGGAGGCTGAGACGGATGGATCACCTGAGGTCAGGAGTTCGAGACTAGCCTGGCCAACATGGAGAAACCCTGTCTTTACTAAAAACACAAAATTAGCTGGATGTGGTATGCATGCCTGTAATCCCAGCTACTTGGGAGGGTGAGGCAGGAGAATCACTTGAACGCGGGAGGCGGAGGTTGTGCTGAGCTAAGATTGTGCCATTGCACTCCAGTCTGGGCAACAAGAGTGAAATCCGTCTCAAAACAAAAAAAGAAAGAAAATGTTTAGGCCGGGCATGGTGGCTTACACCTGTAATCCCAGCACTTTGGGAGGCTGAGGTGGGCGGATCATCTGAGGTCTGGAGTTCGAGACCAGCCTGACCAACGTGAAGAAACCCCATCTCTACTAAAAATACAAAATTAGCTGGGCGTGGTGGCGCATGCCTGTAAACTCAGCTACTCGGGAGGCTGAGGCAGGAGAATCACTTGAACTCAGGAGGTAGAGGCTGTGGTGAGCTGAGATTATGTCATTGCACTCCAGCATGGGTGACAAGAATGAAACTCCATCTCCAAAACAAAAAAAGAAAAGTTTCGGGCTCCAGTATCAGCGCAGCGTCTTTCGACACTACAGAGAGCCTTGAGCAGAGCCTGCAAAGGAGGCTGCAACACCTTGAGGTCCTGGGGGGGCCGGGCGCAGTACAGCAGGGGCCCTTTGACAGCGCGGAGCTCGTGGGTGGCAAGGGTGGCGGCCGTCCTCTTCTCACAGAGATCCTCGTGGAGCTTGGTCTGTAACACAGGAGCAGTGATGAGCGAGGTCTTTTGTGCCCAGCGAGGGGTTCACGCTTGACCCTCGGCCGGGCTGTGCACCAGGAAACCCTCCCAGTCCAAGGTCTTCAAAACCCCGCCACGCCCCTTTCCGAGACGGGGCTCCCCTCCAACTCCTCTCCACCCGGCCAGCCAGGCACTCACTTTGTGGAATCACCATCAGGAAAACTATCTTAACCTATCAATCAGCAGACTTTCTTCCTTCTCTAATTCTAGATTGTAATATTTGAGATTTCAAAGAATCCATCTTGAACTTTAAATAAAGGCTAAGCTTTAAGTTTTAAAGCCCCGGCTGTGGTGCTGGTTCCCTTCCTCCCTAAACTGCAGGCAGAAGGACTCTCATGACAGTCACTCTCGGCCTGCCATGCACTGTCATTGCCACTGCGGGGCACACGGGACCTTCCCCTGGGCACAGATGTGGTTTATATTTTAAAAGCTGGTCAGGTGTCACAGAAAAACAACAAACTGGGAAGTTAGTCTTGCCAAAACCTAAATAATTCACAGAAGAATGTGCTGGCAAGAGTTGATGACTTTAATACTATCTTACATAAAACAAAATGTGTCATTTACTGCAGAAGTCAGAAGACCCACCAAAATATCAAAAAATCAAGGAATCCTGATTTCTTTTCCTTTTTTTTTTCTCTTTGAGATGGAGTCTTGCTGTGTCAGCCAGGCTGGAGTGCAGTGGTGTGATCTCAGCTCACTGCAACCTCCACCTCCCAGGTTGAAGTGATTCTCCTGCCTCAGCCTCCACAGTAGCTGGGATTACAGGCACTCGCCACCACGCCGGGCTAATTTTTGTGTTTTTAATAGAGATGTTGGCCAGGCTGGTCTCGAACTCCTGACCTCAGGTGATCCACCCACTGCAGCCTCCCAAAGTGCTGGGATTACAGGCCTGAGCCACCACACCAACTGGAACCCTGATCTTCAACTACAATAAAGCTATCCAGGAATTAGGATAGGCCAGGTGTGGTGGCTCACGCCCATAATCCCCACACTTTGGGAGGCTGAGGCGAGTGGACTGCTTGAGGTCAGGAGTTCAAGACCAACCTGGCCTACATGGTGAAACCCTGTCTCTTTTAAAAATACAAAAAAATTAGCCGGACATGATAGTGGGCGCCTGTAATGCCAGCTACTCAGGAGGCTGAGGCAGGAGAATCACTTGAACCCAGGAGGCAGAGGCTACAGTGAGATTAGACTGTGCCACTGCACTCCAGCAGTGGAGACAAAGGGAGACCCCTGGGGAAAAAAAAAAAAAATTAGGATAAACCATTAACCCCATATGTGGAGGAGCAAGGGATAGGGCCAGTGACCAGGACTAACCAGGCCAGGCTGCGGGCATCTGGGAAGAGGCCATCTCCACGCTGGGGACACCTGCCTCCTGGAGGGGACTGAGGCCTCACCCCTTCCTCAGCCTCACCCCTTCCTCAGCATTCCTTCGGACACGCTCGCCCCAGGATATGTCCCAGCCTGCGGCATCCCACACCTCTGTCCTCGTCATCTGAGGACCCCACGGGCACCCACCTGTGAGGTGAGGAAGCGCTTGAGCGCATTCCCCGGCTGCAGGTCCATGCCTCGCACCACGGCCCCCACAATGTAGGGCCGCACGTCCCGGACCTCGGGGCTCACTCTGACTGTTAGGGGTGCAGGGTTTTCAGAGACGTGCAGGACCCTGAGCAGCAGCCGGCCGGCATCTCCCACGTCCTGCTCCTCCCCATCGCCACCCTCCCGCCTCTGCTTCCTCTCCCTCCTCTTCTTCCGGCTGTCTTCCTTCTCCGAGCCCTCGGCACGGCCCTTGCCCTTCCCGCCACCGCGGCCTCCGACGCGCAGGTACTCCAGGATGGATCTTGTCTGGCAGCCGCTGACCATCTTCTCCAGGCGCTTGTCTCTCAGCTTGTTCCCGCGGAAATTGATCTCCTTGAGCTTGGGGCAGTCTGCAAGCTCCGCAGGGATCTCGCTCAGCTGGTTGTTGGAAAGGTCCAACGTCTGCAAAGAGAAATGAGGACGCGTCAGACCCCCAGACTCTGGGAAAAGAGCCCAAGGTCAGCTCCAGAGGCAGGGGGACCACTCATCACTCTCAAGAGCCACCACTGGCCTGTCTGTGGGGACGTCCCTGGGGAACCACAAGTTATTCACCTGTGAGTCGCTTCCCTAGCTGTGCACCCCCACATCAAAGGCACTATCCAAGGAGCCTCTCCGAGGGGAAGGTGTCAGCCATGGTTAACAGTGATCTCTGCAAAAGCTTCTGACTCAAACATGTCACCCTCTTCAACAACTACAGCATCGCTGCAGATCAATCATCAGGTTAGAGAACGGAAAGGCAACAAGGGATGAGGGATGTCTGGCTGTGAAACGTGACCTCGTGTCAGGACCTAGCCAGGACTGCTCAGGTGAGAAGCAGGTTCCCCAAAGTGGTGGTTTTTTTTTTTTTAATTAAATGAGCTAAAAAAAAAATACAGCAAAATCTTCTCAAGAGCATTCTTCTTCACATTGAAGTACAAAATTGCCCACAGTGACACACACAGTGCTCTCAGGGGGAAGGAAAGGGGAAAGCCGACTTCAATGGCGATAGGTTCTCAGCCTTCGTCTGACCCAGGACAGGTGCATTGGGGCCACCACTGTGTGCCACACAGATGCCCAGGAAGCCCTGTGGCCCATGGGAAAGCTCTTTCTATGACCATGACTGATCAGACTTTGGCAAAACGTGCAGGTGACCTCACTGAAAGCATGGAAGGGGTACAGTGGCACCTGATGCACTCTTAGGATGTCTCTCCCAGGGTCTGGGCAGTGCAGAGAACGTGCCTGTGAGGGCAGCCACCTCCACGACACGAGGCTACCGCTGCAGGTTCAGGCAAAAGGGGCCCATCCGCCTCCACTCTGCTCTTTCCTGGCTTGGTACCCCGGCCCCACAGCCTCACCAGGGTGGAGGAGCAGGAACATGCAGCAAACTCTTCTGTCCCAGCTTCCTCTAGGGCTGGAGGAAGACCCTGCTTGGGATGTAAGGGTCTCGGGGGGGTCTGGCAGCCTGGGTGCCGGCTCTGCCCCCAGAGAGGAGGCAACAGCATGTGGGCCCCCGGAAGCCAGCACTCGCCCTTGGTTGGTGTGGCTGGTGAGTCCCAGTCACACTGGGTGTGGAGGAGACAGGTGGGGCTGGACTTGATTGACTCTGAACAGAGATGGGAGGGGCTGATTACCCAGAGGACACCTTCTGCTTCACCTGGAATGGACAGCAGGGGTGATGGAATTTCTCAAGCCCCAAGTTGTGAAGGAAATGAAAAAAGGAACCTGCCGGAATCCTCTGGCTCAAGCAATCAAGCTGCTCAGAGTCAGGTAAGGGCAGCATGGCTCAGAAATGCGACAGTGCTCACAAGCGGGAAGGGCGGCACGGCTCAGACATGGGAGGGTGCACTGGACGAGTTCCCACAGGGAGAGCAGAAACCCAGGGAGGAAGCGGACAACTTAACAGTCAAGGAGGAACAGCGTGTGTAAAATAAAAAGGATCAAGTGCCCTCCGGGACAGAAGGGGCAGTCTAAGCAGCAGTGGCGCCTGCTGGGGAAGAATGCGAGGCGGGGGCTGAGACCAAGCCCAGCTGCTGAGCACTACCTGAGCTACACGTCCATCGGCTCTAAGAGAACTGCTACAATTTTGTGCTTCTCCAGACAGGACAGGATGGGCTGGGCAGGGCTGGTATGGACTGGTTGGACTGGTGACTCCAGCCCAGACCTCCCTTCCAGCCCCACATGGGACGGGAGCCAATCTACCCCTGGAATCCAGGTGGTCTCACCTGGAGCCTTATCACCAACACTGTCGCCAGCCTGCAGCACCAGGAACAGCGCGGCCATGAGCTCAGGCTTCTAGAGCTCCTCGCCTCCCTGTCAAGAGCCCTGGCTCCAGCATTAGAACCAGCCTGGGCCACCAGCCCAGGGCACAGCCCGCCTGGCAGAGGCTACGGGAAGCTCTCGGGTTGGAAGATTGTGGGTGCGGGCATCTGAGGTTCTGCTCTGTGGGCTTCTGCACTGCCCTAAGGGGCTTTGGTCAAAAAGCTTGAGAGTTCCCCTCAAGTGAAACCTCCTTACTGCCTGCAAACACGCACTGGAGCGTCTCCCCCAGCTGACGAAGAGCAAGTTCCTTAAGACCCAGGACCAGCAGCAGAGGCAAAGGAGGCAGGCAGGGCCCCACTGGGGCGCCCAGTGCAGCCACAGCCAGGTTCAGCCCGCAGCCTGCAGTAAGTCCCCAAAAGGACAATGGCAGGCACTTGGAGAAGGGTCTTCCTTCCAGGCAAAGACCGTCAGAGAAAGGGCATCGGAGCAGCTCAGGACCTGCCTGGAGGCTCTGTGGGAACTGGGGGACAGGAAGGGACGCAGGGGAAGGAAAGCAAGAGGGAGGGCAAGAGAGTCACCATCTGGGTGGGATGCAAAGCCGCAGATGTTGGGGAGTCCTTGTCAGAAATGCGAGGCCCTGCTGACGAGGTCACACACTGGCCTCTCAGCCCAGCGCTGGGCACCTAGTGGCAGCCTCAGCAGGAAATGAAGCCAGAGGTTTCACATATGAAGGGTGGGATGAGGATAGCGTCCGTTTTCAATTGTGCGAGGGAGTAAGCAGGAGCGTCTGCAAGGATGTGAGGTGCACACTGGCTTCAGGGAGGATGAGTTACACGGGGTGGCTGGGGGTCGTCCTGCCACCTGATGGGATGAACTGCCATCACCTGTCACCTGGAGCTGACACGCTTCTGCAGGAAACAACCCCCGCGGTGGCTAAGCTGATGGCAGCAACGTGGGGCCTGACTCTGGCCTGGCACACTGGCTGCCTTCCGGGCCCATGGCTTTTGCAGGGGACCTGCTGCTGGGGAAGGATCCTAACTTCATGGTGGTGACAGGCTTACATAAACCAACCCAACCAAGAGCGCCAGTCCCTGAGTGAGCCCCACTCCCTCCGGCAGCAACTGAGACACTCGGAAGCTGAGGGGAGAGGGTTTGGCTTCAGGAGGGTTCGCGTTGAGGCTGAACTCCCCGTGCAGCTTGGCCCTGGGAGGGGAGTGGCCCAGGGCCCGAAAGGACATCTTTACTAAGGCACCGTCCTGCCCACATCAGCTGTTCGGGTGACATCTGTCCCATCCATCTCTCATTCCCACACGGAGAGCACCACAGGCCTGCGTGATGGCCACTTACAATGCAGTCAGGAGAGGTGTGACGTGCCCCCATCCTTGGCTCACCACAGCGCTGGCAGCTGAGCCCCACAGGCCACAGCAGCGGGAAGCAGCCAGGGAGGGCCAGCCAGGTGCTCTCAGGTCTCAGCAAGTCACGTGGCTCTGAGGCCAGGACACTGGGGAAGCCAAGCTCCCACGCAGGCAGAGCTACTGGTGAGGCCATAGGACAGCAGAGGCCTCGTCCCCAGTGGCTGGGGGGAAAGAGGGTCAGGGCCTTTGCACTGCAGGTCCCAGCCCAGGCTTGGGGGTGCTCCCTGGGGAATGGGTGTGGGGATGAGCACTAGGAACCAGGCTGAGCTGCTTCCACTTGCAGTCTCGTCTCTCTCGGGGGCGGGGGAAGGACAGGCAGAAGCCTCTGCGCTGTTATTCTGGCGGCCTCTAAAGAGCCAGTCCTCCCAATGAACCGGAACTGGGCTTGCACTTAGTTAACCCACAAAACGCAGGAAAGCGGCAGGAGGCACGTTCCAGGTCAATGCCTGAAGAGCTGGCAGCTGCTGCTTTTGTGCTGAGGACCCCTGAGCCCTGCGAAAGAAGGGGAGGGAGAGGCCCCGAGACGACACATGGAGAAGCGCCCCCACCCCGGCAGCCCGGCCCTGAGCGCCCCCCA
>NW_012117666.1:728518-732672 GCF_000951035.1 Colobus angolensis palliatus
GCCCGGCCCTGAGCCCCCACCCACCCCGGCAGCCCGGCCCTGAGCCCATGCCAGCTGAGCACAGCCACACGAGCGACCAGCAGCAAGAGCTGCAACACTGCCCACTGTCCAGCGGAACCAGCCCAGAGTGCAGGGCTGCTGCTGCTTTAAGCCTCGGGTTTCAGAGTCAAGCAGCCACGATGACCAGCGCCACCCCCCCGTCTCTCCCTCTTCGTGTACTGCGTTACCCTCCCCGTCTTCCTACAGAGGACCAAAGAGCCTTCAAGAGCCAACAGCACGCAGCCACAGAGCGGCAGGGCTGGAGCCCATGCCTTCTGTTTTTATTCCTTTCCTCCCCCTTCCTTCTCTCTCCCCTTTTTTTTGAGACAAAGTTTCGCTCTTGTTGCCCAGACTGGAGTGTGGCGGCGCCATCTCGGCTCACTGCAAGCTCCGCCTCCCAGGTTCAAGTGATTCTCCTGCCTCAGCCTCCCAAGTAGCTGGGATTACAGGCACGCGCCACCATGCCCAGCTAATTTTGTATTTTTAGCAGAGACGGGGTTTCTCCACGTTGGTCAGGCTGGTGTTGAACTCCCAACCTCAGGTGATCCGCCTGCTTCAGCCTCCCAAAGTGCTGGGATAACAGGCGTGAGCCACAGCGCCTGGCCTCTTTCTTTAAGACAGGGTCTAGCTCTGTTGCCCAGGCTGGAGTGCAGTGGTGTGATCATAGCTCACTGCAGCCTCAGCCTCCCGGGTTTAAGCGTTCATCCCACCTCAGCCTCGCGGGTTTAAGCGTTCATCCCACCTCAGCCTCCTGAGTAGCTGGGACCACAGGGGCACACCACCACATCCAGCTAATTTTTCTATTTTTTGTAGAGACAGGTTTTTGCCACGTTGCCCAGGCTGGTCTCAAATGATCCGCCCGCTTCAGCCTCCTGAAGGGCTGGGATGCCGGGCATGAACCAGTGCACCCAGCCTGCCTTCTGTTTCTGGGCTCAGTTTTTTGGTTTTCTACGCTCCCCATCTCTCCACAGCACCAGGAAGGACATCGGATGCATTCGCCTTTGTGTGCAAAACTCCAGTGTGCGTAGCTACACTGCTGGGCACAGTTCTGGTACCCACTCCTCAGAAAGGTCCCCCAAAGGACATCTGAGTCCCACAAGGATTCCAATAGCTCTTGCATGACCCTCCAAGAAACAGGTCTCCTGATAGCCACTGGAAGCCTAAAATTGATGAACAGAACGGCCCAGGGGAAAGGGCACTCACTTGCTCACCTCTTTTGGGATTTAGAAAACAAGACACACTCTTGGGCTCAAATGACATTGTTTTGGGCATCACAAAGAGCACTGCTTTATTGGGCAGGTGCTAGAGAGAGCTGTAAACACAATTTTTTTTTTTTTTTTTTGAGACGCAGTCTCACTTTGTCACCCAGGTTGGAGTGCAGTGGCGCAATCTCTGATCACTGCAACCTCCGCCTCCTGGGTTCAAGCGATTCTCCTGCCTCAGCCTCCCGTGTAGCTGGGACTACAGGCGTGCACCACCACACCCAGCTGATTTTTGTATTTTTTAGTAGAGACAGGGTTTCACCTTCTTGGCCAGGATGATCTTGATCTCTTGACCTCATGATCCACCTGCCTTGGCCTCCTAAAGTGCTGGGATTACAAGCGTGAGCCCAGCCCACAACAATTTGAGAACTTGAATACTGAAAGACATCTATGAATTTGATGAGAAATACTGTAACTGACTGGGCACTTACATGGTGTAAAGTACAATGTTAAGATACAGGCCTGCTACATCAACATTCTGGAAAACCAAAAGTATCTGTCAGGTGGGAAAGTGGGGGTAGACCGTGCTGTTCCCAACATCACACCTTAGCCCTAGAGGGATGCCTACAGCCCCGAGGACCAAGCAAAATGCCAGCGAACTCGCCTCTTCCAGGAAATGCCAATGAAACCACCTTTGCAAAAACTGGAACAGTGAGAAAATTACGGTGGTGGAAAAGACCTGATCTAACCAATCCCCATCTTCAGCCTTCAAACTACCTTTTTATTTTTTATTTTTAGACAGAGTTTCACTCTTGTTTCCCAGGCTGGAGTGCAGTGACATGATCTTGACTCACCACAACCTCCGCCTGCCGGGTTCAAGCGAGCAATTCTCTTGCCTCAGCCCCCCGAGTAGCTAAGATTTTAGGCACGTGCCACCACGCCCAGCTAGAGACAGGGTTTCTCCATATTGGTCAGGCTGGTCTAGAACTCCCGACCTCAGATGATCTGCCTGCCTTAGCCTCCCAAAGTGCTGGGACTATAGGCGTGAGCCACCAGGCCTGGCCCTTCAAACTACCTTTAATTATTCCTGGGCTTGGGCCAAGCTAACTTTGGGAGACGTTTATAGTTTAAATGATAATAGTCCTTCCGTAAAACTCAACTGCCTTTGTAAAGCTAATGAGGGTCCACCAGGCTAGGAGGATGGAGGAGCCTGAATTCTGCTAAAGTGCAAACATAAATGACTGTCAGTCATTATTCTGGAGATGACAAGATGTGTGACCTCCCCAATTACTTTCTGTAGATAACATCACTACCAGTACTGTAGAACCTAAGACTGGCCTTCTGAGCTGTCTTTTTCAGGTTTTTGGCATGTCTGATCAATGGCACTACCTGAAACCAAAATGAGCTCCTGTGGCCCCACCCAGAAGTAACTCAGTGAGCAGGAGGACCATTTCCCACACCCCTCAGCCAATCAGCAGTAAGCACCCATTGCCTAGCCACCCTCCCCTTCCCCCAAACTATCCTTGAAAAACTATCCTTGAAAAACCCCCGCCTCCAAATTTTGGGGGAAACTGATTTAGTAATAAAACTCAGCCGGGTGTGGTGGCTCATGCCTGTAATCCCAGCACTTTGGAGGCTGAGATGGGCAGATTATGAGGTCACGAGATCGAGACCATCCTGGCTAACATGGTGAAACTCCATCTCTACTAAAAATACAAAAAATTAGCAGGGCATGGTGGCAGCGCCTGTAGTCCCGGTTACTCGGGAGGCTGAGGCAGGAGAATGGCGTAAACCCAGGAGGCGGGGGTTGAAGCGAGCTGAGATCGCACCACTGCACTCCCGCCTGGGCGAGACTTCATCTCAAAAAAAAGAAAAAGAAAAAAAGAAATGTCTCCATAAATTCAAAGATGAAAAATGGAGGAAGAAATGCAGGACTGCCTTAAGAATGAAAACAAAAGAGAAGATGCAGAGACCAGCTGGCTGGGTTTAGGTTGTGGTTCTGCCATGTGGCTTCCCCACTATCTTTTAGGCAACAGATTTAACGGGCACCTGTTATAGGCCAAGCATTATCCCGGGGCCTGGGGATCCAAGATTAATTAGTAAACAGACCCTGGACAATATGGTCTGGAGAAAAACCCAAGTTACTTGCTGCTTACTTTGCGCAAGCCCTTTGACTTTCGGTAAAACAGCAATAACCACCCCTACCTTGGAAAGCTGCTATTGGGATGAAGTGAAATACAATCTTTGAGATCACAGCATGTGGCATTATGCAAAATCCAGGGTGCCCCCTTCACCACAAGACTCCAATCACTTCACAAGTATTAGATACAAAAAAGACAGGTTTCGACGCCCGACCTACGGGAGAAGCCAAGTTTGCTAACAATTACAAAATAGCGTACCACGTGTAAAAGTCCAGTTGTTAACAGAATGAGGGGAAGTTCAGAGACCACCTAGTATGTTGGTGTGACCAGGAGAAGGGGGAGTTGGAAGGCGGCAACTGCTTCCCAGGGGTGATGCCCCCGCAGCTGGCTCCTTACAGCCTTGCAGGAATTCCCTGCGCCCAGTGCCCCAGGGGGCGTCACTAGGAAGGGCTCGGTCCCGAGAGGGGTTCCTTCTCCAGGGCTACTCCAGGGCCCCATCCCGCCCCGCCCGGGCAGCTCCCGCTGACCTTGAGCGAGGCCAGGTGGGCGATGTCGGGGCTGAGTTCTCGGAGGCAGTTGTCAGCAGCCGCCAGTTCACTGAGGAGGGGCAGCGCGCCGGGGCGAAAGAGCTCGGCGGGGAAGGAATCGAGGCAATTGCCGGTAAGGTTGAGGCTCTGCAGGCGCGGGGCGCAGCGCGCCAGGTCGGCGGGCAGCTCGCGCAGCCGGTTGCCGCTGAGGTTGAGACTCTGCAGCTGCGGAAGGCCTGGCGGCT
>NW_012117666.1:733827-735612 GCF_000951035.1 Colobus angolensis palliatus
ACTACGCAATTTATTATACATGTGAGACGCAGGTAGAGGAATAGTCGCTTATGCTTTAGCCTGGCTCATTGAATCTGCATTTCTACATAAACGATAGAACAAAGGAAGCGATCAGATATGCATTTGTCCGGGTGAGCAGAGGAATGACTTTGAGTTCAGTCCTTTGTCCCGCATCTGTGAAGGGAAGCTATCAATTTGCATTGCCAGGGTGGAATTCAACAGAACTGTTTTAGGGTAAAGATCTTGAGGCCCACAGGGAATTTCTCTGTGGGCAAATTGTGAGGGAGGTGTGTAGCTTTAAAAACATATATTTGTAACTATCTTATTTAGGAATAAGATGGGAGGCCGATTTGCCTGAAGCAGATCCCAACTTGACTTTTTCCTTTGACTTAGTGATTGTGGGGTTTTGAGATTTATTTTCCTTTCACAGGGTGGGCTGTGGGCAGATTGAAGAGCCAGAGTCTGTCCTCCACTGTGCCCTGGCCGGCTTGTTTTGGAATTTCTGCGCTTTTGAGTGGTGTAAACCAAAACCAAAATTCTTTTTTTTTCTTGAGACAGAGTCTCGCTCTGTCGCCCAGGTTGGAGTGCGGTGATGTCATCTTGGCTCACTGCAACCTCCGCCTCCTGGGTTCAAGCAGTTCTTCTGCCTCAGCCTCCCTCTGGGACTACAGGTGCGCGCCACCATGCCCAGTTAATTTTTTTTTTTTTTCTTTTTGAGACGGAGTCTCGCTCTGTCACCCAGGCTGGAGTGCAGTGGTGTGATCTCGGCTCACTGCAAACTCTACCTCCTAGGTTCAAGTGATTCTCCTGCCTCAGCCTCCCGAGTAGCTGGGACTACAGGCGCCCGCCACCACGCCCGGCTAATTTTTGTATTTTTAGTAGAGATGGGGTTTCACCATGTTGGCCAGGCTGGTCTCTAACACCTGACCTCAGGTGATCTGCCCACCTCGGCCCCCCAAAGTGGTAGACTCAGGCACAAGCCACTGCACCCGGACCCCAAATTCTTATTTATTTATTTGTTTGTTTGTTTGTTTGTTTATTGAGACGGTCTTGCTCTGTTACCCAGGCTAGAGTGCAGTGGTGCCAGCTCAGCTCGTTGCAGCCTCGACTTCCCTGGCTCCAGTGATCCTCCCACCTCAGCCCCTGAGTAGTTGGTAACACAAGCATGTGCCACACCTGGCTAATTTTTGTATTTTTTGTAGAACTGGGGTTTTGCCATGTTGCCCAGGCTAGTCTCAAACCCCTGAGCTCAAGCAATCCACCTGCCTCAGCCTCCCAAATTGCTAGGATTACAGGTGTGAGTCCCCACACCTGGCCAAAAAATAAAATTCTAAGCCCCCCAACCACCTAAGTGGACCCCTCCTGTGGGCCAAGGGCATTCCCTAGTTAACCTGAAAAACTAGTTCAGGCCATGATGGGAAGGGTCGGATGTGGGGGGTGGGGGTTGGACATGCCTCATTATACACTCCTCCCCGTGGGAATTCAGGCCCACCTGACTATCATTAACATCAACGCAGACCTTAAGACTGACAAAGCGAGGCCAGGCCAGTGGCTCATGCCTGTAATCCCATCACTTTGGGAGGCTGAGGCGGGTGGATCACTTGAGGTCAGGAGTTTGAGACCAGCCTGACGAACATGATGAAAACCCGTCCCTACTAAAAATATAAAAATTAGCCGGGTGTGGTGGTGGGTGCCTGTAATCCAAGCTACTCAGGAGGCTGAGGCAGAAGAATCACTTAAACCCAGGAGGCGGAGGTTGCAGTGAGCCAGGATTGCACCACTGCA
>NW_012117666.1:740209-742930 GCF_000951035.1 Colobus angolensis palliatus
CCTCCTGCAGCACCCCTACATGTTTCCCACACCAAGTTTTCCTTCCAAAACCCTTCAGACCAGAAGACAGAGGGTCTCTTGGAGGCATGAGCCCAGCCATGTCCCGTGTGCTGGCATTTTTTAAAAATGATCTGCTTTCCTTTCACCACACCTCGCTTCTCATGTTTTTGGTCTTTGAGCAGCTTACAAATCTGGTGCCTTGTGTGAGGCACTGTGTTGTAAGTGGCTCAGCCTGTGTGCCTGGTTTTCAATGAATGCAGAGATTGGACATAGCAGTCAGGGCTTACACACTCTCGCTACCAGGCAGGACAGCAGCTACTTGCAAATGCCAACTGCTCGTGGTCAGCTGACCCCGGGGCTAGGACCTTAGGGAATTCCTAGCAGCTGCCAGACGGCCTTTGTCTTGGGGATTTTCCCTTCCCTCCCCTCTGCTGGTGGGAGGGAAGCAGCATGTGGGATGTGAACTGAAGTGTACCTGGAAATCCTCTGCGTCTGCCATCTGGGGCTCTAGCTGTCTAGAGCTAGTATTGGTAGTCTGTGGTGCCACCTGGGTCTCTGCCATCTGGACCTAATGCAGGTCACTCCGTGGTGCTCTCTGGGTTTGGGACAGGACCTCAGGACTTTGCTGCAGTCTCTCCTCTGTTTGGAGGGCTCTGTCTGCATTGGATCTGTTTGTGTTTGCGTCTCTGTTTAGTGTTGCACCCCCCTCCGAGGGTGCTTGGGCACAGTCTGCATCGCAATGGCCAAGACCAGGTCCATCTGGTTGTCAGAAAGCAGCAAGATAGGCTGCCCCTCTCCTCACTACATGTATTAGTTCATTTTCACACTGCTGATAAAAACATACCCGAGACTGGGAAGAAAAAGAAGTTTAATTGGGCTTACAGTTCTACATGGCTGGGGAGGCCTCAGAATCATGGTGGGAGGTGAAAGGCGCTTCTGACAAGGTGGTGGCAAGAGAAAATGAAGAAGATGCTAAAGCAGAAACCCCTGATAAAACCATCAGATCTCATGAGACTTATTCACTACCTTGAGCACAGTATGGGGGAAACTGCCCCCATGATTCAAATGTTCTCCCACCTTGCCCCTCCCACAACTCTCGGGAATTATGGGAGTACAATTCAGGATGAGATTTGGGTGGGGCACAGAGCTGAACCCGGTCACTAGGGGGGAACAGGCTCCAGGAATGTCCTTTGACTTTGTCATCCTCTTGGGAACTCCACAGTAGCTCCTGTATCCGTTTCAAGTTTCGTTGGGGGAAAAAGCGTGTAAACTATTTTCC
The DNA here is from genome assembly GCF_000951035.1 of Colobus angolensis palliatus. Lineage (NCBI taxonomy): Eukaryota > Metazoa > Chordata > Mammalia > Primates > Cercopithecidae > Colobus > Colobus angolensis. Next base: position 741,489 of record NW_012117666.1, read on the forward strand.
AGACTGTCTGAGACTCCAGCTGGTTACATACTGTGGCCCGTTTTGTGCACGTTTTAAAACGACGGGCAGACTCCAATAAGGAGAATTCAGAGCTCGCATGGTTAACCTGCAACCGTAGAGTTCCAGTCTTCTAAAGCTCTCGATTTCTCCCTTTTAGCTGCTGTTAAGTTCCTGGTGTTGAGATAAAACTCACTGTTTTAAGGTTACTTGGAAATTTTGTTTTTCTTATATGGTTCAGCCAGTTCTAGCTAAAATATAAACATTGCAAACTTATTTGAAACCAAAGGAAAAAAGGTTTTAAAATCAAAACTGCCATGAACACTGCTTTATCCAAAATTTTGGTCCACAGTTTTCTTGGATTACCTATTAGGGCAAACAAAGCTTAGCCATGTGAACGGGTTCCAATTTTGTCAGAAATAACTTGGATCCAGCTATCTTTTATAGGTTAGTGAGACTGTGTTGCTGCCTCATGGCAGGAGTTCCAAGGTGAAAGCTATTGGATCTGTGTGCATGTATGTATGCCGTTTAGATGTGTTTATGTATATGTGTGTGTATGTATACCTGTTTAGATGTGTTTATGTATATGTGTGTGTATGTATACCTGTTTAGATGTGTTTATGTATATGTGTATGTATACCTGTTTAGATGTGTTTATGTATATGTGTGTGTATGTATACCTGTTTAGATGTGTTTATGTATAGGTGCATGTATTATGTTATGTGTTGTGTCTAGAAGGCTACCAAATTGGCTTATAAGTAGATGAGTACTCATAAATTAAGCCCAAATGCCTTTCAGGTTCACATGAATTTAAAATAAAACTTGGACCCAGCAGAATGGCTCCCGCAAAGAAGGGTGGCGAGAAGAAAAAGAGCCGTTCTGCCGTCAACGAGGTGGTGACCCGAGAATCCACCATCAGCATTCACAAGCACACCATGGAGTGGGCTTCAAGACGCACGCCCCGCGGGCACTCACAGAGATTCGGAAATTTGCCACGAAGGAGATGGGAACTCCAGATGTGCGCAATGATACAGGCTCAGCAAAGCTGTCTGGGCCAAAGGAATGAGGAATGTCCCATACCGAATCCGTGTGCGGCTGTCCAGAAAACGGAATGAGGATGAAGATCCACCAAATAAGTTCCATACTTTGGTTACCTATGTACCTGTTACCACTTTCAAAAATCTACAGACAGTCAATGTGAATGAGAACTAATCGCTGATCATCAAATAAATCAAAGTTATAAAATTGACTTTAAAAAAAAGCTGGCTTTAGAATTATTGGTAAAAGAAAAATAAAAATGTCTTCAGTATCATCAATATACATTTTTGCCTGGGTAAATAAGTTTTACATTTGCCTCTGCTAAATGTTTTAAGCTGTCAGGATTTGGCGCAAATGTTATGAGACTATAAATCCAGATAAAACAGGAATAATCTTTTTTTTTTTTT
>NW_012117666.1:743325-765460 GCF_000951035.1 Colobus angolensis palliatus
AAACAGCTGAATCTTCTGAGTTATTGGCAAAATGCCCATTTGTTTAATTTTAAAATTCTTACTTAGGTGAACATCTAATGTTCACAGACTTTACAAATGGTTAACAAGGGCTGGACATGGTGGCTTATCCCGGTAATCCCAACACTTTGGGAAGCTGAGGCAGGAGGGTCATTTGAGCCCAGGAAATCAAGACCAGCCTGGGCAATGTAGTGAGACCCCATCTCTACAAAAAATTTAAAAAATTTACTGGGTGTGGTAATGCATGTCTGTAGTCCAACTTACTCAGGAGCCCGAAGTGGGGAGATCACTTGGGCCCAGTGAGGCTGCAGTGAGCTGCCATTGCATTCTAGCTGGGGCAACACAGTGAGACCCTGTCTTTAAAAAATGGTTAACGGGAAAATAAAATCATGACTAGCTTTGTATAATATCTCAGTTTTCAGAAGTAATCTAGATAAACTAGAAAAAACTGAGTACATATAAGTGAGATAAATGCTTATAAGTGGACTTTTCGTGTAACTTAATATCTTGTCCAGGTGTGGTGGCTCACACCTGTAATCCCAGCACTTTGGGATGCTTCAGCAGGTGAATCACTTGAGGTCAGGAGTTTGAGACCAGCCTGGCCAACATGGTGAAACCCTGTCTCTACTAAAAATAAAAAAATTAGCTGGGTGTGGTGGTAGGTGTCTGTAATTCCAGCTACTTGGGAGGCTGAGGCAGGAGAATCGCTTGAACCCGGGAGCAGAGGTTGTAGTAAGCTGAGATCATGCCACTGCACTCCAGCCTGGGCAACAGAGCGAGACTCCATCTTAAAAAATTCTTGAAATGACTTTGCATTAAATAATAAATGCTCATTGGATGTCTGAGTCATTTCCAATTAACAGAAGACTGTGCTATGGGAAAATGTGTTTCTAAAACTTATGGAATGGTTTCATCTACAAAATAACATCTGATAGTTCAAGATTTCTTGTTTCCTGGGTTTTCCCTAAAATTTAAGGTACTAAGAATAGGAATTCTAATTAATATATAATTCTGCAAATTGTGTTCTTATTAAGAGAACAAATAATTTTATGTAATTTGAAAGTTGTTTAAAAGTTATTTATGAAGAAAGATAAAAAGAAACTAATAAGTAGGGGAGAGAGTAATAAAACAAGTTTTGGCTATGAAGATGTATTTTTGGTAAGGATAAAAAGAAAAGAAAACAATTTTATATAAGAAAGGATATTATGTGGTAAATTCTTATCCTAAAGTAAAATGACTAGAAAAGACAGAAGTATCAGACAAGTCAGAAAGCCAAACATGTTGTAGATGGTCAGTGTAGGTTGTGATAAGGTTTGTAAAGGGCAATTACCTGAGACTGGGTTATTTATTTATTTATTTATTTGTTTGTTTGTTTGTTTGTTTTTTTGTTTATTTATTTGAATCAGAGTCTTGCTCTGTCGCCCAGGCTGGAGTGCAGCGGTGCGATCTCAGCTCACTGCAACCTCCGCCTCCCGGGTTCATGCCATTCTCCTGCCTCAGCCTTCTGAGTAGCTGGTACTACAGGTGCCCTCCACCACACCTGGCAATTTTTTTTTTTTTTTGTAGTTTTAGTAGTTCCAGACCAGCCTGGGCAACATAGTGAGATTCCCCTGTACAAAAGTGTAAAAATTAGCTGGGTGTGGTGGCACATGCCTGTAGTTCCAACTACACAGGAGGCTGAGGCAGGAGGATCAGTTGAACCCAGGAGGTTGAAGGTTGCAATGCGCTGAGATCGCACCACTGCACTCCAGTCTGGACGACAGAGCGAGACCTTATCTCAAACAATAATAGAAAAAGAGGATCAGGTGTCTTAGTCTGCTTGTTATAACAAAATACTGGAGACAGGGTAATTTATAGAAAGCGGAGGTTTCTTTCTAACAGCTGTGGAGGCTGGGAATCCAAGCATCCTCTGGAGGGAGAGAGGGAAGGCAGGCTGTGTCCTCACAGGGTGGAAGGCGGAGGGGAATCCCACACCCAAGACCCCCCACCCACTTTTTTTTTTTTTTTTGAGGTGGAGTTTCACTCTTGTTGCCCAGGCTGGAGTGCAATGGCATGATCGCGGCTCACCACAACCTCTGCCTCCTGGGTTCAAGCGATTCTCCTGCCTCAGCCTCCCAAGTAGCTGGGATTATAGGCATGCGCCACCACACCCGACTAATTTTGTATTTTTAGTAGAGATGGGATTGCTCCATGTTGGTCAGGCTAGTCTCGAACTCCCGACCTTAGGTGATCTGCCCACCTCAGCCTCCCAAAGTGCTGGGATTACAGGCGTGAGCCACCGTGCCCGGCCCACTTTTTTTTTTGGAGACAGGGTCTCACTCTTTCACCCAGGCTGAGTGCACTGACATGATCATGGCTGACTTCGGCCTCGACCTCCAGGGCTCACGTGATCCTCCTGCCTCTGCTACCCAAATAGGTGGGATGACAGGCCCATACCACCATGCCCAGCTAATTTTTTATTTTTTTGTAGAGATAGGGTCTCACTATATTGCCCAGGTTGGTCTTGAACTCCTGGAGGGCAGCGATCCTCTCATCTCGGTCTCCCAAAGGGCTGGGTGTATGGGTGTGCGCCACTGTGTCTGGCCCCAAGTCCTTTTATTGCTGCACAAATCCAACCATGAGGGCAGCACCTACTGTCAGGCCCCACCTGCCTATACTGTTGCACCTGGCAGGGAGCTTCCAGCCTGTGAATTTGTGGGGCACATTCATCCCCCCGCACCAGGCAACAGAGTGCCGCCTGACGCTGCTACCTACAGTAGCACAGTGTTGCAGGCTGAAGAGTGAGGCTCGCGATCAACTTGGTATAGCGCTGGAGGTGATGAATAAACAGCAAACTGTTTCTCATAAATGCAGAATGTTGGCAAACTGACAAACTGCGTCTGCCGCCCAGAAGGATTGCTGAGGGCAGTGACGCCTCAGGCAGTGTTTCCTGTGATTAGGTACATCTGAAGCCTGTTAGTAACAATATGAACCTGTGATCAGTTAAGCAGCTGACCAGTTGTTACCTCCTCCTCCCTGCTCTTGCTACCCAATAGATATGAAGGGCTGTGGAAGCTCGGGCAGGCAGTGCCTTTGCTCACTAGAAGCAGGGAGCTCTCTCCTTCTTCCCCGTGTTACCCTTCCTTTAAATAGTCACTTTTGCTTTAAGTTTTCATTTCTATGTTCGTCCCCCTTCCTTCAGTCTCAAAATGACGGTCTCAAGTGGTAACAGCAGTCTGCCGCAACACAGGAGGTGTGAAGTCCACATTACAGAGGCAAACGGGCTGCTGAGGACACTGATGTTGGTGATCAAAGTTTGTGGGGGGCCTGGGCAACATGGCGAGACCCCCACCTCTAATATATGTATCTATATATATGTATATACACACACACACACATATATACACACACATATATACACACATATATATACCCACACACACACATATATATACACACACATATATATACATATATACACACACAAATACACATATATATACACATACACACACACAAAAATTAGCTGGGGGTGGTGGCTTGTGCCTGTAGTCCCAGCTATTCAGGAGACTGAGGTGGGAAGATAGCTTGAACCCAGGAGTTGGTGACTGCAGTGAGTCATGGTAGCACCACTGCACTCCAGCCTTGGCAACGGAGTGAGACCTTGTCTTTGGAATTAAAAAAAAAAAGTTCCAAGCCGGGCGTAGTGGCTCACGCCTGCAATCCCAGCACTTTGGGAGGCCAAGGCAGGTGGATCGCCTGAGGTTGAGGGTTCAAGACCAGCCTGGCCAATATAGTGAAACCCTGTCTCTACTAAAAATACAAAAATTAGCCGGGCATGGTGGCACATGCCTGCAATCCCAGCTACTCAGGAGGCTGAGGCAGGAGAATCCTTTGAACCCTGGAGGCGGAGGTTGCAGTGAGCCGAGATTGTGCCACTGCACTCCAGCCTGGGTGACAGAGTGAGATTCTGGCACACACACACACAAAGTTCCTAGGGTGAGAGATTTCCCTCCCTCCCCCTGCCTGGCCCTGCTCCAGGGCTTCATTCTCAGGAAGCAGGGATGCCCCAGGAACACCAGAGTTTGGAAGATGCTCTGGTGGGAGTTTGCAGCTGGGTGGGTGGGCAGTGGGGGCTCCCCTGCCTTTGGGCTGCCCACTGCCCTCTGCCGGCTGGGCCTCACCTCAGCTGACACTCAGAAGTGCTCCCCATTTAGGGGCAGGTGCCTGACACCCTGAGGCCAGCTGTGCAGAGGGCTGGAAAGTGCCTAGAGTGTGTGTCCTTTCCAGTGCACAGCAAAGGACCCTCAGTTCCATTTTACAGGTGAGGAAACTGAGGCAGAGGCAAGGTGTGGTCAAACACTCCCTGGTAACTGATCCATCAGTGGAGTCAGGACCCCCCCATACTATTTTCAAGATCCAGACAGTGCCAAGGTTCCTCTGGACCAGCACCTTCCTCTCTGCAGTCAGAGGGCAGCAGGGGCAGCTTTGCCCTGCAGCTGTGGCTGTGTGTGCCTGGCAGCTGCCTCTCTACTCTGTTGTTGAGGAAGCAACACTGGCCTTGCATGGTTGTGGTGAGGATTCCGCAGACCCGCCTCCATCCTGCTGGGTGGTCTAAGGCCACACCTCCCCACAGGCTTGGCTCACAGCCCAAGCCCTGGCCGTGACCTTCCTCCCACGGCTCAGCCCACCCAGCTTTCCAATGGAGGGTGCCACAGCCACTACCCCCAGCTTTCCTGGGCAGTAGGTGGGTGACCACGGTACAGTGCTTAGTTGAAAAGCAAAACAGCCTTGAGGGCTGGTAAAATCCCTTTCAAAGGGGGAAAACCCGTGAAGAGACTAGAAAGTATAATCCTCTCCTGGACACAGTCAGAGAACTCACAGAACATTCTGAACGTATTCCACAGGACGAAACTGGTCATTTTCTCTCATCTCCATGTGGCTTCAAATCAGCCAGTTTCTTCAGCAGTGAGCTTGTTTTGACAAATAACTTATTCTAGCGACCAAACCCTCAGGGCAACTTCGTATTTGCTGTGTCTTTTTTCAGCGATTTTCAATCTGCTTTCTAAGGTTTCAGGGCTGGGCTACATTTGCATGTTTATTAAAGTAAAGGTAATTGACAAATTGCTTTTTAATTGTAATGTTGAAATAAAGTGACAAAACATTTAGTGATCTTTTTATTATATTAATATACTCAGGGTGAATTAACCCTTAAGCCCTAAAACAACAACAAAAATATATTACTTAGATATTTTGTAATTCTGGTACTTGAAATAAAGACAAATAGAAAACTATGTTAATATATTAAAAAGTTGCAAAATTTCATTAAAAGTATTTACATTTGTATTCTAATGCTCATTTATACATACAATTCTTTTAAATTAGATTTAATGGAATACCTTAACAGAAATAATAGAAATAAATATTATTCAGAACATATTCATGAGTGAAAATTCAATTATTAATTAGTATTCCTAATTTAGACATTTCTTTATGAATGACCAAGGGATTTTACAGTTCCTTTTACATTTTTTGTATTTGATTCTTGGTCCCTTAACAATGTATAACCCTGTAAAACTCTCAGTAGCCACTAATCACTGGTAGAATCATTTCAACAAAAAACACAGGATTGGGCCGGGCACAGTGGCACACGCCTGTAATCCCAGCACTTTGGGAGGCCAAGGTGGGTGGATCACAAGGTCAGGAGTTCGAGACGAGCCTGGCCAATATGGTGAAACCCTGTCTCTACTAAAAATACAAAAAAATTAGCCGGGCGTGGTGGTGGGCGCCTGTAGTCCCAGCTACTCGGGAGGCTGAGGCAGGAGAATCACGTGAACCCGGGAGGCGGAGCTTGCAGGGGGACAAGATCGCGTCACTGCACTTCAGCCTGGGCAACAGAGTGAGACTCCGTCTCAAACCCCCACCCCGCCAAAAAAAAAAAAAAAAAAAATCCCATGATTCTTCTGTAAATAACAAAAGAGGAACCTGTTTTAAATGAACCCAAGTTTGCTCGTCAATCACTAAAAATGAAGTCTTTTTATAAATATTTTCAAGTTATAATATATAGAAAACGTATATATGTGTGTGTATATATATATTTCTTAGAAGTTTTGATTGGTGAGAAAAGAATAATTCCTTGGTTAACTTTTCTCATTCTTGTTCTGTTTAAAGAAATGTTTTGTCTGTATTTTTAAAATTGATTAGAAAATAATGGCCAACATCTCTTTGAAACCAGAAAAATCATTTTACAGACATCTTGACATCTATACTCTGTTTTGTCTAATAAACTTTAAAGTATTTCTCTCCTTATACGTTTTTTTTTTTTGAGATGGAGTCTTGCTCTGTCCCCTGAGCAGGAGTATAGTGGCATGATGTTGGCTCACTGCAACCTCCGCCTCCCGAGTTCAAGCGATTCTCCTGCCTCGGCCTCCCAAGTAGCTGGGATTACAGGCATGCGCCACCACGCCTGGTTAATTTTTGTATTTTTAGTGGAGATGGGGTTTCACCAAGCACCCACCGCGCCTGCCCTCCTCTCTCCTTATACTTCAAACACATTTAACCCAGGCATGGTGGCTCACGCCTATAATCCCAGCACTTTGGGAGGCCGAGGTGGGTGGATCACGAGGTCAGGAGATCGAGACCAGCCTGGCCAACATGGTGAAACTCCATCTCCACTAAATATACAAAAAATTAGCCGAGCATGGGGGCATGTACCTGTAATCCCAGCTACTCGGGAGGCTGAGGCAGGAGAATTGCTTGAACCCGGGAGGTGGAGGTTGCCGTGAGCCCAGACTGTGCCATTGCACTCCAGCCCAGGTGACAGAGTGAGACTCCATCTCAGACAAACAGATAAACAACATTTAGTAGAGTATATATATATTTTTGAGACGGAGTCTTGCTCTGTCATCCAGGCTGGAGTGCAGCGGCACAATCTCAGCTCACTGCAAGCTCCGCCTCCCGGGTTCATACCGTTCTCCTGCCTCAGCCTTCCGAGTACCTGGGACTATGGATGCCCACCACCAAGCCTGGCTAATTTTTTGTATTTTTTTTTTTTTTTTTAGTAGAGACAGGGTTTCACTGTGTTAGCCAGGATGGTCTTGATCTCCTGACCTTGTGATCTGCCCACCTCAGCCTCCCAAAGTACTGGGATTATAGGCTTGAGCCACCACGCCCAGCCAAGCACAGCATATTCTGAAAGGTTCTTGGTAGGTCTTATATCTTACTCAGTATTCTGAGTCAACCAGAGGTATTAGTTTACCAAACATGGAGATTAATTCATGCAAATTCATGGTTATTAATGTATCCAGGCCAGGGAGTACATTGTTCAAACAGGGATTAGTTTTTAGATATTCTGTTGTTTCACATGGTTGGCAACTAAAACATATTTATAGACTCATTGCATTTATACAAACTGCATCAACCCAAACCTTTCTAACTATCATTTTCGAAGTCTGCCCATGCAACACCAGTGAGGCAAGCAGAAGCCCTGGGCACCGGGTGGGAGGGGACTGCCCTTCAGTCCATGGTAGCCTAGGCTCCTGGGAGCACAGGCTGGGGCAGGGAGAGGGTGGACGCTTCCAGACAGACCCTGACTCCCTCCACATGGCTGTCTGGATGTGACACAGGCCCAACGAAAGCTATGGACGAAAGCCCCAGCTCACTCCTACAGGAGGGGATGAGTTAGGAGACTGTTTTTTGAGGGTTGATTTCATCATTTTAAGCAATATGTTGGTGTTTTAAACATCCTATGAACCGTTTGAAGAAAGTAAACTTACGGGTCCAATCACCACACGGATGTGGAAGGGGCGGGAGGCCCACACCAGCGGGCTTCTGCCTGCCGTGAACACAGGGTGACCAGGTGGAAATTCATTCAGCAGTGACTTCCTCCACGTCTTCAGGAATTCCAAAGTGTGGAGAACGTGAAGTGCCTCTGAGTACAGGCACGGGAAGGGCCCACACCTGTGTCTACCTTAGTTCCAGCAGGGAGCGGATGCCTAACAGAGGCAGCACTACTGGAGAAGCATCCAGCAAGGTGCGCGCTGAGGTGGGACCAATTCTCAAAAAAAACTACAATTTAAAAAAAGATGTTCTCTTTTGCCTTTATTTCTTGCTATAGTGGGAACGTGAGTTCTGCTACCTGGGGCTGAGTGCACTGGGCAGCAGGCCTAGCGGACGGGGCCTGCAGGGAGAAGGCACGGCTGGAGGCCTGTGCACACCGCCACTCTCCTGGAACCACTGCTGGCCGAGCCACAGCCCTGCGGAAATTCTACTGCGTGTGGCAGAGACCGATGTGCAAAAGGTTTCTGGTGAATGTTTTGTGGAAATCGCTCCAAGCACTAAGGAAAGCGGGACTGTGCCTGTGCTGACCAGGGTCTTGCGCTAGCGCCCCCCAGGCGGTGCTCTCTGGCTCTCTCCAAACAGGACGCCTCCCCTTCTGCTTCTAAGGAAGGCCTGAGACAGCCCTTACGAAGGCTTAACGTACAGTGCGGCCAGGTCCTGGCGCTGCACACAGGATCTTTGGTTAGTTCCATACGTATCGTTTGCACAAGAGCTGACGGCACAGACATGTAAGAGGTGTGCATGGCTGGGAGCTGGGGACAGCAACCACAGCATGGGGTCACCAAGGCCAGAGAGTTCTGGAGAAATGGTGTAGAATCAGGAGACCTGCTCCGTCCCTTACAGAGACAAAGGAGCCCGAGCGCCGCGTCAGCGCCTGGCATGCGTCCTGCTGGAGCTCTTGCTCAGCCCGCCCTTTGGGGTGGGGATCTTGCTTCCGGCCTTTGACCCTGGGGGGCCTGACGCAGCCACAGCTGAGCTTTTCCCTGCAGAGCAAGCACAGGACCCACATGAGGAGGGCGCTCCTACCCATGGACCAGGTGCAGCACCTGTGGCCACAGTGTGAGTGGCTGGGAGTGATCAGACACCGAGCAACAACATCCGAGGGCCCATGCTGATGGCCGTCACCCGACCACAGGAGCCAGGGCTGAGGCTGGTGGGGTCTACTCTTCAGTTTCCTTTTTTTTTTTGAGACAGAGTCTTACTCTGTCACCCAGGCTGGAGGGCAGTGGTGCCATATTGGCTCACCACAACCTCCACCTCCTGGGTTCAAGCAATTCTCCTGCTTCAGCCTCCTGAGTAGCTGGGTGCCCGCCACTGTGCCCGGCTAGTTTTTTATAGGGTTTCACCATGTTGACTAGGCTGGTCTCGAACTCCTGACCTCAAGTGATCTGCCTGGCTTGGCCCCCAAAGTGCTGGGATTATAGGCGTGAGCCACTGTGCCTGGCCAGCTTCCCGATTCTAAACGCTCGTGTCAGTGATGGAGAAAGAGCGGAGGACTGGAGTGTGAATCCTAGGCCAGCCGCAGAGCCTTCGCACTGCACAGCCCATTTGCAGGTGAAGGATTTTGGTCACGCGATTATGATTATTAGCCTGCTTACTAAGGAACCAGAACATGAAGAGAGGCTGGGATGCTTTTTTTTTTTTTTTGCTTTTAAAGGGATTTTTTTTGCTTTTAAAGCCATGTTGCCCTGGCTGGGGATGGTCTTTTGAATAAGTCAAAATGGAGGGATGCAGACTCCACCCGCTCAGCGGCGCTGGCCCTCACCTGGCTGCAGTGCCGGGGCCTTCTGCAGAATGTGTGTCTTGCGCAGGTTCATGGTGCAGCCGGCGAGGCTCATCAGGTGAGCTTTCCATGCCTGCAGCGGAAGAGGCACTCAGTGTTAATCAGGTAAGATGGGCCTGGCGCGCTGCCCCAGACCCATAGGACTCACTGTGCAAGCTGAAAACGAGGGGCGGTTGCACCACCAAGAGCTGCAGAGGCACGGCTCCCTCACCTGGGCACCTCCCTTCGGATATGCTGTGATACCCTCTGTGATCTGTGTGGGGCACAGCTCAGGAAGCACCAAGTCCTGTCGCCAGGCCAGCCTCTACCTCTCACGTCCCCACCCAGTCACACAGGGCCCTTGGCATCAGCGTCTCTGAGCACAGCGGGAGCCTACCTCTCATGTCCCCACCCAGCCACACAGGGCCCTTGCCGTCAGGGTCTCTGAGCACAGTGGGAGCCTACATCTCACGTCCCCACCCAGCCACACAGGGCCCTTGGCGTCAGCATCTCTGGGTACAGCGGGAGCCTACCTCTCACCTCCCCACCCAGCCACACAGGACTCTTGGCGTCAGGGTCTCTGAGCACAGCGGGAGCCTACATCTCACCTCCCCACCTAGCCACACAGGGCTCTTGGCGTCAGTGTCTCTGAGCACAGCAGAGCGTGCACGCCAATGCAAGGGTGGGAAGCAGCGTGCCCACATGATTACATTCCAGGTCAGAAGATAGAAGGCACCAGGCCCCGTGGGCTCCCTGCCAGGCTGCTGCCCGTGGTTCCTCGTGGGGTCCCCACTCTCTTTATCCCTGTTCTTCCTGAGCCACGCCACATGCACTCGCCCTGCAGAACGCGGGGCTCACGTAGGCCTGACTGCCTGGGCAGCCAGCTTCCTTCCTTCAGGACCACCTGTGGGACCGTCTGCATGGCAGGGAGCTCATCCCATCCCCCTGCGGGATATAAACGCGGGACCTTTCTTCTGATTCCTCGAGTCTTCTGGACATTCGGGTTGTTCCTGGTTTCTTCCCTTCTATTTAAACAACACTCGTGAAGCCAGGCACAGTGGCTCATGCCTGTAATCCCAACACTTTGGGAGGCAGAGGCAGGTGGATCACCTGAGGTCAGGAGTTCAAAACCAGCCTGGCCAGCTTGGTGAAACCCCATCTCTACTAAAAATACAAAATTGGCTGGGCATGGTGGCGCATCTCATGTCCCCACTAGCTAATCTCAGCTACTCAGGAGGCTGAGGCAGGAGAATTGCTTGAATCCGGGAGGCGGAGGTTGCAGTGAGCCGAGATCACATCAATGTACTCCAGCCTGGGTGACAGCGTGACAGTCCGTCTCAAAAACAAACTACACTCCCCAGGGACATTGCTCCAGCCTCTCTCCCACTCTCTGGTGGACCAGGATCTCCACTAGACATAGCCCTACTTCTCCCTGGTTCCTCTCTCACTGTCACCAGTGGCTGTCAGTTTCTGGCTGCCTGCGGTAGCCCTCAGGATGCTGGAGCACTTGCAGCCCCAGCCCTGCCCACTCCTGTCCCGCTTTAGCTGCTCTACGCAGGCCTGGGTTCTCGTCTCTCCAGGCCACCAGCAACCTTCGTGTCCCTAAAGCTGGGGCACCTTCTCATCAGGATGTGGCCCATCAGCATATGGGGTGCGCTTGCTCCTCCCTCCCCTGTGGAGGGACACGGCCTGCCCTAAGGCTCCAATTCCTCCCTCCACAGCACAGCGGTGGAGGGTCCCTCTCCATCCCTTGAATCTGGGTGACTGTGGCTTGCTTTGGCCAATGGGACAGTGGCAGACACATGGCAGGGCAGGCTGAAATGAACTCATGTGCCTGGGCTCGTCTTGCTGTTGCCCTCTGTCACTGCTGTGGGAATGCCATGCCCAGGCTGGCGTGCTGGGGTCAGACACATAAGCAAGGATGAGGTGCCGCAGCTGCCTCCAAGACCATCCTAGATCAGTTTCCAGCTGCGGACCCCAGGCACACGTGTGTGAGCCCAGTCAGGGCCAGCAGAGCTGCCTCACTGCCCTGTAGCCAAGTGCAGATGCAAGAGCTGGGCAGCTGTCATCAGCTGAGCCCAGCCAGGCCAGCAGGGCATCCTCTCTGATGGGCTGTGCTCTGGGGCCTCCAGGACGCCACCCTCGTCAGGCTTCCTCCCCAGTGTGTTTCTTCCCCAGCGCCTGGTTTGCCTTCTTACTCCCACTCTACCTGGGGCTCAGCCTGTGGGCCTGTCTACACTTGCTCTTTAGGAGAGCGCTTCCAGTATTATGACCTTAAACCCACTTATTATACACGCTGACAAACCCCACATTTCCACCTGCAGCCATATGTCTACCGGCCTGCGCATCTGACAGGCATTTTCACTCCACAGCTCCAGGCTAAGTTCCTGAGCGCCCTGGGTTCCTGACCGCAGTCACCGCCTCAGCACGTCATGAGGACTCCACTGGCAAGTCCTGGGTCTGCCTGCAGCGCGTGTCCAGAATCTGACCCTTCTTGCCACTCAGCTCTCTGCTACCACCCGACCTCTCTGTCCCACAGGCTGCTCTCAACAGAGCAGCAAAAGTGGCTGGCGTGGGGCCTGCCAAGTCATGCCCACTCTTCCGCTCAAACCCTGCAAGGGCATTGCCTTCCACTCACTTTGAAGAATAACGGTCAATGACTTTTCATCCCCAGTATTGCCTTTCAGGCTATTTATGTCCTTTGACGGAGAGGAGGTTCTCACCTTTTACGATTTAATAGTTTTATTACAAAATGAGTATATAGTTCAGTAGTGTTAAGCACATTCACGATGCTTAACTCCAGATCCCTTTTCATTTTACAAAACCCAAACTCTGCCCCAAGGTTCTCCATTTTATCTAACTGAATTGATCAGCCTCTTCCATCAAGGCTTAAGCTTTCTGTGTCCTGTTTGAGAAATCCCTTCCTATTCTGAAGACTATTTTCTTATCTCTAGCATCTCCTGAGAGATTCATAATTGGGCCTCTCACATTTGAATCTAAGATCCACTCGGAGCTTTCTTCTGAGCAGTGTGGAGGATGTCGAACTTCACTGTTTACCCCCCTTCACATCATGCAGAAAAATTCCAGACGTTAGGATTAGCACACAAGGACTTTAAAGCAGATACCTACTATATTCGAGGACTTAAACGTGCAACGAAGTGCTATTGATCTATTCGAACCCGGGCAAACCTTGAAAACATGTTAAGTCAAAGACACAAAGGCCGCATAGTGTCCAATTCCATTGACAGGAAATGTCCACAGTAGCCAAATCCGTGGAGACCAAAACTAGACAGATGGTTGCCAGGGGCTGGAGAGAAAAGGGACGACACGTAGGCAGTGCCGTCTTTTGGGTGATGGGAAAGTTCCAATGTGTGTGGATGGTTGCGCAACCCTGAATACATGAACACCCACTATCCGTACACGGGGAGAGGCTGTGCAGACTAGATCTCCGCAAAGCTGTTAATAACAGGTGATCTTAATGAGTGAACAGAGGTGAATCTCGGCAGAGAAATGAAACCTGTAAAGAAATCCCAGCCAAATACAAATACTGGAACTGGAAAGTACAAGATTGGAAATGAAAAATTCACTTAACAGAGGACCGGAGATGGAAGGAGAAAGGGTGCGGGGCCGTTCAACTAGAACAGAAAGGAAACACCGAACAAAGCCCAGTGACCCACAGAACAGAGAGAGCAGTCTTCACACTGAGGCAGGAGAGAAGGGAGGGAATGCTGAAGAGAGGAAAAATATCTGAAAAACGAATGGCAAAACAATTTACACAAAATTAGAAAGATGTGTCTCAGCAGGCTGGAGTGGTAGAGTCTCCTGCTGGCTTCCAGGAAGTGAGCTGTCCAGCAGAGAGGCCTCTGGTGCTGAGGACGGTGGGGGCCTCTAGGAGATGAGTGGCTCCGGGTTGACAGCCCCCAAGAACATATTACTGCCAGCTGCTGGGATGAACCTGGAAGTGAGTCTTTCCCTAGCAGGGCCCACAGATGAGAACAAAGCCTGGCTCTGGACCCAGGGAACCCATGAGGTAATAAGTGAGTGCCTGTTATCTGCTCACGCTGTAGGGTGTGAGGTGATGGGCCCGGCAGTGTAGATAATTAGATACAGGGAAAGCAGATGACACATGAGATACGCCTGCTGACAGCCTTACAGGTACTATCTGTAAGAGGATGTCAATTCAAATCAGATGTTGGGAACAAGAAGGAACGGAAGAAAAGGTGGTTACTGGAGAGAATCTGAGTACTGCTCTTAGTAGGGAACCAATGGCAATAACTGAAATCAGAGGGGACGATGGGCATCGCACGGAAGGACGAGTAAAGGTAACAACTCGAATGCAAACACAAAGGCCCCTACATCCTGGAAATAACCAGGGGAAAAGATGTGCAGTGAGAGCTGCTTGTACTGGGCAGAAAAGGGGCAGGATGCCCCATAGGAAAAGCAGCCTCTGGAGGAAGGAGGATGGAAGCGGGGCAGGACGGCGGCCTCTGTCCGGGGTGGAGGAAGGCGGATGGAAGCGGGGCAGGATGGCGGCCTCTGTCTGGGGTTCTTCCAAGATGCCTGATTCTATCGACTTGGAAACATGTCTTCGGTAATTACAGAACTTAATTCTTTAAAGTCCCCTAGAAATGGAATATAAAATGAATGTATTTACAGTTGGTGGCACTGCCAGCCAGGGCTCGCCCAAGTCCCTCCAACAGAAGGCCACTGGGCCCCCCATTACCAGTGGAAGATGTGGTCAGGACAAGAACTGGGAACAGATCTGATGTCCAGCAGCATCTCCTGCCGGGGGTGCAGGTCCCACTGTGCCGGGGCTGCCCCACGTGCAGTGGGGGCCAAGGTGAATTGGTCGCCTGCAATTCCTGAATTCTGTCTCCTGGGCCGTTAGGAACCAGGGCCCATGGATGTAAGAAAGGAGACACAGATGTTGGGAGAGACAAGGTTAAATGAAGCCTGCAGCTCAGAACGGGAAGGGGAAGTGTGTGTGCGTGAGTGACAGAGCTTACTTCCCTTGATTTCTCCCGGCTGTGTCCACTGACAGTCCAGCCACAGCGACCCACCCAGCAGCGATGGGCATGAGGCCCCCAGCGCTGTCCTGAGACATCCAGTCCCACTAATGGGAACCAGGCCTCTGTGACCAGATGGCTGATTCCAGGTCCGGGGCAGGAATGCAGCAAACAGGAGGGAACTCTCTGAGGCTGCGTGGGTCTCATCCAGGCCTCAGGGGCCCAGCTGAAGAGTCTGCCACAGGCCAGAGCTGGGATAATTCACGCATCACTAAGCATGGTAACTGCAGTGACTGGAACACATCAAATAATTTAAATCCATGGTTCATAATGACACTACAGACAAAACAAAACAAATTAGCTGCATGGAAGATGCTAGTGACCCAGCTTACTATTCTGAACACCAGTAAACCAAGGAGAAGAGTTAAACCTTCATTCTACCTTTCCAGTAGAAAGTCTAACCCAGGGCAACCACAGAGTGGATGAGCTTCTGCTTAGGGGAATACCCCAGCAGATGAACGAAGGAGGGATGACAGAATGAGGCCCCTCCTGGGTCAGTGGGTTAGGCTCTGAGCATCAGCAGCTGCCGCCGTCAGACACATCACGCGCCTCCTGGGGGACACGCCAGCATTGCCTGTGAAGCGGCCACACCCACACCGAGCCTGTGCACACCTGATGAGGCCAGAGATCCAACCTCCTGTTTACAGGAAGTACAGGGACAGAGAAACATGTTAAGCACCCCCAAGGGGACGTAGTCAGCAGATCCAGACGATGGTAAGCCCTATGGGGCAAACAGCCTCCTTCCTTTGCCAAGTGAATCGTAAGAAAAAAAACTGAAGAGAATGAACTTGTTCAAAACAGACCGACCAGGCACCGTGTGTGGGCCTTCTATGGATCCCGGCAATCAAATGCTTCTGAGCTGACGAGATGCGGCAATGGGACCGATGTCAACAGGAAGGCTGAGGCTGTGGCTACGTAAAACAGTCCCGATTCCGAAAGCTCCGTATGGGAACATTTACAGATAAGACGACATGCTGTCTGGGTTGGCTTCAACGTTACACGAGAGGGAAGCACGTGGGGGCACGGGAGAGGCAAGACTGGCTGAGCTGCTAGTTGCTCAAGCTCAGTGACCGCTACAAGGGAGAGTCCGGAGGATTTCTGTTACTTTTCCGTGTACTTTGTGATGCATTTCAAATTTTGAGAGACAGAGATCGACAGACAGACAGACAGACAGACAGAGCCAGATAACTGGGTAGACACTGTGGCTGAGAGTGGCTGGGGGCTGTCTTCTCTGTTTGGTGTGTGAGTTTCCCATGGTTAAGAGAAAGCTACAGTGGCTGGGTTGGAGCCATCTTGCTGAAAAGCTGGGACAAGGGGAGGCAGCAGCAGGACACAGTGATATGCAGCAGGTGGCAGGAGCTAAGGAGGTTGGAGTGGAAGTGGCTGAGCCAGATTCCAAAACTGGGTCCTGAGCAGGGCCCCAGGACTCAGCATTCGCTGCCTGGCATAAAGAGGGCACCGCCAGCCCATCGTGTCAGACAGGGCCAGAATAACTGCCACGGAGCCTTGCACACCCACGTCCCTCCTCGTCGCCTCCAATGCCAGAGGAGCCGGGCACATGGGGAAGCGGAGGGTGGGCACGTGCGAGCCAGCCGTCCCCACTAAGCCTGCGGAGTCACAGTGCAGCGCACTGGGGCCGGGAGGAGAGCTTGGAATCAGGTAGGGAGGAGAATCGTTTACCCAAACAGGCCTAGGTTTTACTAGGCAAAAGGGACTTCAGTGCTACAGAATCTGGCCAAGGTGTCACTGAGGGCCTCAGTATCTGGATAAAGGCAATGACCAGAACAAAATAAAACCATCTCATGCTTGTATCCCGGTGACACAGGCTGGGCCTCAGTGAGTTGAGGCTCCTCGACAAACCATTTGTAAACATAGGGAAGGAAATCATGTGAACACGTAGCTAAACGGAAGAACTATTCAGACACGGCTCAGTAGACGCTGTGCACTCCCTGAACACTCGTGTGCTGTACTCTGTGGCTGTGGTCCAGCACTACCACCACCACCACCACCATCACCGTCACCACCACCGTCACCACCACCGTCATCCACAGGTGTGTCACCTACCTCACTGGCCCCTTCCCCCGCTAGGCCCCTCACCTCTTCTCCAGGGCTGAAGTTCTCATGGCACAGAGGACACCGGTTTGCCAGCTTCTCTGGTTTGGCAGCTGAAATGATTTAAAAAAGACTCAGTCACTCCCTGAATGACAGGTGACAAGACATGCTGCTGGCCTGCCCGCCGGTGCTCTTTAATTCACCAAGCCCTTGCAGAGGCCCAAGAGCAGTGGCACCTTCTCCAGGAGGACAGCTGGTGCGCCGGGCATGGGGGCCTGGGAAGGGCACTCACGGTTGCACTCCTTCTTTTTTATGTGTCTGGGCAGCTCTTCCTTGAAAACAGCCTCGCTGCAACGGTGACACTTTCCAAACCCGTCTTTTTTGTCACATTCTGTCAGCAAGTGCTCCGTCAGGCTGGATATCTCCACCACCTGGATTTTGAAATACAGAGCGAGGCATGTTGCTGAGAAAGCTGAAGCGCCCTCTGGCCAGCCTGCAGAGCCTGTGGGCGCCTCCCTCTGCCCAGGGAAATCTGTGTCACCTGTGCATGAAGTGAGCCACAGGCTTCTATCTTTGGCATTTGCCCACAGACTATCTGGAGTCACTTGTGATACTTTGCTGAAGACCCCATGTCCTTCCTTTCCTGTCGCCTTAGCATCGGGCAGGGGCCACGGTAAAGGATGGGGGAAGCTACGGTCGACCTGAGCGTGAGACTCGGATGAGGACAGAGGGGCTCAATGGTTACACGTGCGGCCCGGGGCTCAAATCGTGGCTCCCAGCTAGTTCTAAGAATGTGCACAGAAACAGGACCACAGAGGACTTGTAAGAGATTCTCCTGCTACGTTGGTGTCTCTGGCAGGAATGACTTGTGTCACAGGACTTGACACACTGTGAGCCAGTCCAACCTCTTTTCTTCATAAATTACCCAGTCTTAGGGATTTTTTTTTTGAGACAGAGTTTCACTCTTGTTGCCCAGGCTGGAGTGCAGTGGTGCAATCTCGGCTCACCTCAACCTCTGCCTCCTGGGTTCAAGCGATTCTCCTGCCTCAGCCTCCCGAGTAGCTGGGATTACAGGCATGCGCCACTACGCCCGGCTAATTTTGTATTTTTAGTAGAGATGGGGTTTCTCCATGTTGGTCAGGCTGGTCTTGAACTCCTAACCTCAGGTGATCCGCCCGCCTCGGTCTCCCAAAATGCTGGGATTATAGGCATGAGCCACCGTGTCCAGCCAGGTATTTCTTTCTAGTAATGTAAGGAAGGCCTAATACAGGGGATCGGGGAAGACTCCTTACACAGGACACACTGGTAAGGCAGGCAATGCTAACATTAAAAATGAGTCTTCCTCAAGACACTTAAGGCAGCGAAGACGCGTGCTGTGCGGCGGGAGCGGGCGGTCACAATTCATGCGACTGACCAAGCACTCACATCCACATGGATAAAGAATGGCCCCAAACCAATAAAAACACATGGGCAACCCGAGGTGAATGGGTGAGAAACCAGAAGGCGCTTTGCAGGAGGACAGCCAATGCCTGCAGACAAAAGGACGGTGCTCCACCTCATCTTCACCAGGGACAGGCACACTGGGCACCTGCCAAGGCAGCAGGAGACGTGGCCGCAGGGGCACTGTGGGAAGGGAGGCAGTGCCCGTGCTGCTGGTGGCAGTGCCTGGGCATAATCCCTTTGGAGTACTCCTGGGCAGCCCCACTGAGCATCAGCACACCCCGCAATCCCACAACACATTGTGAACCCAAGAAAGTGCATTCCCGTGCCTCCTGGAAGACACCAGAACGCTGTGGCAACATTGCTCGTCATGGTCCCAAACTGGACACAGCCCTCGTGCACAGCAGCAGATGGATGAAGGTGCTGTGGACACGACAAAGCAAGAAATCCAACATGACACCACATGGTTCTGTTTCTATAAAGCTCAAAGAGCAAGGAGCACCCATTTGTGGTGTCAGAAATCAGGCCCCTGCTGACTCTGGGAAGAGCCCTGAGGGGAGGTGGTGGCACAGCATGTTTACGGTTCACTGGGCTGTCATATGGAATGACTCGCATGCGTTTTTCAGGGGTGTGTTAGGTTTCAGTTACTTTTCTCACAACCTCTCTGAAAATACTAAGCCTTGGGACAGCTTTGTGACTCCGTCTTTCAACCGTCAGGTGTTCATGCTCATGCAAGCAGCTGGGCAGCTGTGCACCTGGCCTGACCTGTTTGCAGTGGTCACATCTTGTCAGCATGAGACAGTGCTTCCAGTAGTGGAGATCAAGACCTTCTTCTGTGAAGGATTCACTCCTTTCCCCACAAAAAATACACAAACTGAAAGGAAAGAAAAGCAGGAAATAAAGGTAAGGATCTAGTTCCACCGACGGCCGTTCTGCTCCCACGTCCCGAAATTCTCAATCGCCGCAGTCCCTGTGTTGTTTGCAGTTTCCCTCTCATTCCGAACTGCCTCAGTTTGCTCTGCGGGGCCTGGGCTGGGCCTCCCTTGCGGGCAGCAGTGGAGGCTGGCTGTGCCATGTGTTAAAGCACGATAAGAAAGCCCTCGCCAAGGAGGTACCTGAAATCAATGGGCGTACGATCCTTCCAGACTTTCACTCAGCATCATCAAGCAGAAAGGATATTTTAAGTTACTATAAAAAGATAAGACAAAGACCCTACATTCTTATAGATCTGTCCTGGCTGCTGTAGAGTAAAAAGAATTTTGCTGCTGTGATATTCTGTGCCTGCTACAACAGTTTTGACAAACAGACTGGCAACTTCCATTGGGGCAACAGAGGAAAGTTGTCTTCACTGACTCAGAGTGGATGCTGGTTAGTGGGGAAGGCACATTTCCTACCTTTTACGATGACTACGAAGGGCCAACTAGGGAGGATGTGTTCCCTTTCCAGGGTTTCTGTGCGGCTCCTCGCCCTGACCATTGTACAGTGGGTGGAAGACAGCGCGACTCACTTATCTGGAGAGCGCCCGTCAGCCTGACCGTCATATGGGGGTGGAAGACAGCGCGACTCACTTATCTGGAGAGCGCCCGTCAGCCTGACCGTCATATGGGGGTGGAAGACAGCGCGACTCACTTATCTAGATAGTGCTCATCCGGGATTCCCAGAGCTTCGGCAGGGGCTGCTTTCCCTCCTTGAATGTCTGAAGAGATTAAAACAATTTAAATAACTTTTTTATAGAAATGATTTTCAAAATTTTAGTAAGCAGTTTGATGTGAGCTATAAAACCATGATACAAGTGAAAAGGTAGCAGTGTTTTCCATTCAGCTGGGAGATGGCTGAGGTGCAGCAGGTGTGCAGCGATACTTGCTGAATGGACAGAAGCCGTTTCCACACGGAGCTTCCATGACATGTATTTACACACCCTGATTCTTTACACACCCCGATTCTTTACACACCCCAAGTCTTTGTGCACCCCAGTTCTTTACATACCCTGATTCTTTGGCTTCACAGCATCACTTTCTTTTTCCTAAAACACAAAAACAGTAAGGTCAGGGACAAAGGGCTGCAGTGTGAGTGTGAGTGAGAGCCTGCTGAGGATACGTTTTGATCATGAAAGCACATTTCTGGGTTTGTTTTAGAATTTCTACTGGCTGGACAAGGTGGCTCATGCCTGTAATCCCAGCACTCTGGGAGGCCAAGGTGAGTGGTGGATTGCTTGAGCTCAGGAGTTCAAGACCAGCCTGGGCAACATGGCAACCAAAGCCCTGTCTCTACAAAAAATACAAAACTTAGCCGGGTGTGGTGGTGTGCCCTGTAGTCCCAGCTACTCAGGAGGCTGGGGAGGGAGGATCACTTGAGCCTGGAAGGTGGAGGTTGCAGTGAGCTGACATCACCCACTGCACTCCAGCCTGGGTGACAGAGTAAGACCCTGTCTCAGAATAAAAAAATAAAAAAAAAGAATTTCTATCAAAAAATAACTAAACTTTTGGAAAGAGGAATCAATCAATATGCCCTGTCTTCAAAAGAGGCGTGGATACTCCCTCTCCCCTTCTCTCGTAAGCCCCTCCCCTTGGGCCCTCAGCCCTGCCACTCTGTGGAGATAACTCTTGTGGCCACAGATCCCTTCCACCTGGCCTCCCAGTGGCTCATGACGCACCTGCGTGCCCTTCTCTGTCAGGTAACTCCTAAGCTCGTCCTAGCAGCCCTCCTAGCCTTGAGAGACCCCATCACGTCTTCTCCCAGCCCCTCAGACTCCCCAGCACCACTGCAGTCTCCGTCAACACTGAAAACCGCAGGGGACACACCATCTCAGCGTGAGGGTGCTGAGGGGACTCCCTGAGACTTTCAGGCTTGAGGGGAACAGGAACAAGTTGGTCGCTCTATAGATGGCACTTAAATGATGCATTATAAAGAAGAATACTGTCTATTACACTTATAGAAAATTCAATTTTACATGCTAGTAATTTCTCTCAAACTCAACCACTGACTGTGGAAAACACATGCAGCAGTGCGATTCTAGTTCCACAGACACCCACCCTGCCCCCCAAAAGAGCACAGGTTTATTCCTATTATCATTATTTTTAGACAGGGTCTCACTCTGTTGCCTAGGCTGTAAGTGGTGCAAATACAACTCATTGCAGCCTTGGGCTCCTGGGTACAAGCCATCCTCCTGCCCCAGCCTCCTGAGTAGCTGGGATTACAGGTGCTCACCACCATGTCTGGCTAAGTTTTTTTTTTTTTAAGTTTTAGTAGAGATGAGGTCTCACTGTGTTGCCCAGGCTGGTCTTGAACTTCTGAAATCAAGTGATCCTGCTGTCTCAGCTTCCCAAAGTGCTGTGATTACAGGAGTGAGTCACTGTGGCCAAGAGTATGATTTTAGAACCAGAAAAGGACTTAATATGTAAATTCTGAAAGTTCTGGAGATGGATGGTGGTGATGATTGCACAACAATGTGAGAGCACCCCATGCTACCGCAGTCTGCACTTAAAATGCTAAGATTTACACTCTGCGTATTTCACCCCAATAAAAAAAAAAAAGAAAAAACCATCCCATCCCATCATTCTCCTGGGAGAGGCCTTCACCAGGCCCTGTGTGGAGGCGCAGGCCTGTACTGGCCTCGAGGCCCCAGCACCCCATGGCCCCTAGCACCCTGCAGCAGGGACCCACTGCCTGGGTCTTTCTCCCTTGTCTGCTCCTCCCTGGAGCCCCAGCTCCATGAGGGCGGGACTTTGCTTTGCTGCCTGCTGTATTTCCACAGCCAGATGGTGCCTGGCACAGAGAGGCGCTCCATAAACACCCAGCCAATGAGCAGGAGCTGCAGGCTCTCAGGACAGCTGTGTGGAGGCTGTGCAGCCCGTCAGCACAGGCAACCCCGGGACAGACAGCGTTGTGCAGCCCGTCAGCACAGGCGACCCCGGGACAGACAGCGCTGTGCAGCCCGTCAGCACAGGCGACCCCGGGACAGACAGCGCTGTGCAGCCCG
>NW_012117666.1:765510-768231 GCF_000951035.1 Colobus angolensis palliatus
AGACAGCGCTGTGCAGCCCGTCAGCACAGGCGACCCCGGGACAGACAGCGCTGTGCAGCCCGTCAGCACAGGCGACCCCGGGACAGACAGCGCTGGGAACAACAGCTCCTGGATGGCTGCTACATCAGGGGCCACTGCCACCAGGTCCTGGGCTGTGGTGAGGCAGGTGGGAGGCAGGTGCCTGGCAAAGGGCTTAGAATGTGCTAGCTCATGGCTGGAGGAAAGCCCTTCAGTTTGTGACATCCGTGTCCTTGTTTGTGTACTCATCACAATGAGTGTGTGCTGAGCCACCGAGGGTCACTGAGCACACAAAAGTCGTCCACACCACGATGTGGACCTGAGCCAGAGGCTCGCCCCCCATCCTAAGGTCTACCTGCCTCCTTCTGCCTCTTGTGTCTTTTTCTGATTGTGACTCTGACGTTCCAACATTTGGTGGAAATGTCACTGTGACTTTTTGCCATAGGAAGTTCAGCATATATTCAGTCACATTTGATCTTTTTTCCCCATTTGTACCCATTTCTTCTTTAAAAATCTGTGGTAAGAACACTTGACATGAGCTCTGCCCTCTGAGCAGCTCTGGGTGAGCTGTGCAGCCGAGTGGGCTGCAGGCCTGAGGTGCCAGCAGGTGCCAGAACTCATTCACCTGGCATGGCTGAAACCTCAGGTCTGTGGAACAGAAACTCCCTGTGTTCTGCCGCCTCTTATTTCTTCTTTTAGAGCAAATTTTCTATCAACTGAAGGAAACTTCATCATAAAATTAGTGTTATGAAGCTAATTCATATCCCAGAAGCAGGGAGGTTGAAAAGGAACACATTTATATTCAACCAAATTTTTGTTCCCAGTACACATAACACCCCCATAGGCTTAAAGAGCAAGGGTTCATGGAAACAGAATGTTTACCTGAAACCTTCCCTTTTTAATGTGCTGAAGCAGACCTTTATAGTCAAGCTGATTTTTCTCCTTTGTCTCTGAAGGTGGCTGGAGAGCTGTGGAGGAGAGCAGCTCTGTGCCCACAGCCCCTGGTCCCTCCCTAAACCTATGCAGCAGCTCACATCAATTCTGACAGAGGATGGAGGGGCAGCAGGAGTATCTGCCACCCAATTCCACCTCTCCATGGAGGGCTTCTGTCATCTACCCCAAAACTAACCTAAAAAAACAGAAGGAATCAAGATGCTCATTTGCATAATTCCATGAAAAATCAGTCAAGTATGATGTGGATCTATTACAGCAAAATACATCGCAGCTAAAAGCACACAGGTGAAAGACGTGTTTACTCCCAACCTGAACTTCAGCCTGAATTTCTTTCAGTGCTGCCAGCTGCCCTTGTAAAGCTTTTATTTCTTCTCTCTTTTGTTTTTCTGCTTCTTCTGTAGCCGCTTTTCTCCGTGCCTGGTAAGAAAATTATTTTTCCATTAGAATAGCTTATTAGGGTAATCTTAGAAACTGGGAGACAAACTAGGGCATATCAACTATATTTCTTATAAATTATAATATTCACTAAGACTAATAACAAGTTAGAAGCAAATCTTTTCCATTGATTTCATCGGTGTTTATGGATAGTTTAAACCCGCCATGTTCTCACGGCTATCATTATTCCGTTTGCAGCCTGGGAACCTGAGGTTCTCACTGGCAGAAAGTGGTGGAGCCAGGATCTGAATGCAGGAACCTGTTCTTAGCCAGTACGCCTGGGCTTCCCATACACATGGCTACTTCAATTTACATATTTACTTATTTATGTACCAAGTAACTTCTTCAATATAGGATGAGGTCATAACTTTACCACAGTTAACTCACCCTCATCTCCGCATCTGTAGGTCTGCCATCTATTTTAGCAAATCCCTCAAAAATTGTTTTGTAGAGAATGTTCTTGCGTGTGTTGCTGTCGTCTGCAGGAAGGTACTCCAGAATGGAAGCCTGGTGCCGTCTGTACATGTCCAGAATAATTCTAACTGCCGTCTCACGGACCTCATACACTCTATGCTCCAGGGAACTCACTGAAAACTAAAGTTGGGAGGGGCTCTTGTTACTGATTCTTAAAATAAAATTAATTTCTTTTAGCATACAAAAAAGGTACACTATAAACATTTGAAAAATAAAGAGAAAACATCCATATTAAGTATTATGAGGTACTTCAAACCTAAAACCTCACGGATCTACCGTCTCGATGTAAGCCGTGCTATACTTTCATCATGCGTGTTTTGGATCTTTGTAAGAAACAGAACACTGTGGCTATAGTGTAATTCCACCCCACCGTGCGTCTCTGGGGCCCATGGTTTCTCATTCCCCTTGGAGGTGTGCGCTTCTGTGTAGCCGATGTGCAGATTTCAGGTTTTTGGATTTGCGATCCAAACCAGTAAATATAATGGAAGTATTCCAGAATCTGAAAACAATCTGAAATCTTTAACACTTATGGTCTTAAGCATTTCAGATCAGGGGCTTCAACCTGCGCCTGATATTCTCCATCACACTGCTGTTATTGTCTCTTAAAGACAAAGAAATGTTTTTTATGATTTGTTTCTCTCCATGGATAAAGATCTGAGGCCGGGCGCGGTGGCTCAAGCCTGTAATTCCAGCACTTTGGGAGGCCGAGACGGGTGGATCATGAGGTCAGGAGATCGAGACCATCCTGGCTAACACCATGAAATCCCGTCTCTACTAAAAAAAAATACAAAAAACTAGCCGGGCGAGGTGGCGGGCGCCTGTAGTCCCAGCTACTCGGGA
>NW_012117666.1:768377-771866 GCF_000951035.1 Colobus angolensis palliatus
AAAAAAAAAAAAAAAAAAAAAGATCTGTACACACCATGTACCATTAGACAGCAGGACGCATGTGGGGGCCCCCACGTGTTGGATGAAACACTGGCTATTTTTCTGAAATCAGTCTCACTCATTCCTTCAACAAACGTTGGTGAGACCCTGGCCATGCTCCAGGCACTGTGGTGAGTGCCAGGCCAGGTGGTGTGTCACACGCGAGGTCCGCTTACCTTCATCACGTTGTCAACGGTGAAGCCCGAGCTCCCAGTGCCCAGGTCTTTCAGCAGCCGGGCAAGGAGGCCCATCTGACTCATTGCCAGGTGAACTGAAGAGTTTGCTTTCAATGGCTGCACCAGGTAGGATGGAATAATCTGGAGAGACTTAACTTCTTTAAACAAGGCCATTTCCTAAGAAAGCCAATGTAATTTGTTAATTTTTACTGGAAAATGCTGGAGGCAGTGTAGTACAATGCAGCATGATCTTAAACTAAACACTGAAGGGAAAAATAGAGAAATACAGAATGATAGTGACAAAGAGCAATAAGGGCACCGATCTGTAAGCTTGTATTTCTATTTAAAACATAACAACGATTAGAAATGAAAACCTGAGTCACAGGAAATAAAACCATGAAGAGTAAAACAATTTTATGTGTAATGAAAGCTCTTCAGAAGCGTAATTGAAAACCTGAAGGTTTCTGTTCTCAGTACTCTTCAGCTTCAAGGAAGAGGTTTTCTCATTTCTAAAATTCTAAAAGAAATTATAGTTGTTGCTAGAATCATTGTTATTTTAGTATTTATTAAATGTCAGCCCAGAGTGTATGATTCTGCAGTGATATGGTTACTAGTGGATTAAGATGGAAACAAATGTAAGTACCATTACTTATTTTAATGTCTCTAAACAAACAAGTCTTTACGTAATTAAGATATTTATCACTTTATTAACCAGATACAGAGAAAAAAATAACATGTTGAAGCATTAAGTTGCAATCAGAAATAAACCTGTTTCCAATAGGTCTGTAGGTCCTATCATCTAAAATAATCTCTCATCTTGCTGGCCCAATTCACTCTGTATTTGGGCCTGTGAGTGACTCTGTATAAGTCTAAAAGTGAAGAGAAGAAGAGCATTCTCCAGGGCAGTTTGGACAGTAAACTCCTTAATGACAAACGGATGCTGTGAGTGTATCTAGTCTGCTAACTGGCACACTGGTGCACAACAACTGTAACCCTCGACAGATTGCCTTAAGGTTATCTGAAATAGAACATTTTAGCACCACCAAACTGCTCAGAAATTAATGCGGCTTAAAAACAATTAAATGGGCCGGGCGCGGTGGCTCAAGCCTGTAATCCCAGCACTTTGGGAGGCCGAGACGGGCGGATGACGAGGTCAGGAGATCGAGACCATCCTGGCTAACACGGTGAAACCCCGTCTCTACTAAAAATACAAAAAAATTAGCCGGGCGCGGTGGCGGGTGCCTGTAGTCCCAGCTACACGGGAGGCTGAGGCAGGGGAATGGCGTGAACCCGGGAGGCAGAGCTTGCAGTGAGTGGAGATTGCGCCACCGCACTCCAGCCCGGGCGACGGAGCGAGACTCTGTCTCAAAAAAAAAAAAAAAAAAAAAAAAAACAATTAAATGAAGCAATAACGTGTGCTCATCTGCGACATATCTTTTGAAGGATGAGCCTCCCCACCCCCAAATTCTAGCTGTCTTAACCAGAGTGTATTGTAGCACATCAACATGACAGCATTTATTCTTACTTTTTATTAGCATTTGTTTTCCTTATTTACTCTGAAAATGTAGGTTTATTAAATGAAACTAGATCTGTGGTTACTCATATTTTAGAGAAATGACCCCTTTGGATTCTTTTGAGATACAGTCTTGCTCTGTCACCAAGGCTACAGTGCAGTGGCGAGATCACAGCTCACTGCAGCCTCGACCACCTGGGCTCAAGCCTCTCACCTTGGCCCTCCGAGTAGCTGGGACGACAGGGCTGCATCACCATACCCGGCTAATTTTTGTGTTTTTTGCGAAGACAGAGTCTCACTATGTTGGCCAGGCTGGTCTCAAACTCCTGGGCCCAATTGATCTGCCCACCTTGGTCTCCCAAAGTGATGGGATTATGGGCGTGAGCCACCCCGCCTGGCCTGGATTCTTTTCTCCGCCTTCCAGGTTCGAGCAATTCTCCTGCCTCAGCCTCCCAAGTAGCTGGGACAACAGGCATGTGCCACCACACCCGGCTAATTTTTGTATTTTTAGTAGAGAAGGGGTTTCACCAGGTTGGCTAGGATAGTCTCGATCTCCTGACCTTGTGATCCACCTGCCTCAGCTTCCCAAAGTGCTGGGACTACAGGCATGAGCCACCTCGCCCAGCCTGGCCTGGATTCTTTTTTAAGATCTGTACATCATAAAATTTTGTGTAAAACTTAATTCATAAGCTTTCTTAAGCCCAAAGGGAGAGTCTTAAGAACTCCTAGACTAGATGAATTCATTAGCTAGTTTAAAGACAGCAAAACATATTTTCACATTATGGTATATAACTGTGTGCCCCCAAACTCATACATTTATCTCTATCTCAATATTTCCCATAATATCTAGCCTAGAGGAGGCATGTTTGGTGAAAGAATGAAAATATTTCGATTAAGACAATTGTATCTTTTATTTCTTTACCCTCAAATTTTCTATTTTGATATCATTTTCCATTTTTATTTATTTAAAAAATTAATGGCATATATTGGATAAAAGAAACATTGGAAAAACCCAACTGTAGATTTTAACTGAAGTTTATGTTTAAGACAAAACTGACCTTTAAGAGCATAAGGAAAGTGTGATGGCGAATCCCTGAGAATAATGTTAACTGAGTAGAGACAGAATCTTGTAAGGTGTTAAGAAAGCCAGAGAGTTACACGAATATGTTTATCATCTATGGTTTCAAAAGTCGTGGTGAAGTTCAGACCTGAATAAAATTTGCAGCTGTCACACGGAGGCGGGCAGAAGAATCTCCAGTTCTGGTGAGCAAAATGGGAATGGTCCTCTCCACACAGTGAGCTGTTTCAAGTTTACTCAGTTTATGTTTAGGAATATATTGTGTAATGATCATTTTCAACAATTTCAAAGAAGCCTGAAAGACCTAAGAGAAAAGGGATAAACACAGATGAATTACTACAGTGGAAGTCTACCAAGAGGAAACATGGAATTTACTATCAGTAATACATATGAACATTATATTGAAAATGACGTCTCATCTGAAAGGGTGAAAATGGCAAACTGAAAACTGCTCTCTAAACACAGTACCTTGCATATAGAGGACATATGCTCTTATTTCACTGTCATAAATCACTCCCCATCTTCCCTTCATACCGAGTATCTAACAGCCCTGCTTCAATGGGTAAGCCCAAATCTTCCCTTCACACCGAGTATCTAACAGCCCTGCTTCAATGGGTAAGCCCAAATCTTCCCTTCACAAGTAACTAACAGCCCTGATTCAATGGGTAAGCCCAACTGTGCAA
>NW_012117666.1:772089-772411 GCF_000951035.1 Colobus angolensis palliatus
ACCTGGCTTTGCAGAACTGTTGCTCGAGACCAGAGACAAGGACCCAAACAAAGGCAGGTTTCCCAGACCCTTCATGTAAGATCAGTTGCACAATACAGCTCTTGCTAGAGAACCTCATTTCTTAGCGATTCTATCGAGTTACAGTTGGTGACCACGTCAGTGACCAACTGGTCCTCTCTCAAGCTGCTCTGGTCTTCTGTGGTACGGCACATGATCTCGTCCATGGATGCTGGAGCCAGCACCAGCTGAGGGCACTCACGGAGGTCACAATGTCCTTTATGGCTCTTCTAATGAGAAAGACGGATGCTCTCAGTGTGTTCTT
>NW_012117666.1:773086-775727 GCF_000951035.1 Colobus angolensis palliatus
AATTTTTGTATTTTAGTAGAGACGGGGTTTCACTGTGTTAGCCAGGATGGTCTCAATCTCCTGACCTCGTGATCCACCCGCCTTGGCCTCCCAAAGTGCTGGGATTACAGGCGTGAGCCACTGCGCCTGGCCTCCAAGGGAAATATTTTAAAGCTGAGAATGAGGTGAAAATTCTACTCATTTCTTTTTTTTTTTTTTGAGACAGAGTCTCACTTTGTCACCCAGGCTGGAGTGCAGTGGTGCAATCTCGGCTCACTGCAACCTCCGTCCCCCCGCGGGTTCAAGCAATTCTTCTGCCTCAGCCTCCTGAGTAGCTGGGATTATAGGCACCTGCCACCGTGTCTGGCCAATTTTTGTATTTTTAGTAGAGATGGGGTTTCACCATCTTGGCCAAACTGGTCTTGAACTCCTGACCTCGTGATCCACCCGCCGCAGCCTCCCAAAGTGCCAGGATTATAGGCGTGAGCCACTGAGCCCGGCCAACACTACTCATTTCTATGAGGAGATACTTCCATCTTTTGCTATGCTATCATTTTGTGCTGGAATTAGCTGGTGTTCAGAAGAGAGCAGGTGTTTAATATAATAAAAAGTCCATGAATGCCAGAAGGACACCCAGGGTGAAATGAGTTCTCACTGATACATCTTAGCTCATGTTTTTGCTGTTTCACATAATTCACAATTTACAGAAGGGCCAGGCATGGTGGCTCCTGTGTAATCCCAGCACTTTGGGAGGCCAAGGCCAGGAGTTCAAGGCTACAGTGAGTTATGATCATGCCACTGTACTCCACCCTGGGTGACAGAGCGACACTGTTTCTTAAAAAAAAAAAAAAAAAGTTAACAAAAGACTTTCCAATCCAGCGAGAACAAAGGGAAGTCAACAATATTACAAATGTAAAGCCCTGGGCATTTTCCCTCCTTGATGTGTAAGTACACAGAGGGTGTGCATACCATATAGCCTTCCCTCCCCTCTGCCCCCAACTGTTTTTTTTTTTTTTTTTACCAAGGTTTCTCCCAACACATCGATGGCAGAGCTGGCTTCTCTCAAGGCCTTCTCGGTTAAGGGCTCTGGCTCCCCTGACAAGCCTCCCCTCCGAGCATCGCTGATGTCTGCATCACTCATTTCCGGCTCCACCACTGCCTCCCCATGATGCTTACGAATAGCTGGAAGAGGCCGCTCATCATAGGGCAGGGACTCTGCCTGCAGTGAGCGAAGGAGAGAGGAAAATGCTGGGGAGCTCCATGGGTCGCATTCTCCAATGCACCTCTCACGGGCAGGCTCACTGCGCTTACTTACCTGATCTGCAAGACGTTATTTTGCTAAATATCAGTATCATCAGATTAGAATAATTTATACAACAAAGAGGATATAATTGAAAAGATTAGATGAGGCTTTCTGTTCCTTTCTAAACTCATTATAGACCTAATAAAAAAAGCAAGGTAGATTCCGCCTCAATGGAGACTACTAAAGTAAAGGCTATTACATCTTTTTTTCTGACAAGATCTCTCATATGTTCTCAGTTTATTGCTTAGAAATAAGCATCAAGCCTGATTTAATAAGCATGCTCACACGGTGTCACTAGGTGTCTATCGCTTATGTGGCTATGTTCTCACTCAGTACTATGGCTCCTAGAATGGAACAGAGGTGGGTCTGGCTGGGGTGCACTCATGCACTCCATGCATGGGAACAGCACCTGGCATAACACAGGTCCTCTACAAATATCCAAGTAAAGTGAACGCCAATCTGAAACAGAATTACCTACATTGGTCTTTGGATGAGGATCTGTGGCAGGGAGTAACTGGTCTACTGCAGAATGCTGAGGAGAAATAGTTAGAGAATATGATGAAGGCTTTTCCTGAAGGAAAGGTTCTGCAAACTGGTTTTCTGTTCCTCTTTCTTCCAGTTGTGGTAGTGAGGGCATTGGCTTTTGGCGGCGAGGACTGCCAGAACGAGCGAGGGGCCAGAGGGGCAAATCAAGAGGTCTTCGCATCTAGGGAACAAAAAGGGACATTTAATTTCAAATGCCACTGCCATGACAGACATATCCATCTCATTCCTCCAGATGAATAAGACTTTAGAAAGCTGTGCTGGAAGAGGCTCCTTGGCACAATGAAAAGTTTCAAAACCAAAGAGAAACTTCCACGGAGTGAATCTCCTTGAAAGTCCCACACAATCAAGCTGCACTCATCTCAGTTGTCTCTCCACATTTCCGTGTGGACTACAAAAGTGACACACACACCCAAAATGCTAGTGAAGGAATGAACATTTGTGCATGGAGATGTCCACATATATGTGCCCCTGAAGGAGCACAGTGGTGTGGAGAAAGCACCTGGGCTGGACCCAAGTGGACTTCTATTCAAAATCTGGCACTGCTATTCACTGTGTGTACAAAGGAAAGTGATGTTGTGTAACCCAACAAGTAAAGCTGACTACACAGTTGCTGCACACTGGGCACGGTATTGAATGTTTTGGACAGGCAGGCTCATTAATGCTTATTCTTTTTACTCCCACTTGAAAGCTGATGGAAAACTGCAGCATAAAGCTGATAAGAATTAGTCTGTGATCACAGAGCTGGAATGGTGGTGCCCGGATTTGAACCCAGGCAATCCAGCTCCAGAGTGTGCTTTTTTTTTTTTTTTTTTT
>NW_012117666.1:776317-781884 GCF_000951035.1 Colobus angolensis palliatus
GTCTCGGCCTCCCAAAGTGCTGGGATTACAGGCGTGAGCCACCACGCCCGGCCCTCTCTCTTTAGAGACAGGGTCTTGCTCCATCACCAAGGCTGAAGTGCAGTGGCACGATCGTAGCTCACTGCAGCCTCGAACTTCTGGGCCCAAGTGATCCTCCTGTCTCAATCTCCTGAGTAGCTAGGACTACAGGTGTGTGCCACCAGGCCTGGCTATTATTTATTTTTTGTAGAGACAGGGTCTATGTGGCCCAGGCTGGTCAATCCTCCTGGGCTCAAACAATCCTCCAGCCTTGGCCTCCCAAAGTGATGGGATTACAGGCGTGAGCCACCATGCTTGGCCTGGAGAGTGTGCACTCTCAACTACTATTTTGTATCTCAGGATCTTCGTTTCCTAATCTGTCATGTGGGCTGAATGCCCCATCTGCATGAGTTCTAAAATCAGAGGCAGAACACCTTATGGGAAACATGTTCTCAATACACTGAAGCTGTTAGTATTTCGCTCTCACTTGATCCTCACAACACCGAGGGGTCAGTGGGGCAAGGTCATCACTGCCTTTTCCAAATAAGGAAGCAGCTGGAGAGATGAAGGGATGCAGTGGAAAAGCAGCAGGGCCTCGGTTTTCCTGCCCCTGGCTCGTTCCCTTTCCGACTGTGAGCCTCCTGAAAGAACATGCTGAGGCAAAGCCTCCCTGACGTAGGCACAGAGCTGAGGCCATCTATGGTAACTGTCCCCTGAGCACTGTAGAGTGTTTTACACTACACTTCAAAGGTATCTATCCACCTTTGTGAACCACATAGTTGAATCTCTGTTCTCGTAGGCTTTCCTCCACCCCGTCCGGGCTCCTGCACCCACCAGCTCGGCATCCAGGAGGCTGTGCAGCTCCAGCTGCTCGTACACCTCAGCGCGATACTGCTCCATCTGCTGCTTCTTCTCCTTGGCAAGATCATAGTCTTCCTTCTCCACGGCACAGCGTTTCTCCACCTCATACCTCCCAAGGCGCTCACCAACCTGAAGCACAAAATGTTTGCTTTTTGTTTCAAATTTGGATCAACTCACATCAAATGCAAAGCTAATTTTTAAGAGCCATGCTTGAACCATCTTGTGAGGAGAGGGAGCGAGCACAGGGAAACGGAAGGAATGGGCCACACTCATAGCAAAGTTCTGGCTGCTGTTGCTGTACTGGCATCTAATAAGCCCATGGGTTCGTCCTGACTTTCGGGACAGCTGGTTTTCCTATTTTCCCATTGTACTCGGGGTCTTAGTAACGAGGTGGCTGACCCTGGCACCTGAACATGAATCTGAAGAGGTAAAGCTTCTGCTTCCATTTACATTTTTTAAGTGCTTATCTGTCTCCATAACTTTATTTTGCTGAGATCTCTGAACTCACACTAACTTCACAGCTTTTAGTAACCTGTTTCTTTTACCATGTAGTTATTCTAAGTATACATAAAACCTATTACAGGCATAAATTAGGAACTGTTTTCTCCAAAAGCCATACCTTTTGCAAATCGGCAATAGCTTGTTTTAGTTTCTTGGCATAATCATAGCGTTCCTTTTGGACGGCTTCCCGTTTTCTTTCATCTAATTTTCGTATAATCTGTGCAACTTCTGGATCTTGGTACATATCAAAAGCTAAGTCATCTAGTGGAGAAATATAGTCAGATCTCCTAAGGGAAGAAATGCATATTTTAGAGATAGTGTCAAGCCCTGGGAGTTCTGCGCTGAAGATGCACAGTTGAGAAAATTCCCCTCCCTACTGCGCCCCATCAGGGTTCACAGAGCATTTCCTGCAGGAGAAAATGGGTCTCAGAGAAGTAACGGGCCTCAGGTCACAGAGTTCCTAATTGCAAGCAGGCCTTTCTGACTCCAAAGCTCATGCTCTTGACCATGAACCAAACTGCACTTCAGGGCATCTGAGCCTTCAGTGCATTCGCTCAGAGTGCAGACTTTGGGCCTCGCCTCGTTATGGGCCCTGGGAATAGGATGGTGAATGTGAATCAACTGCAGAACAAGGAGAAAAACAAAAATGAAACCAAAAACAAATGGATGACCAGGTCCCACCCTAAGAAATGTGACTAGCGGGCCCAAGATGGAGTCCAGGCACCGTATTTTATAACACCACAGTATTTTTTTCTTTCTTTTTTTTTTTTTGAGGCAGAGTCTCGCTCTGTCGCCCGGACTGGAGTGCAGTGGCCGGATCTCAGCTCACTGCAAGCTCCGCCTCCCGGGTTTACGCCATTCTCCTGCCTCAGCCTCCCGAGTAGCTGGGACTACAGGCGCCCGCCACCTCGCCGGGCTAGTTTTTGTATTTTTAGTAGAGACGGGGTTTCACTGTGTTAGCCAGGATGGTCTCGATCTCCTGACCTCGTGATCCGCCCGTCTCGGCCTCCCAAAGTGCTGGGATTACAGGCTTGAGCCACCGCGCCCGGCCTCTTTTCTTTCTTTTGGAGGCAGAGTCTCACTCTGTTGCTTAGGCTGGAGTGCAGTGGTGCAATCTCGGCTCACTGCAACCTCCACCTCCCGGGTTCAGGCGATTCTCCTGCCTCAGCCTCCTGAGTAGCTAGGATTACAGGTGTGTGCCACCACACCTGGCTAATTTTTGTATTTTTAGTAGAGACAGATTTTCATTACGTTGGCCAGGCTGGTCTCAAACTCCTGACCTCAAGTGATCCACCAGTCTCAGCCTCCCGAAGTGCTGGGATTACAGGTGTGAGCCACTGCGCCCAGCCTGTATTTTTTTCTTTGAGACAGAGTCCTGTTCTGTTGACCAGGCTGGAGTGCAGTGGCATGATCTTGGGCTCACTGCAACCTCTGCCTCCTGGGTTCAATCTATTCTCATGCCCCAGACTCCCAGATAGCTGGGACTACAGGTGTGCGCCACCATGCCTGGCTAATTTTTTGTATTTTTAATAGAGATGGAGTTTTGCCATGTTAGCCAGGTTGGTCTCGAACTCCTGACATCAGGTGACCCACCCATCTCGGACTCCCAAAGTGCTGAGATTACAGGTGTGAGCCACTGTACCCGGCCAACATCACAGTATTTTTGATGAACATGATAGGTTAAGAATTGCCACCACTGAGGTTTTACCCAAAGGGTTAAGTTGTATGGTGCCAACCACCATGTCCCGGAGGAGATCAAAAACATTCCTTCAGAAATAAGCGACCTTTTGTAGTCACCTGAATAACTCATCTCTGATTAAATATGACCTCGATTCCTCCCTTCGAGCTCTATGTAGGGTCTAGAACGTAAACAATAAAGCGAGTCTCACCAAGCAACAAAACCTTACTAGAGGACGAGGATCGAAGTGTCCCAGCTGCTGTGTCAACCCCATTAAACAAGCCAGCTGCTTACGGTGACTTGAACAGCCTTCGAGACAGGTACGTTTTAAGGAAAACATTTGTCATAAAAGTGTAGTTGGTGAATCCGTATTATAATGAATTCAAGTGGGGCATGGGAATAGGCCCCCTTTAAGCACTCACAGCCCCCGCTGGCATCTCCCCACCCTTGAGGTCACGGTACTTTGCTCACAGCAGCACCACAGGCTGGTGGCTGGGACGGCACCAGCAGCTCTGAACTGTATCTAATCCCAGGGGTGACTAAACAGCGAAACATTTTGGGGTGTCTACAAGATCACATTAACTATTTTTAGTTAACACATACGACACTCTAAGTCACATTGCCTTGCTGTCCCAGAGATGAACACAAAGACTTCATTTGATTGTAAAAATCCTTCAAAGCAAACATCATGTCCTGTGGCACCCAGTCCCAGCTCCTGTTGATTCAGCAGCAGTGTGGGGTGCCATCTACCCACTTCGGTAGAGAACCCCCAGTGGCAATGACCGGATTTCACGTCCAGCACAGGCCCACACATGCCAGTCACGCAGCTTTTCCCAGCCCTTGCACTTAGCCTTCATAAAACTCCGGGGCAGGACAGGCAAACCACAGCCTGCCATCCCACCCGGCTGATTGGATTAAGGCAAGAGATTTAAAGTCTAAATTAAAATGACAGAAAGCAGCTTTATTGGAGATACTGAGACACTAAAGACTTAATCAGTTTGGTTGTTCCTGCCCTGCTGCACTTGCTTCAGTAAGGGCAGAGTCCCAGCCGCGGTCCTTGTGGCGAGGCTGGCAGGAGGGAGGCAGCCATTCACTCTCAGCGCTCCTTCCCCACAGTGCTTCCAATCCCCAGCTTGAAGGATGGGAAGAGTACTGTGATTTTTCTATTAGGCAAAGGAGGCATCTGAGGGAGAGACTGAGAGGCTGGTGTTATTCTTTTTATAGACATTACATGAATAGCCTCTACTCTCTAAGCACTCCACACTCACAAGTGTCTGTGACAGCTCTGGTCTGCACCAGGCCTGTGGGGAGGCGGGGCAGCCTCTGCAGGAGGGAAGGCTCGCTGTCCACCAGGGCACACTCAGCAAATCGCACACGGCTCCTGAGCAACTGCAGAGAAAATCTGATCCACGTTGTGTACAAATAGAAGAGCCTGGATCAGGAATTAATCACTTTATGCGAGCAGTCTGTATGCGGGTAAAAGTGAAATTACATCAAACGTGGCGGACAAATTTGAAATTTCTATTAAAGTTTAAAAAGTTGATCTTTATTGGGAAGCTGCTGTCAGAGAAGAAACAAGGATTATTTGGGATTCCTCTTTATTTTTAAAAAACTTTTTTTTTTTTTTGAGATGGAGTCTTGCTCTGTCCCCCAGGCTGTAGTACAGTGGCATGACCTTGGCTCACTGCAACCTCCACCTTTCAGGTTCAAGGGATTCTCCTGCCTCAGCCTCCGGAGTAGCTGGGACTACAGGTGTGCGCCACCATACTCAGCTAATTTTCATGTTTTTAGTAGAGAAGTTTTACCCCGTTGGCCAGGCTGGTCTTGAATTCCTGACCTCAAGTGATCTGCCCACCTCGGCCTTCCAAAGTGCTGGGATTACAGATGTGCACCACCACGCCTGGCCAAAAAAACATTTCAATTCCTCTTTTTTCTCATTGCGGCAACTATGCCAGCCCTTCCCTTCTTTTCTTTAGACGAGGCACCTCTGGAATGGAGTCCCCTCGTTGTCATCCACAACAGGCAGGTGGCAAGGGAGACACCGTCCCTAAGAGGTGCCCAGGACAGACAGGGTGACCGAGGATGGCGCGGTGGGGCCCTTTAGCTCCCC
Organism: Colobus angolensis palliatus; assembly: GCF_000951035.1. Classification (NCBI taxonomy): domain Eukaryota; kingdom Metazoa; phylum Chordata; class Mammalia; order Primates; family Cercopithecidae; genus Colobus; species Colobus angolensis. The sequence goes on from NW_012117666.1 coordinate 781,486, forward strand.
AAAGGTGGATTCACCCCCGGTCCTCACACTGCTAAAAAAAAGAGGAAGCGGCAACAGCAGCAGAAAAATATGTATACTTTTTTTTTTTGAGACAGGGTTTCACTGTCACCCAGGCTGGAATACAGTGGCATGATCTCGGCTCAAGCAATCTTCCTGCCTCAGTTTCCTGAGTAGTTGAGACTACAAGCACGTGCCACCAGGCCCAGCTAATTTTTGTATTTTTAGTAGACATGGGGTTTTGCCATGTTACCCAGGCTGGTTTCAAACCCCTGATCTCAAGCAGTCCTCCTGCCTTGGCCTCCCAAAGTGGTGAGATTACAGGTGTTAGCCACCACACCCAGCCTACAACTGTTAACATGAAGAACTTTCCCCATATCCTTTTTTCTTTTTTTTTTTTTT
>NW_012117666.1:782477-787388 GCF_000951035.1 Colobus angolensis palliatus
CGGCAGGCGGAGCTTGCAGTGAGCTGAGATCCGGCCACAGTACTCCAGCCCGGGCGACAGAGCGAGACTCCGCCTCAAAAAAAAAAAAAAAAAAATTGTGTTGTTAAAAACCTATGTGATACATAGTTTTCACTCCTCTAAACTTTTGAAGAGGCCGTAAGGTGATGTCTGTAGAACTGATAACCTGGGTCAATTAATATCTTTGATTTTTACCATGAATTTGCTTGTGCTGATAAAATATCAAAGGATGGCTGACAGATCTTTGTTTAAATGCATTTTAGGAAACTTCTAGTAATATCTGAACACAAGAAAGGAAGTAGTCTCTGCTGGGCAGTAAATGAAGGTGTGTGGCTGGGTGCGGTGGCTCACGTCTGTAATCCCAGCACTTTGGGAGGCTGAGGCGGGTGGATCACCTTAGGTCAGGTGTTCGAGACCAGCCTGGCTAACATGATAAAACCCCATCTCTGCTAAAAATACAAAAAATTAGCCTGGGTATGGTGGCGGGCACCTGTAATCCCAGCCACTCGGGAGACTGAGGCAGGAGAAGTGCTTGAACCCAGGAGGTAGAAGTTATAGTGAGCCGAGATGGCGCCATTGCACTCCAGCCTGGGTAACAAGAGTGAAATTCTGTCTCAAGAAAAAAAAAAAAGGGGAAAAAATAAATTAAGGTGTGCTAAATAAAACAGTGACCTTAATCTTTATGTAATTTTCAGAGAATCCACTCAGTGGCTTATCCAGCTCTAAACTGAATTTAGAGGCTCCAAGTCCATAATCCTTTGGAAATGACTGACCCTTTCATGATTCTGAGGAAAGTAACAGAAGTTCATTGCTGGGGAGCAGGACTCTTACCTGGCATAAGTTCCTTCTAGAGCAGGGTCCTCGCTGTTGTGCCCAAGGTAGTGGTCAATCAGCTTCTCTCGAGAGGCCTTTGGGAGCAAAACATCTGCTTAGTGTCTCCGAGAGAAAGAGGAACAGCACAAACCTCAATTACAAGATTTACTTCATAGAAAGCTGTCAGCAAGGTTCAGTGATCCTCATCTTTCGGAGGGACAGCTAAAACTGTTAAAGAAAAGTTTAATATGCTATAGCTCCTAAAAATCATCTGACAGTTATTCACTAGTCAATTTTATGCAGATTATAAAAATGACACTTTTTTTGGGTGAAAATAAACGACCCCCTCCAGTTAGAAATGCATTTACTTCCTTAGGAATTAAAACTTTCCAAACTTACAGTATTGCTTTCATCACTGAAATCTGCGGGGTCTCCAATGATATTTATGGCAACCAAAGCAACCTAAGAAAGTGTTAAATTAACAGAAATTAAATATACAATGTTTGAAATGACTTAACCCCTTTATTTACATATTTTGAGACAGGGTCTCCTCTGTTACCCAGGCTGGAGTGCAGTGGTGTGCTCATGGCTTACTGCAGCCTCGACCTCCCGGGCTCAAGCGATTCCCCCACCATAGCCACCCAAGTAACTGGGACTATAGGTGTGAACCACTATGTCCTGCTAATTTTCGTGTTTGTTTTACAGAGATAGGATTTCGCCATGTTGCCCAGGCTGGACTTCACTCCTTTATAACAAACTGACCTATACTGTTATCAAACGGGATGACGTATATCAAAGTGTATTAATTGTTAAAATGTTATGCTAATGTAAAGAATTTTTAATAATTAACAAAGAATTTTAAGTAAATTATGTAAGTTAGTATTCTAATGCTTAACCAAATGGTTATTTTAACCATTTAAAGGATGTTCTAGCTGGGGGCGGTGGCTCACGCCTGTAATCTCACCACTTTGGGAGGCTGAGACGGCAGGGTCACCTGAGGCCGGGAGTTCGAGACCAGCCTGGCCAACATGGAGAAACCCCGTATCTACTAAAAATACCAAATTAGCCAGGTGTGGTGGTGGGCATCCCTGTAATCCCAGCTACTTGGGAGGCTGAGGCAGGAGAATCGTTTGAACCCGGGAGGCAGAAGTTGCAGTGAACCGAGATTGCGCCATTGCACTCCAGCCTGGGCAACAAGAGTGAAACTCCGTCTCAAAAAAAAAGAAAAAAGAAAAAGAAAAAGGAAAAAAAAGACATCCACTTGAGATACAGTATGGAGCTCACAGCTCATCTTTGAAGGATCTTGGCAACTTAGACGATGAAAAGTTAACACAGCTCAGAATATCCAAGTCGGTAAGTCTCACCTGACGTGGGGAGTCACTTTTCCATCCTGCACCCCCAACCACTGTAGACCAACTACTTAGCCAGGTCATTGCTGGTAAACACATGCAGGTGGGGTGAGGAAGGAAGAGGGTTAAGAATCATTCTTCTGGCTTCCTGGCGTGTCATGCTGAAGGCGCCAGGCAGCTTAACTGGACCTTTGCACTCTGGTCCAGCTCACCCGCTTGGTCTAGAGATTTGATTTGCTGGGTGCTCGCATTCCTCTTGGAGGGGGCAGGGAGAGTTGTAAATACCTGTGCTAATTAACAAGACTGCTTTGAACACAACTGATTTCTACTACACTAACCATGTGAGAAAAAGAAAGAAAGGGAGGGAGGAAGGAAGAGATGAAGAATTAGCGGATTGGAGCTGGAGAGATTCTGGATTACATGCAACATTAATGTGTCCGCAATTTTTACCAGGGGATTTACCTCGTGCACGTTGGGAGGGTTTATTTAGAACTGTGCTGTCCTACACAAATAGGATGTGAGCCACATGTGTTAAGTAGGCACATTAAAAAATTAAAAAATGCAATTAACTTTAATAATATAGGTTAACACAACATATCCAAAATATTATCATTTCATCACATACAATTGACATAAAAGTTCTCATGAACTGTTTTGCATTCTCCTTTTGTACTGAGTCTCTGAAGCCCCCTGTCTGGTGATGCTGGCAGCAGCTCTGGGCACTAGGCCAGTTCATGGTAGGCACTGGCCACGTGTGCCCAGAGGCTGCTGGATCAGACAGCACAGCTCAGAGAGCTCAGCAGTTTCCCAGAAGAGATTCTCTCTTATAACATCATCTTGAAAATGCATCTAAGAAAAGATATGTGACCACATAATCCCACAAAGAAGGTAGGGGCAGGATCAAAGGTGAAGCTGCATGCATCTTACCTGATTATATATGTTGTATTTGTTGGCATGGTTTTGGTGAAAAATCAGTTTAAGAAATTGTCCTACTGCATCCACATAAACTGATTTTAGTTCCCGGGCTTTGCAACCTGTCTTTTCGTTATCACAGAGAGACACGTAGCTGAAAAACAAAACACAACTGAAGAATACGCTGATTTGAAAATGTGCTGTTCAATAAAACTGCCCCCTGCTCTGATTGAACTCAAGAGGCTTATTTTTATTGTTTTATTTTTTAAAGCTAGACTACCCCTATGCAGGATCAATAGGTTTGAATAAAAGCTAAGTCTAGAATGGAAAACCTAGGAAAACCCCCTAGAACTCAAATTCTAATTAGTGTTCTTGTTTTTTTTTGAGACGGAGTCTTGTTCTGTCACCTAGGCTGGAGCGCAGTGGCACGATCTTGGCTCATTCCAACCTCTGCCTCCCGGGTTCAAGCAATTCTCCTGCCTCAGCCTCCCAAGTAGCTGGGATTACAGGTACTCGCCACCATGCCCGGCTAATTTTTGTATTTTTAGTAGAGACACAGTTCACCATGTTGGCCAGATTGGTCATCTAATTAGTATCCTTAAGAAAATTTCTACATCTGAAAAGTAGAGTTGAATAGCAGAATTCATAGAAGTTATAATGCTGCTTTTTAAGCATATTAAATAAGAGGCAGGTGTTAAGAAATTATGCACTCTTGAACCAAATATAAGTATATAACATAGGACCAAAAGTTAAGGGACAATTCATTTTTAAGAGCTTCCAGGGCCTGGCGCGGTGGCTCACGCCTGTAATCCCAGCACTTTGGGACGCCAAGGCGGGCGGATCACAAGGTCAGGAGATCAAGACCATCCTGGCTAACACAGTGAAACCCTGTCTCAACTAGAAACACAAAAAATTAGCCAGGCGTGGTGGCGGGTGCCTGTAGTCCCAGCCACTCCAGAGGCTGAGGCAGGAGAATGTCGTGAATCCTGGAGGCGGAGGTTGCAGTGCATCCAGACTGTACCACTGCGCTCCAGCCTGGGCGACAGAGTGAGACTCCGTCTCAAAAAAAAAAAAAAAAAGAGCTTTCAAGTAGTTAGTCTAAAAGCCACCATTATACATTTATATTTCATTCTTACCCAAGTCTTCGAAATCGCTCTGCTTGATAGGGTGCAAAATATTCAGGTAAGCTTTCACTAATGTAGAACTCAATTTTACTTGAAATCATATACTGGTGAGCAAGTAACTGTAGTTTCCTTATTCGACATCTCTCCACCATTTGAAGGACAATTTCTTGTGGAAATTGGCAAAATCTGAAAGCGAACACATTTTTATTTTTTCTGAACAATTCCTCCAGAGGGTTTCTAGATGCCAGCATCTCATTCTTGCAGGTAAGAAGCATTAACCACACACCCACATTAAACTGGACAGTCTGTAGGTACTGATGGTACAAAGTTGCCTGCGACATGATTCCCATTCTCTCGAGCTTTTCATGTTGGAGCTGAAGCTTGGGATTAAAAATTTGACTTGAACTGCCTATAACCCTATAGGAATCATACTCTTGGTAGCCAGTAAATGGTCTGACATGAAACCTGAAGTTTTTCATAAGATAAATCAATCTTATGAGGTGGCACTAGTGGGCAGGATGGAGCCAAAGGATCTTCCATGGGAACTCAAATGCTTAAGGGCCCCAAGGTTTCAAAATTGAAGGCGTGCCTGCCATTCACGCATAGTGGTCTAGGGAGAGAAGCCTATGCTATGGCCCGTGCTGGAGCTTCTAACTTTGCTCAAAAGTGACATAACTTTTTTTTTTTTTTTTTTT
>NW_012117666.1:788208-795594 GCF_000951035.1 Colobus angolensis palliatus
CATGCCTGGCTAATTTTTTTTTTTTTTTTTTTTTTGGCAAGGTCTCGCTCTGTCCCCCAGGCTGCAGTGGTGTGATTATGGCTCACTGCATCTTTGATCTCCTGGGCTCAAGTGACCCTCCTACCTCAGCCTCCTGAGGAGCTGGGACCACAGGCGTGTGCCACTGTGCCTGGCTAAAACTTTGCCCAGGCTGGTCTTGAACTCCTGGGCTCAGGGGATCCTCCTGCCTTGGCCTCCCAAAGTGCTGTGATTACAGGAGTGAGCCACTGTGCCCAGCCCAAAAGTGACATAACGTATTAAAAAACTAGGAATTGGGTAGAGAATCACAGCAGTCAGCAAAGACCCCACATCGCTTCCAAAAATGCAAAGGCTCAAGAGAGGCACATTTGGGGCAGGAGGGCAGCTGGGAAACCGAGCAACTTTGAAATGAGATTCTTTAGTCTTTCATGTCAGTAAAGTGCTGCTGTGGATAGTTACTGCTTTTAAATGCAGGGCACATAAATTATCATTTGTGGTGAGATTATCTGAACATAAGGACAATAAGTAATCTATTATTTAAAAATCGTTATTAAAAAAAACAAAACTCCAAAACTATTTAAAGAAAAGCAAGACAACCAGCAAAGCTTTGAAGTTGTATACAGCCATGCACTGCGTGAGACAGTGGTCCCATAAGATGACAACACTGTATTTTGACTTAGCTCTTCTATTTTTAGATATACAGATACCTACTGTGTTATACTCGCTACCGCGTTCAGCACAGTCACGTGCTGTACAGGTTTGCAGCCCGGGAGCAATGGGCTATGCCACAGAGCCTAGGCATGTAGAGTAGGCTGTACCACCTGGGTTTGAGGGCACTCCAGGTGTTTGATGAAATCGACTGATGATGCATTTCTCAGAATGTCCCCATGATTGAGTGATGTAGGATTGTACTTCTAAAAATCCTTCCAAAACGGGCCTATGATTTAGCTACTCAAACGCAGCTGATCAACAGTTTATAGACAAATCAAAAATACCTTTCAAGCTGAATATAAAAAGAAACCTCACAGTTACAAAGGCTAGTATATATTTATCCTTTCAAGATAAATTGACAGATACAGATTTTTAAAAATAAAAATAATTTGACAACCAAAAAAATGGATGCCCAGAGGCTACGGTTGGTGCAAACTTTATGCTTTCTTGGAAAAATGTCTTGCTCTGAAGGGTTTAGGCTCTCTGAATTCTGAGGTCACATGAATGGCACTGGGGGTCTCCCTGGATCTCTTTAACCCCACTTTAGTGTCTCTCCTGGAGCTGCATCAATCTATGCCCTGAGCTCCGATGTAGAGGGTCCCACATTTTCTGTGACCTGTGGTAACAGGGCGCCTTGTCCTGCCATTGGGAGGCTAGGCTTCAGGGTATCCTCCTTTGTCTTTCTGCGATGTGCCTGACCTCAGGGAAGTCAAGAGACCCCGAGCCAAACCCAGTGAGAGTCTGTGGTGACCAAGGGCACACGGGTCCTTTTCTTAGGTACATCCTCTGAAAGCACGTTACTGAAGTGAGTGCAGGTTATGCCCTTTAAAGCAATACCATGTCAACGCACAAGAGAACCATGTGGGTGTGATTTTTATAACTATTACCAAAAAGGGTGGCTGGGTGTATACTCGAGAACCTTCAATCCCCACATAAACACGGAACAAGTACAGTGAGCGTACAGGACCTCTGCAGAGGGGATGCTGCTGCCTGGGAAAGGCATGAGCAGGCTCACGGGGAGTCTGGGAGGAGAGGGCGGAGGGCTGGGCTGCCCCCGCGGGTGTGCTCCTCCTCCTGCCCTCCAGCCATAGGTTGGACCCTGTTAATGCTGCCTGCACGGGCAGTGCATCGGCCCCGGCCAGGGCAGTATCAGGATGCTGGCTCGTCTGCAATCCCAGCTCCACGGGTGACAAAGGTGCTGTCTGGCCCTTTCTGCTTGACTCTTGCTTCATTCAGAACTCACTTCTGGGAAATGCAGGGATAGGGGGTCTTATCCAAAAGGAAAATATGTTTTAATTTTAAATGAGATTTACATTCAATTTTCAGCAACATGTCTTCTGAATAAAAGCAAGACACAATTATATGATTGAATTTAAAATGCCATACATATTTACGCATTCATGAGTTAGGAATAAATAGTAACTTCTCAGGCTTGAAAGCAAGTCATGAAGAGCACAGAGCTGATGAGGTGGGATGGGGTGGAGGTGGATTTTTAATCACATGACTGAGGGCAGAGGGCAGATGCCAAGTGAGTGCATGAAGGGGCTCAGCTGTAAAGACCAAAGCAGCAGAGGCAAAAAGACTTAAATGTTTTAGGAAAATAATCAAGCAAAACACTCATCTAATGAACATTTTTTTTGAGACAGTCTTACTCGGTTGCTCAGGCTGGGGTGCAGTGACCGTCATAGCTCATGGCAGCCTTGGGACTTCTGGGCTCAAGGGATCCTCCTATCTCAGCGTCCTGAGTAGCTGGGACTACAGGCAGGAGCCACTGTGCCCAATTGAACATTTTAACAAAAGTATACACATGTTTAAGAGAAATGTGAAAGACACAATCTTTTGGTTAAAGCTTGGTGTCATATAAAAGCAGTTATTTTGGTTAAAGCTTGGTGTCACATAAAAGCAGTTATTTTGGTTAAAGCTTGGTGTCATATAAAAGCAGTTATTTTGGTTAAAGCTTGGCATCATATAAAAGCAGTTATTTTGGTTAAAGCTTGGCGTCATATAAAAGCAGTTAGCCACACACTCTTTCATCACAGGAGCCCAGCTGTAAAAGCAAACAAAGCTGCACGCGCCATCTCTGCACAGAAACTTAATGAGAATGTGCAGCCCAGCGTGTGATCAGGGAATACAGTTAGACAGTTACAGGGCCTCATTTCTCTTCCTTCTCCCCATCTGCACATTTTCTTCAGGGAGTGTGAGTGAATGTTGTAAGTGAAAGAGGGTCAACACATTTTATTTAAAAATATAAACAGAAAGAGATGCCTGACATTGCGCCGCACGCTGACATCCTCGGTCCTGATGTCCGAGTGACAGTAAAATCTGAGGCTTCGAATGAAAGGAGCCCTTGTACCCTCCTCAAGGACCCGAGGCAGACTTTCAGCCCAAGCCCCGCCCCGTCCAGCCCTCACCTAGGTGACCGCCACCCACTGACGGTCGGTGCGTGGATCATGAGCTCCCGGGCACTGAAGCCGTCTTCGTGTCCAGATGAGCTGACGACGACAAATCCAATCTTGTGGGGCATTCTGCGCGTTTGGGCTGTTTATAAGAGAGCAGGAAAGATTTCTTTAAAACAAAGGAATTCACGAACACATGAACATTTAAAGGGTTAGTTCATGCCTTGCTAATACACACAATAATGCACTAAGTATTCAGAATTTTCCCATCTCTTTGAAAGAGTCTATTTTTTTGTTGTTGTTAAACACTTTGTATAGATACTTCTGACTCTGTTTAAGGTATCATTTAAGTTATCTTGACTTTTCCCAAACATGTGTCCAAAAAGTTTGACTAGTGTGGATTGTGTTCCCCAAAAAGATACGTTAAAGTTCCACCTGTGGTACCTGTGAATGTGACCTTATTTGAAAATAGGGTCTTTGTAGGTGTGATCTAGTTAAAACGAGGTCCTCGGGGTGGGCCCAATCCAATGTGACTTTTAAGAAGAAGGGAAGAGACGCAGCCACACAAAGGGAGAGCACCATGTGGCGACAGAGGCAGGCACCGGAGCGAGGCATCTCTAAGCGGGAGCGGGCCTGCTGTGCACGGCCGAGGACAGGCGAGGGCGGCCAGCAGGCGCCCAAGGCTAGGAAGAGGCCAGGAGGGATCCCCCCATCCTCCAGAGCGAGAGTGCAGCCCTGCCCACACAGCCTCCAGAATGAATTTGTTTTTTTTTTTTTTTTTAGACAGAGTCTCGCTCAGTCGCCCAGGCTGGAGTACAGTGGCCGCATCTCAGCTCACTGCAAGCTCCGCCTCCCGGGTTTACGCCATTCTCCTGCCTCAGCCTCCTGAGTAGCTGGGACTACAGGCGCCCGCCACCTCGCCCGGCTAGCTTTTTGTATTTTTAGTAGAGACGGGGTTTCACCGTGTTAGCCAGGATGGTCTTGATCTCCTGACCTAGTGATCCGCCCGTCTCGGCCCCCCAAAGTGCTGGGATTAAAGGCTTGAGCCACCGCGCCCGGCCTGAATTTCTGTTGTTTTAAGCCATCTAGTTTATATTTTGTTATGGCAAAAATAGTTTTTGTCTAGAACATAAACACAAATGTATTTCTATTAGTTAGGAAATGAATAGAACCAGTACATTAACTAGTGATACAACAACAAGGGAAAAAGGCAACGTAGGCACCAGCCTAACAACTGTGAAATGAATGCGTATGAGCAGGAGGAAGAGCAGGAATGACAGGCAGGCGTATTAAGTACAAAAACGTTCACGCAGAGTCAGGCCGAGGGACTGACTCACAGGACATTGAGCCCAATTTGCTCGGGGACTCTGGGTTACTTTTCAGTTACTAAGCCAGTCAGATTCTTCCTAAGTAAGCCAATTTGGGTTAGGTCTAAATCATCAGGAAAACAAAAAAAGGCTCCTCACTAAACTAGGATAAAGAAGACTCCATTAGAAGTTATCTGGGATAAGATAAACTATTAATTGAAATTCCCAATAGGAGGTAACATATAAACATACCCCCACGTAAAACTTTACATATTGTGACATGCTTGATGCATGATCTAGATCCTTCTTTTACTTTCATTGAGAATTTGAAGAGGACCACTTCAATATATTAATTCTTGGCTGGCATTATTGCTGATGTTTCTTGGAATGTATGAACAAAAGCACTAGAATAGAATGACATTGAGATCCTAGTTATTTTTTGCACAAAGTGCACTGCAAGACGTTACTGGATATTAAACAAAAACAAAACTAAGCCAAGAAAATAATTTTTAAAAAGCCCCCCAAAACAGGATGAGGCTGGGTGTGGTGGCTCATGCCGGTAATCTCAGCACTTTGGGAGGCTGAGGTGGGAGGATCACTTGAGCCCAGGAGCTCGAGACCAGCCTGGGTAAGATAGTGAGACCCTGTCTCTAAAAAGACAAACAAAAAAAGAATTTTGAAAGGATGAGTGTGATTTAACCCACTGTTAGCTGCACAGCCACACCCGCACTCCCGGCTCCCTATGCCAGAAACGCACAGCCCATGACTCCTCCTTCTTCGTGACCTAGCACTTCCGGGTCACACGGGCTTTGAGCCCAGAGGTACTTTTCCCTTGGCCACAGCATCTCTCTTCATCCACTCCCCACCCAGCGGTGTGCCAGGTCTTATCAGGCCTACCCTTCCTTCTGATCCACTGTCTTTTCTAGACAGCAGCTGCCTGGTGTCCTCACCTGGAGCACCTCCCTCAGACAAGTCCTAAGCTCCTGTTGTGTGAACGCACTTCAGACCCAGCTCTAGTCATCTCCATCCACGTCCTACCTCCAGAGCTCTTGGTGGGCTCCCCATCACGGATCAATGCGCCAACTCTCCCCTGACCCTCACTTCTTGTCCTGAATTCTGAAGTCCAGCCAAACAATCAAAGCTCAAAGTTAATACCCTTCAGCTCTGAAGCCCTCCAATCCTTTCATCATCTTTTTATCCTTTTCTGAGACAGAGTCTCACTCTGTCACCCAGGCTGGAGTGCAGTTGGCGTGATCTTGGCTCACTGCAGCCTCTGTCTCCCGGTTCATGTGATTTTTGTGGTTCAGCCTCCCAAGTAGCTGGGATTACAGGCATGTGCCACCATGCCTGGCTAATTTTTTTTTTTTTTTTTTTTTGGTATTTTAGTAGAGACGAGGTTTTGCCATGTTGGCCAGGCTGGTCTCGAACTCCTGGCCTCAAGCAATCTCCCCACCTTGGCCTCCCAAAGTGCTGGGATTACAGGTATGAGCCACTATGCCAGGTCCCTTACATCATCTTTAAGGGCAGGGCCTGTCACTCCCTATCCCACCTTGAAAATAGCTCTTGTGCTCAAGCTGTTGGGTTCTAGTCTCCAATTTTTTTCTTTTTTTTGAGAGGGGGTCTCACTCTGTCATCCAGGCTGGAGTGCAGTAGCATAATCTCGGCTCACTGCAACCTCTACCTCCTGGGTACAAGTGATTCTCCAGCCTCAGCCTCCCAGTTTGCCAGTATTATAGGTGCACGCCACTACACCCAGCTAATTTTTATATTTTTAGTAGAGATGGGGTTTCACCATGTTTGCCACACTGGTCTTGAACTCCTGACCTTAGGTGATCGACCTGCCTTGGCCTCCCAAAGTGCTGGGATTACAGTTATCAACCATTACACCCGGCCCCATTTTTTTTTTTTTTTTTAATACAGATTCTCGCTCTGTTGCCCAGGCTGTACTGCTGCAGTGGCATGATCATAGCTCACTGTAACCACAACTCCTGGGCTCCAGTGATCCTCTTGTCTCAGCCTCCTGAGTAGCTAGGACTATAGGCACACGTCACCATGCACAGCCACTTAATTTTTTTTTTTCTTTGGTAGGGATGGGGTTTCACTGTGTTGTCTAGGCTGGTCTTGAACTCCTGGCCTTCAGTGATCCTCCCACCTTAGTGTCCCAAAGTGTTGTGATTACAGGCGTGAGCTGCCAAGCCTGGCTAGTCTCTGATCCTAACCAACACTCTCTGTTATGGCTCGAAGATGTAAACATAGGACCTTTTCTGTCAAACAGAAGGGTGTTTCCAGTATGCTATACTGCCCCCAACAAATCTAAAACAAAGTACTGGCATTTAAGAACCAGCAAAGAGAAATGCACGGACACCGTGGAGACAATACTATTACTTCAGTCTGGTATTTGAAAAGGATTCCTTTTTCAGTTTACCCCCTCCCAAAGCCCTTCTAGTTGTAGCCTAGGGTCCCCTCTGTGTAAACCTTCAAGTGTTACGTAAGATACTTGGAGTGTCACTGAAGATTGCCACTTTTAGGCTCTATAAAAATCACCGTTAACAATTTGGGAAGAAGCAAAGCTCTGTTGAACGTCTACTTATTGGCTAGTCTTCCTCAGCAGAGGCATGTGGGATCCCAGTTGTCCCAGGGACAGTCATCAGCATCCCAACAAGTGCCAGAGTACGTCTCTCCCCAGGCAGCGATTATTCCATGGGGGTCTCATCCCTCACTACACTTTTCCTAGTGCTGGCATGGTAAAAGGCAATTAACTATAAATTCGACAGAAACTCAATGTAGCAACTTCCATTTTGTTACAAGACTGGGAAACAAAACTTGTTTCTGATTATCCTTTTTTTTTTTGAGACCGAGTCTCACTGTGTTGCCCAGGCTGGAGTGCAGTGGCGCACTCTAGGCTCACGGCAAGCTCCACCTTCCGGGTTCACGCCGTTCTCCTGCCTCAGCCT
>NW_012117666.1:801764-802161 GCF_000951035.1 Colobus angolensis palliatus
TGAACCCGGGAGGCGGAGGCTGCAGTGAGCTGAGATCGTGCCATTGCACTCCAGCCTGGGCGACAGAGTGAGACTGTCTGAAAGGCTTATGGGTTTCTGGTCGTCATCTTAGCGACTGAAAGGGCTTCAGAGAAATCTGAAACTCAAGTGCAAACAAAACAAAACAAACCCCAAAACAAAAAACAACGAACCATCAAACTTTAATCTCTATAGGGGCAGAGCAACTTTCCTCAAAGTTTTGCTCAGCAGAACACATCTGAAACTGGCCCGCTATGTGCTATGCATCCAGAACAGGAAAAGCCGGACCTGAAAATAATATTCCACGCTAAATGAGCCGTCCCGGCCGGGGCAGGCGCTCCCAGCACCCCATGCTGCGCTCCCCGGCATCGGGCACTAC
>NW_012117666.1:805541-807581 GCF_000951035.1 Colobus angolensis palliatus
CCCCCCACGCTTTGCGGGCCCTCGGGGTAGTGTAGTTTCCGGGGCCACGGCACCTGGGGCACACCAGGTGGTGTCGCGCCTTTGCTTTCCCGAGCCTTCTGGGTAAGGTAATGTAGGATCATTGGGGCGACGCCTGCGCACAAGACCACGTCGGGCCTCACTTTTCCCTGGCCTTCTGGGTAATGTAGTTTCCGGGATCGGCGCCCGGCCTGTGCCAGCTTGCAGGGCTCACCAGGTGCAGACCCCTGCGGCCAGGGCGAGGACGGATCTGAGCAGCCAGCCAGCGGGTGCCGCCGCCTGCGGGACCCAGAGGCCTTGAGCACATCTGCAATGCTCCAGAAGCCCAAGAGCGTGAAGCTGCGGGCCCTGCGCAGCCCGAGGAAGTTCGGCGTGGCTGGCCGGAGCTGCCAGGAGGTGCTGCGCAAGGGCTGTCTCCGCTTCCAGGTGTCCGCCGGGCTGGGCGGGGACGGCCGGCCGGGGAGGTGTGTGGGGAGAATAGGAGGTGCCGCTTTTCCTCTTCCAAAACGGAGGGTGCGGGCGGCGCCCGGGGCGGGTAGTTTTCGTTCGCCTCAGCCGCCAGGCCCCCGGGCCCCCGCAGCCTGGGGTTCCTGAGCCTGGCTTCAGAGCGCAGGGAGCTTGGGGGGCGACCTGGATCACCCCTTTCCTCTTCCCACCGCTCGGGCAGGACAGCCCTGCATCAGAGCTAGGAAACCCGGGTTGAGTGCCAGGTGCTGGCACGCGGGGTCACGGCTGCTCTGCGTGTCCGGCCTCAGCTTCCCCTTGCGTAAAATGAAAGCCTTGACTGGGTGGGCCCTGCAGGCCTTTCCAGCCCTCGCAGCTGGGGATTGCAATCGTCACCTATTCTAGGGTGGTTTTCTTTTTTGGACCAGTACTAGGGTTACCAGGTGTGCTTTGCCGGGGTCGGTGCAGGTTGGGTGGGAGTTGCCATAAAATGCCTAAAACTGACCAGTGCAGAGTAACAGGGAACCAGACTCCAACAAATTAACAGTGCCACGTGCCGGCCACACTTGTGCACAGAGGCATCCAACCGTTCTCCTTCGTGTGCCCGCACCGCCCTGACACTGTGTGCTGGGGGTGGTGGTGTTCAGCTCCTGGCAGCAGGGAGGCGGCGCTGTCAAAGACAGACTCTATTTGAAGTACCCTCAGGAGCTCATTTTAAAAGGGTGAATCCTGCAGAGCCAGCACTCGCCACCTGTTGTATGTTTTTCCTGACTCGTCGTATTTTAGAACGGCTCGCAGTCAGGCGCCCTTGCTCCCGCCACCTCATCCTTGCCTGGGTGTTGTCGCGGCTGTGGTATACAGGCAGCAGCCTGAGTCTGCTTCTTTAAACACAGCTCATTCTGGTCGTTTGTGAGGCCTGCAGATGAAAAGCCCTCGTCTTGAGACCCTTCCTCCTCCTGTCGCCTCTCCTGCCCCTACAGCTCCCTGAGCGCGGTTCCCGGCTGTGCCTGTACGAGGATGGCACGGAGCTGACCGAAGACTACTTCCCCAGCGTTCCCGACAATGCTGAGCTGGTGCTGCTCACCTCGGGCCAGGCCTGGCAGGGCTGTGAGTGGCAAGGACCTTGGAGGTGGGCGGGAAGCTGGCACTCTCGGAGGTCCTGGGGGCTTAGCTCTGGGTGCCCATCAGGGTGGGGAAGGATCCCCCTTACTGTGACCTCTCAGGTCTCAAGGAGGGAGCCCTCTGGAGTCAGAACTGGTGAGCATCGCTTAGGTGGCAGAGTCCTCAGTCCTCTGGTTCATGAACTCAGCTGTTCGGTTGGTTGTCTTTTTCTTCAAAAAATCTTGTAATTTCATTTACATTCATTTGAGGTGTCCTAGCCATTCCCAAGAGCAGAGGGAGGGCTTTGGGGTTGGGGCCTGCACAGTTTCATGGGGAAGGTGGGGCCAGGAATAGATACCCTTCTTTTTTTTTTTTTTTTTTTTTTGGTGTCTCAGTCTGCCACCAGGCTGGAGCGCAGTGGCGCGATCTTGGCTCACTGCAAACTGTTCGGTTGGTTGTCTTTTTCTTCAAAAAATC
>NW_012117666.1:807785-815886 GCF_000951035.1 Colobus angolensis palliatus
TTTTAGTAGAGACAGGGTTTCACCATGTTGGCCAGGATGGTCTCGATCTCCTGACCTCATGATCCGCCCGTCTCGGCCTCCCAAAGTGCTGGGATTAAAGGCTTGAGCCACCGCGCCCGGCCTAGATACCCTTCTTGTCCTTTTTTTTTTTTGAGACGGAGTCTCAGGCTGTCGCCCAGGCTGGAGTGCAGTGGCCGGATCTCAGCTCACTGCAAGCTCCGCCTCCCAGGTTTAGGCCATTCTCCTGCCTCGGCCTCCCGAGTAGCTGGGACTACAGGCGCCCGCCACCAGGCCCGGCTAGTTTTTTGTATTTTTTTATTTTTATTACAGACGGGATTTCACCATGTTAGCCAGGATGGTCTCGATCTCCTGATCTCGTGATCCACCCATCTCGGCCTCCCGAAGTGCTGGGATTACAGGCTTGAGCCACCGTGCCCGGCCAATACCCTTCTTTTCTGCTGGGCTGAGCACCCTTCTGGAAGGACGGGGTGGTGGTTCGTGGGATGCCCTCACATTGTTCTCGGTTGGTGTTTGCTGAGATGCTGTCCTCAGGGCTCATGTTTGAGGGCAGTTGCTTTGAGAGGTGCTTCTTTATGGGTATCTGTATTGAAGCCTCAGGACACAAAGTCCTGCCTTTCAGAACCAGCTGAATGCCAAGGTCTGTGCTTGTTTGACTCCCGTAAAAGAGAGCTTTTGGTCACTGGGGTGGGAGACACCATCATGTGCCTTTACCTGGGAGGGTCGGCCAGTGTTATACAAAGGAGGTTAGGCTCCAGGAGATGCTTCTGGTACCCCAGGAAGGACATGGCTGCTCTGAGGGATGGAACTCTGGCTCCTTGGCCTAAGGAGCACAAAGAGAGAAGTTGAAGAGTAACGTCCATGTGGCCACCTCCCTGGCTGCAGTGTTGGGGGCTCCGCTGTCAGCATTGAGGGGTGACGCCTCTGGAGTGTGCTCCAAGGTTACAAGCTCCCTTTTCCACTGGGCCTTGTGCTTTTAGAGGAGGCAGCTAGAAAATGTATCACTGTGATGTCCCCTGGGGTGGCCCCTGCGGGAGGTGGGGGCTGGGCAGGGTGTGCTCAGGGTATGCCTCACCTTTGGATGTTATCTTTCTTTCCCGTTTCAGGGCATAGTTGAAAGAGAGCAGAGCACATTGCTCTTTCTGTCCCTCCCCGCATCTCTCAGTCTCTGTCTCCTCTGTCTGTCTCTGTCTTTGTCTGTCTCTGGCTCTCTCTGCCTGTCTCTGTCTCTCTGTCCCTCCTTTCTCTGGTGCTTTATCCCCCTCTCTTCCCTGAGACCACTAGTCCTCCTCCTAGTTAGACTTAAAAAATTTTTTTTCTTTTCTTTTATTAAAACATTGAAATGGGGTCTTGCTCTGTTGCACAGGCTGGTCTCAAACTCCTGGGCTCAAGAAGTCCTCCTACCTTGGCTTCCCAAAGTGCTGGGATTACAGGCATGAGCCACTGTGCCTGGCCAGAAAAATTTATTTTGTTTATATATTTGAGACTTTGTCGTCCAGGCTGGAGTGCAGTGATGGCTCACTGCAACCTCAACCTCCATGTTTCAAGCGATCCTCTCGCCTTAGCCTCCCAAGTAGCTGGGACCACAGGCATGCGCTACCATGCCTGGCTAATTGTTTTGTATTTTTTGTAGAGATGGAGTTTTGCCATGTTGCCCAGGATAGTCTCACACTCCTGGGCTCAAGCTGTCCTCCTACCTTGGCCTCCTAAAGTGCTGGGATTACAGGTGTGAGCCACTGTGCCTGGCCTAAACTGTTTATTTATAAATAATGACAGATTCCCAGGAAGTTGCACAGATAGGAAGGTCCCATGTACCTCTACCCTTTCCCTCAAAGGGGATATCAGATACAACTGTGGTACAATATCAAAACAGGAACACTGACACTAGTGCAATGTGCATGTTGTTCTGTCATTTCTCCCCATGCAGATTCCTGTGACCAGTGTCAGGGTCAAGGTACAGACCTCTCCCATCCATCACTCAAGGTTCTCCCCTTTATAATCCTGCCTACCTCTGCCCACCACCAATCCCTAGCCCGTAGCGACTGCTGATATGTTCTCCATGCCTATAATTATGCCATTTAAAGAATATTAGGGACTGGGCACGGTGGCTCACACCTGTAATCCTAGCACTTTGGGAGGCTGAGGCAGGTGGATCACCTGAGATCAGGAGTTCAAGACCAGCCTGGGCAACATGGTGAAACTCCATCTCTACTAAAAATACAAAAATTAGCTGGGCGTGGTGGCAGGCACCTGTAATCCCAGCTACTCGGGAGGCTGAGGCAGGAGAAGTGCTTGAGCCCAGGAGGTGGAGGTTGCAGTGAGCCGAGAGTGCCTCATTGCAGTTTAGCATGGGTGACAGGGTGAGACTCCATCTCAAAAAAAAAAAAAGAATATTAGGTAAGTGGAATCATAAAGTATGTGACCTTTTGAGACAAGCCTTTTTTTTTTTTTTGAGATGGAGTCTTGATCTGTCGCCAGGCTGGAGTGCAGTGGCCGGATCTCAGCTCACGGCAAGCTCCGCCTCCCGGGTTTACACCATTCTCCTGCCTCAGCCTCCCGAGTAGCTGGGACTACAGGCGCCGCCACCTCGCCCGGCTAATTTTTTGTATTTTTTTTTAGTAGAGACGGGGTTTCACCGTGTTAGCCAGAATGGTCTCGATCTCTTGACCTCGTGATCCGCCCGTCTCGGCCTCCCAAAGTGCTAGGATTACAGGTTTAAGCCACTGCGCCCAGCCGAGATAAGCCTTTTTTACTCCACATAAGGCCCCTGAGATGCATCTAAGTTGTATGTATCTATAGTCTGTTCCTTTTCATTGCTGAATAGTATTCCATGGTTTGGTTTTACCACAGTTTGTTCAGCCATTCGCCTGTGGAAGGATATTTTGTTTGTTTCCAGTTTTTGACTATTACAAATAAAGCTGCTGTGGCCAATTATGTACAGGTTTTTCTTTTTTCTTTCTTGTTTTCTTTTGAGACAGGGTCTCAGCATGTCGCCCAGGCTGTAGTGCAGTGGTGCAATCATAGCTCACTGAAGCTTTCACTTCCTGGGCTCAAGCGATCCTCCTACCTCCACCCCTGAGTAGCTGGGACTACAGGGGTGCACCACCATGCCCTGCTAGTTTTTGTATTTTCTGTAGAAACAGGGCTTCGTCACGTTGCCCAGGGTGGCCTTGAACTCCTAGGCTCAAGCGATCGACCTGCCTTGGCCTCCCAAAGTACTGGGATTACGGGCATGAGTCACCGCATCTGGCCCTCTTGACAGGTTTTTGCGGGATGTGGGTTTTCATTCCTCTGGGGAGAAGGCCCAAGCGTGCAGTGCTGCATTGTGTGGTGTGTGTTTAGTTTCTGAAGCAAGGATGTCCACTCCTGCTGCTTCTGTTTAACATGGTACTGCAGGGTCTGGCCAGGACATTTAGGCAAGAAAAATAAAAGGCATCTAGATTGGAAAGGAAGAAGTGAAGCTATCTCTGTTTGTAGATCATATGAACTTGTATGTAGAAAACCCTAAGGAATCCACTAAAAAAACTATTAGAACTAATCATCAAGTTTAGCAAGATTGAAGGATACAAGATCAATACGCAAATATAGAAATATACTTACAATGAGCAATCTGAAAATGAAGCAGAAAATAATCCCATTTACATTGGCATCAAAAAGAATCAAATACTTAGGATAAGTGTAACAAAAAATTGTAATACTTATATTCTGAACACTGCAAAATGTTGTTGAAAGAAATTGAAGTTTTGAATAAATGGATTAACATCCCATGTTCATGGATTGGAAAACTTAACATTGTTTAGATGGGGGGACTCCCCAAATTGACCTACAAATTCAACACAATCCCTATGAAAATTCCACCTGGTTTCATTGTAGAAACTGACATGCTGATTCTAATCCGTAGTTCATATGGAATTGCAGGAGACCCAGAACAGCCAAAAACAACCGTTAAAAAAACATAGTAGGAGGACCCACATATCCTGATTTCAAAACTTAGTACAAAGCCACAGTAATCAAGACTGGCACTGGTACGAGGACAGATATATAGATCAATAGAACAGAATAGAGCACTCAGAAATCTATGTATCTATGGTCAGGATGCCAGACCATTCAATGGAGGGGGAAGAGTAGTATCTTCAACAAATGGTGCTGGGACAACTGCATATTTACATACAAAAGAATGAAGTTGGACCCTTAGCTGGTACCTTATACAAAAAGTAAAATAAATGAAAGACCTAAATGTAAAATTTAAAAATATAAAGCCCTTAGAAGAAAACATAGGGATAAGTCCTCATCACTTTGGATTTGGCAAAGGATTCTTAGATTTGACACCAAAAACATGAGCAGCAGAAGAAAGAACAGATAAATTGGGCTTCATCAACATTAAGAACTTCGGGACGGGCACAGTCCCTCACGCCTGTAATCCCAGCACTTTGGGAGGCCGAGACGGGCAGATCACTTGAGATCAGGAGTTGAGACCATCCTGGCCAATATGGTGAAACCCCGTCTCTACTAAAAATACAAAAATTAGCCAGGCGTGGTGGCAGGCGCCTGTAATTCCAGCTACTCAGGAGGCTGAGGCAGGAGAATTGCTTGAACCCGGGAGGTAGAGGCTGCAGTGAGCCAAGATCACACCACTGCACTCCAGCCTGGGCGACAGAGTGAGACTCCATCTCAAAAAAAAAACAAAACAGAAAAATTAAGAACTCTGTTGCTTCAAAGGACACCATGAAGGAGGCTAAAAGCCCACAGGCTGGGTGCGGTGGCTCACGCCAGTAATCCTAGCACCCTGGGAGGCTGAGGTGGGCAGATCATGAGGTCAGGAGATTGAGACCATCCTGGCTAACATGGTGAAACCCCGTCTCTACTAAAAAATAGAAAAAAACTAGCTGGACGAGGTGGTGGGCGCCTGTAGTCCCAGCTACTCGGGAGGCTGAGGCAGGAGAATGGCGTGAACCCGGGAGGCGGAGCTTGTAGCGAGCTGAGATCGCGCCACTGCACTCCAGCCCGGGCGACAGAGCGAGACTCTGTCTCAAAAAAAAAAAAAAAGAATATATAAAGAATCCTTTTAGCTTAATAGTGAAAAGATAACCCAGTTAAACATGGGCGGAGGTTCTGAATAGAAAGAAATGGCTCCAAGGAAGATATTCATGTGGTCAGTAAGCACATGGAAAGATGCTTGAGATCATCAGTCATCAGGGAACTGCACATCAAAACCACCGTGAGATGCTACTTCACACCCACTTGGATAACAACCAGCGTGGGCGAGGATGCGGAGCAGCTGGAACCCTCAGGCGCAGCCGGTGGGAAGGGAAAACGGTGCAGCTGCTGTGGAAAATAGTGTCTCAAACAATTACACAGAATCGCCATATGACCCAGCAGCTCCACCCCTAGGTATGTACCCAAGAGAAAGGAAAACGCGCCCACACCAAAACTCGTCTGTGAGCATTTACAGTGGCTTTATTCATAACGGCCAAAAGGCAGAAACCACCCAGGTCTCCAAGGATAAACACATGGATAAACAAAGGGTGGCACCTCCCTATGATGAAATTACTTACCATGAAGAGGAATGAAACACAGCATGGCTGAGCCTTGAAACCATGCCGAGTCAAGAAGCCTGCACATGCAGTAGGGTTCCATTCATAGGAAATGTCCAGAACGGGGATGCTAGAGAGATTGAAAATAGATTACTGGTTGTTTAGGGTTGGGGGTAGGGTGGAGGGGAGGGAGGTTGGCAGCTAAAGAGTATGAGGTTTCTTTTTGAGGTGGTGAAAATGTTCTGAAATTGACTATGGATGTGGCTGCACAACTCTGGGAATATAATAAAACCCATTGAATTGTACACTTTATTTTTTTGAGACAGAGTCTTGCCCTGTTGCCAGACTGGAGTACAGTGGAGTGATCTCGGCTCACCGCAACCTCCACCTCCCGGGTTCAAGCGATTCTGTTGTCTCAGCCTCCCGAGTAGCTGGGATTACAGGCATGCACCACCACACCCGGCTAATTTTTGTATTTTTAGTAGAGACAGGGTTTCACCATGTTGGCCAGGATGGTCGCGATCTTCTGACCTTGTGATCTGCCCGCCTCGGCCTCCGAAAGTGCTAGGATTACAGGCGTGAGCCACCACGCCCAGCCTCTTAATTGTACACTTTAAATGGGTGAATTGTAAGGAGTGTGGATGATATTTCAATAAAGCTACTTAAAATAAAGAAAAGAAACTGCCAAGTTGTATACTAGAGTGGCCATCTTACCTTTCCACTGCACAGTTTCTATGCAGCCTCGCCAGCTTTTGGCACTGTTGCTACTTTTAATTTTAGCCATTCTGATTGCAGTGTGGTGATGTCTCATTGCGCCCTTAATATGCATTTCCCTAATGGCTAACAATGCTGACTATCTGAATATCTTTTGTAAAAATAGAGACAGGGTCTTGCTCTGTTGCCCAGGTTGGAGTGCAGTGGCAATCATGGCTCACTGCAACCCTAAACTCCTGGGCTCAAGCAATCCTTCTACCTCAGCCTCCCAAGTAGCCGGGACTACAGGTGTGCACCACCATGCGCAGCTAATTATTTTTTTTTAGAGGTGGGGTCTTGCATTTTTTTTTTTTTAGAGATGAAGTGTTGGTTGCCAGGTTGGTCTCAAACTCCTGCCCTTAAGTGATTCTTCCACCTCGGTCTCTGAAAGTGCCAAGATTATAGGCGTGAGCCACTGTGCCCAGCCCTAAATATCTTTTTATGTGCTTATTTGCCATCTGTAGATTCTTCTTGGTGAAGTGTTTCATGTCTCTTGTCCATTTTCTAATTGGATTGTTTATTTATTTATTTTTTTACTGTTGAGTTTTGAAAGTCACCTTCCCCCGCCACTAAAATACCTGGACAGGAGTGCTTTGTCAGACATGTGGTTTGCAAATATTTACCCTGTGGCTTGTCTTTTGAGCATTTTTTTTTGCAGAGTAAGAGTTTTTAGTTTTGAGGAAGCTCAGTGTGTGGACTTTCTCTTTTATGCAGTGCTTTTGATGTTAGGTCTAAGGGCTTCCACCAGGTCCTCACTCTCCAGCATGTCCTCCTGTCTTCTTCTGACCTGCTGATGTCATCGTGAGACTTTTCTCACATGGTGGATCGCACTGATCGATTTTCAGGTGTGAACCAGCCTTGCATTCCCACTTGGCCGTGGTGATGCTTCTTTTTGCATGTTACTGAATTCTCTTTGCTAACATTTTGTTAAGGTCCTGGGTAGAATTTGCTTTGATTTCCTATTAAGAGCCTTCCCGGAGAGCTCGCTGCTTCAGGGAGCTATGAAAAGGCTCCAGAAGAGAGCAGGAAAAGTGATTGGAAGGGTCTGAAAGCAAGGTCTCCAGGAAGGGCCAAAGGAGGGGCGGCGTGGTTTGGAGGGAGGAGGCCAAATGGGAAAGCAGCCGTCTCTCCGTGCGCTGTCATCTGTCTTCTAAAGCACACCCCGCCCCTTCTCTGTCCTCATGCCACCCTGGTGTGTGGTCCCCAGCTGTTGGTGTCAGGGCAAGGACAAAGACCCGGGAGTCTGAGTCCTGGTGATTGCCAGGCCCTGGGGAATGGGGGGCGATGCGGTCGGAGGTTCTTCTTGTGACTGGGGCAGGACGTGTCTTCTGCTGGACTGGCACCTTTTTGTTTGTCCCGTTGGTGGCAGATGTGAGTGACATCGGACGCTTCCTCAGTGCATTTCACGAGCCGCACGCGGGGCTCGTCCAGGCCGCCCAGCAGCTGCTGTGTGATGAGCAGGCCCCGCAGAGGCAGAGGCTGCTGGCCGACCTCCTGCACAACGTCAGCCAGAACATCGCGGCCGAGACCCGGGCTGAGGACCCACCGTGGTTTGAAGGTGCGTAGGGGCTGCACCCGGGCTGAGGACCCGTATGGTTTGAAGGTGCGTGGGGGCTGCACCCGGGCGGAGGACCTGCGTGGTTTGAAGGTGCGTGGGGGCTGCACCCGGGTGGAGGACCCGCGTGGTTTGAAGGTGCGTGGGGGCTGCACCCGGGCGGAGGACCTGCGTGGTTTGAAGGTGCGTGGGGGCTGCACCCGGGTGGAGGACCTGCGTGGTTTGAAGGTGCGTGGGGGCT
>NW_012117666.1:816446-817962 GCF_000951035.1 Colobus angolensis palliatus
TGTGATAAAGTACATATGACATAAAATTTACCATCTCAACCATTTTTTAGTACACAGGTCATTGGCATTAGGTACAGTCACATGTGCAGCCATCCCCACCGTCATCTCCAGAACTCCTTCCACCTTGCAAAGCTGAACCTGTGTCCCCGTTACATTCACTCTCCATTCCCCCTCCTCCAGCCCCTGGCAACCACCGTTCTGGTTTCTGTCTCTCTGATTTGATGACTCTAGGGACCTCATATGAATGGAGTCACATAGTATTTGTCCTTTTGTAACTGACTCATTGCACTCAGCACAGTGTCCTCAACGTTCCTCTGTATCGTAGAATATATCAAAATTTCCTTTTTTTTAAGGCCAAATGACACTCCACTGTGTGTACATACCACACTCCGTCTATTCACTCCACTGCACATACATACCACGCTCCGTCTATTCACTGCACGTACATACCATGCTCCGTCCATTCACTCCACTGCATGTACATACCCCGCTCTGTCCATTCACTCCACTGCACGTACATACCCTGCTCCATCTATTCACTCCACTGCGTGTACATACCACACTCTGTCTATTCACTCCCCTGCACGTACATACCACGCTCTGTCTATTCACTCCACTGCGTGTACATACCACGCTCCGTCTATTCACTCCGCTGCACGTACATACCCCGCTCTGTCTATTCATTCCACTGCATGTACATAACATGCTCTGTCTATTCACTCCACTGCATGTACATACCCCGCTCTGTCTATTCACTCCACTGCGTGTACATAGCACACTCTCTCTATTCCCTGACACTTGGGTTGCTTCCAGCTTTTGGCCTGGCATTGTAAGCCCATCAGAGGCAATGCTGAGAGATTGTAGCCTTTTTGGGAAAGGAGGGCTTGAGGGCCAGGCAAAAAGTTCCTTGGTGATATTTGAGATGCTTCTAAAAACAAAAACCAAACAGGGACGCTGTCTGTGTCACCATCAGAATACTTCTCAAGATGATGCAATCTGGCTGAGTGTGGTTGCTCACGCCTATAATCCTAGCACTTTGGGAGGCTGAGACGGGAAGACAGCTTGAGCCCTGGAGTTCAAGATCACCCTAGGTAACAAAGTGAGACCTCATCTCTAAAAAGATGTAAAAGGTTAGCTAGCTGTGGTGGCGCGTGCCTGTAGTCCTAGCTACTTGAGAGTCTGAGGCAGGAGGATTCCCCGAGCCCAGGAGGTCAAGGCTGTAGTAAGCTGTGTTCATGCCACTGTACTCCAGCCTGGAGGACAGAGCGAGACCCTGTCAAAAAGCTGAGGCAGTATGACCCTCACATTCTGCCCTGCTTGGCACCTGAGCTGGGCGGGACACAGACCTAGAGGCCCTCGGCCTGCCCTGTGGACTTGGGTCTTCCCGTTTTCCTTGCAGGCTTGGACTCCCGATTTCAGAGTAAGTCTGGCTATCTGAGATACAGCTGTGAGAGCCGGATCCGGAGTTACCTGAGAGAGGTGAGCCTGTGTGAAGGCCGAGAATGCTGGTAGGGTT
>NW_012117666.1:818768-822568 GCF_000951035.1 Colobus angolensis palliatus
CCACACCCTGTCATGCCACGCCACACCCTGTCATGCCACACCATGCCACGCCACACCCTGTCATGCCACACCATGCCACGCCACACCCTGTCATGCCACACCACACCCTGTCATGCCACACCACACCCTGTCATGCCACACCATGCCACGCTGCATCATTAGCACGAAGAGGGTGCTGTGGAGGCCCCTGCAATGGGCGTCCTGTCCCAGTGCTGCCCTGCGTGGTCGGCCCCTGCACCCTCAGTCCACCCCTCTCTGTGGCACAATTGCTAATGCTGCTCTGCACTCCCTGTGTTTTTCTGCATCTCCTTGAGGTCCTGGCGACTGGCCATGTTCCCGTGCATTTCCCAGCCTGCTTCCTGCAGCGGAGCTAACTGATCCTGATACTCTTCACTGCAAGTGCAATGACCAGGCGCTTCCGTGCACCACTCCCCGCCTGACCAGGGTGGGACGGCTGTGCCTGCCTGACTTTGTTAGCTCATCTTCTTTTTTGAGACGGAGTCTCACTCTGTTGTTCAGGCTGGAGTACAGTGATGCAGTCTCAGCTCACTGCAACCTCCGCCTTCCAGGTTCAAGCGATCCTTCTACCTCAGCCTCCCAAGTAGCTGGGATTACAGGCATGTGCCACCATGCCCCACTAATTTTTTGTATTTCTAGTAGAAACGGGGTTTCACCACGTTGGTCAGGCTGGTCTCAAAATCCTGACCTCAAGTGATCCGCCCACCTTGGCCTCCCAGAGTGCGGGGATTACAAATGTGAGCTACCACACCCAGTCCGTTATCTCATCTAAGTCTCACCCAGCCTGGGGGCTGGTGTGGTTCCCTCTATTTCACAGGTCAGAGTCTCCCAGGGTGGGCCAGCCCAGCAGTGGCTGAGAGGCCGTGTGAACTCAGACCCTCTGACCACAGGACTGGGCTTGGGCAGGGTCTCAGAGGGCCTTGGAGTGGGATGGATCGAGACTCGGTGCGGGTTTTGGGGCACTGTGCACCAGGCTTAGCGATGTTCCTCCAGGTGAGCTCCTACCCCTCCTTGGTGGGTGCGGAGGCTCAGGAGGAATTCCTTCGGGTCCTCGGCTCCATGTGCCAGAAGCTCCGGTCCGTGCAGTACAATGGCAGCTACTTCGACAGAGGAGCCAAGGGCGGCGGCCGTCTCTGCACACCGGAAGGCTGGTTCTCCTGCCAGGTGAGCTGTGTGCCCTTTATCCTGGGGCCACGTGACTGGCCTGTGGAGCACAGCCCACCTGGGGCGAGGCGGGCGGGGACCTTCAGCCCTTGGCCTGCCTGGGCAAAGCTTTGTGAAGAGGTGCAGCCCTCACATTCCCAGGGAGGGTAGCGGTGTCTCAGCCAGTGCCTCTGAAGCTGCAGTGCACACAGGAGTCCCTGGGGAGCTTGCAGAAGGCCGCAGGGCCCCGCCCCAGGGCTTGTCTCGGTAGGGCTGGGCGGTGTCTCAGTCACCCCTGGCTGCCATAACAGATGACCCCGGCTGGGGAGGCTGGAACGGCAGCTAGTGACTGCTCACAGTTCTGGAAGCTGGAAGCTGAGATCAGGCCCATGCTCCCCCACTGCCTTCCCAGGTGTCCCTTCTGCACCATGCTAGGCGTGGTCTGGCCTTTAGTGGCGATGCATCTGTGTCTCTGGCGAGTCCTGGGCACACCCCTCTCCGTCCCATGGGGTGGGGAGCAGCTTGAGGCGCCTCTTGGTGTTTGCACACCGCAGTTGCATTCCCGGTAAGGTCCACTGATGCCTGTGATCTTCCGAGTGCCACTCAGTGGGTCCAGCAGCAGGGGCCAGGTGGTGGGCGCGGCCTCCAGTGGCTTCTTCCCATGGGACAAGGCTCCCTGCTGCTCCTGCCAGGCAGATCTTCTGGGGTGATGGGCTCTGACCGCAAAAACACTTCTTCCAAGTTAGCTTAACATTTAGACTTTGCAGTGCGCTTGCTGGCCACTCACTGAGTACTTACGTTGTGCCTGGCACGGTGGGCGGGGTTGGGACACAAAGATGAAAAATGCTTCATCCCTGACGGCAGCGGGAGTCCCGCACAGTGGAAGGTGAAAGACACATAACAGAGAGAGGCGGAGGAGGCCGTGGGGCCGCAGGAGCCGCGGCCGGCATCCTGGGTGTGAGGGCTAGTCAAGAGCGGCCCCAGGGAGGCGGTGGGGCTTTAAAGCGGGTTGACTGATAGCTGGGGGCGCAAGAGTGGGCTGGGAGGGACCAGGTGCCCCGGGCATGGCAGTGGGAAGCAGTGGGCTCTGCTGGGGAGGCTGCGAGTGCCCAGGGTGATGGGGGCACAGAGTGCAGGTGGGCACTGGGCTCCGGGCACATGCTCTGCAGATGTCTGTGCACATATGAGTGTGCTGAGTGCTGGGCTGTGGACCACAGGGAAGACGGAAGCCGTGGCCACGGCATCTCCAGTGAGGCAGCCCTGCCTCTGCACTGGGATCACAGGGAAACATCAGGAAGCTGCGCGGAGTGGCTGGAAAGGGGGCTTCTAGGGCCTGGGTCCTTGCTTCTCACGTGCTGACCCTGCCCTGCCAAGTCAGTACCTTCCTGGCTTCACTTCCCATGAGGTGGGGGTGCTGGTGTGTGACCACAGGGGTAGCAGTGACAATAACTACCTTATCCTCTTTGGGAACTCAGAACATATTGTTAGGGGTAATGAGGGAAAAAGAAGGATCTGATTCCAAAGGCAGAACTCTTTTTTTTTTTTTATTTGAGACGAGTCTGTCTCTGCCTCCCAGGTTCAAGTGATTCTCCTGCCTCAGCCTCCCGAGTAGCTGGGATTACAGGTGCTCGCCACCACGCCCAGCTAATTTTTGTATTTTTAGTAGAGATGGGGTTTCACCATGTTGGCCAGGCTGGTCTCGAACTCCTGACCCCAGGTGATCCACCCACATCGGCCTCCCATGGTGCTGGGATTCCAGGCGTGAGCCACCACGCCCGGCCAAGGCAGAACTCTGAATCTCCCTAAAGCAGCACACCCTGGATCAGGGACCAACCCCCAAGGGGCGTGCCTCTCAGTGAGATCACCTGCCTTGGTGTATTAGGCCATTCTCTCATTGCTATAAAGAAATAGAGAGTGGGTAATTTATAAAGAAAAGAGGTGTAATTGGCTTACGGTTCAGCAGGCTGTACAGGAAGCACGGTGCTGGCATCTGCTCAGCTGCCTGGGAGGCCTCAGGAAACTCACACTTGTGGTGGCAGGGGCAGCAGGAGCAAGAGGGAGAGTGAGGGGTGGGTGCTCCTTTTAAGCCAGATCCCAGGAGGACTCACTCCGACGTGGGCAGCACCCAGGGGATGGTGCTAAACCCTTCATGAGAAATCCACCCCCAGGATCCGTCACCTCCCACCAGGCCCCACCTCCCACCCTGGGGCTGACATTCCAGCACGAACTCTGGGTGGGGCTGCACATCCAGAGCATGTCGCTTGGTGACTGAGATGGTATAAGAGACCCACTTCCGGCTGGGCGCGGTGGCTCACGCCTGGAATCCCAGCACTTTGGAATGCCAGGACAGCTGTGTTCATGCCACTGTACTCCAGCCTGGAGGACAGAGCGAGACCCTGTCAAAGAGCTGAGGCAGTATGACCCTCATATTCTGCCCTGCTTGGCACCTGAGCTGGGTGGGACACAGACCTAGAGGCCCTCGGCCTGCCCTGTGGACTTGGGTCTTCTCGTTTTCCTTGCAGGCTTGGAGTCCCGATTTCAGAATAAGTCTGGCTATCTGAGATACAGCTGTGAGAGCCGGATCCGGAGTTACCTGAGAGAGGTGAGCCTGTGTGAAGGCCGAGAATGCTGGTAGGGTT
>NW_012117666.1:822708-823796 GCF_000951035.1 Colobus angolensis palliatus
GCGGCCCCGTCCCTGCCACGGCCCTGTCCCTACCACGGCCCTGTCCCTACCACAGCTCTGTCCCTGCCACGGTGTTGCCTCCTTGGGTTTCAAGGGCCGTGCCCGTGTGACAGTCCAGGGAAGTGGTGCCTGGCGGCAGCATGGGGGACTCCTGAGAGGGCACACACCATTCCCTCCACTGTCAGTACACGTGCTGGACCCGGAGCCATCCCTCCTGTCCCCTCCGGTCCTCCCTGAGGATGGAGCTGGTGGGCAGCGTCCTTCCCCAGAACACAGGTCCCAGCCCTTGGCCGTCAGAGGTTCTGAGCCTCTGTGAGTTCGAACCAGGGCGAGCTTAGAAAGCGGGAGCTCCTGGTGTCATGGTAGATAAGGGTGTTTTCCCCTTTTTCTTTTTCTTTTAGAGACGGAGTCTTGCTCTGTGGCCCAGGCTAAGTGCAGTGGCAGGATCATGGCTCACTGAAGCCCTGAACTGCCGGCCTCAAGCGATCCTCCTGCCTCAGCCTCCTGAGTCGCTGGGGCTACAGGTGCTCGCCACCATGCCTGGCTGGCTTATTTTGTGGAACCAGCCTGAGCAGAAGTCTCAGCTGGCAGCAGTGTTTTGTAGCTGTGCGGATTCTATGGCTCTAACAAATGGGCAGGATGGAAAACTTCATTCTTTTAAACTGAGATGCATTCCTTGAATATAATTGTAGCCTTGCCCTTGCTTTTTGAAGACAAAAGCCTTCAGATGCCCTTAAAATGGCTGTACAGGATGAGCATCCCTAATTGGAAAATCTGAAATCTGAAGTGATCCAAAATTCAAAACTTTCTGCATACCAACATGATGCTCAAAGGAAATGCTCGTCCGGGCATTTAGGATTTGGAATTTTTTTTTTTTTTTCTTCCCAAGATAGTTTTGCTCTTGTCGCCCAGGCTGGAGTGCAATGGCGTGATCTTGGCTCACTGCAACCTCCGCCTCCCGGGTTCAAGCGATTCTCCTGCCTCAGCTTCCCCAGTAGCTGGGATTACAGATATTCACTACCACACCCAGCTAATTTTGTATTTTTAGTGGACACGGGGTTTCTCCATGTTGATCAGGCTGGTCTTGA
>NW_012117666.1:824236-833063 GCF_000951035.1 Colobus angolensis palliatus
AGACCAGCCTGACCAACATGGAGAAACCCTGTCTCTACTAAAAAAATACAAAATTAGCCAGGCATGGTGGTGCATGTCTGTAATCCCAGCTACTTGGGAGGCTGAGGCAGGAGAATCGCTTGAGCTGAGGAAGCGGAGGTTGCTGTGAGCTGAGATCGCGCCATTGCACTCCAGCCTGGGCAACAAGAGTGAAACTCTGTCTCAAAAAAACAAAAAACAAACAAACAAAAAACACTTCTGGTCCTCAGCATTTCAGATGGAGACACTCAACCTGTATTGCTTTCAGAGTGAGATATTTTTAAAGTATGTAAAACACTATGGTCATAGTTGAGCTTTTACTCTGTCCATACTCAGCCCCTACACCTTACCCCGAGGAACACGCTCTTGTGAAAGGTGTGTGTGCCCTTCAGAGTCCTCTTGCTGCAGCTTTACCACACGCGTGTGAGTTTGACATGTGCATATGCAGTGGCCCACGCTGTCATCTGCAGAGCCGTGTAGCTGCACCTTTACCAGAGGCGTGTGCGTTTGACATGCACATACGCCGTGGCCCACCCTGTCATCTGCAGTGTACCTTTTCCTTGCACGCTATGCTTAGATTTGGCACATTCATTTTAGCAGGTGCAAAACACTTCACTTTTTGAATAGGCTCTAATTTTAACATCTTTCCATGCTGGTAGGCATTTAGGTTATTTCTAATTTCTCATCATTATAAAAATCCCTGGGATGAACACTCTATGGAATGAACCCATATGGTCTGGTTCTGTGCTATTTAAAGTGTGGTCACTTTCAGGCATTAGCAGCATCTGGGAGCTGGGTGGGAATTCAGATTCTCAGGCCCCATCCACATATAACCCAGGTGCCCGGGGATTGGGGTGTGCATCCAACGTGGGCAAGGTGCCCCCGGTGTCTGAGCTTGAGTTCCTCTAGGGAGTGTTCTGGGTCCTAATGACACTGCTGTCCCCTCTCTGAACCTGTCCAGGCTGCTCTCGAGTGTCCCAGCCTACCTACACGCTCACCATCCATGTGAGTTCATGTTTTCCCGGGTTCTTGCGACCTTGGTGTCATTGTACTTATTTGCATTTTCCCAACCCAACAGGTGAGACATAGATTCTCTTGCTCTAATTTTCATTTTCCTGACGAGTAGGAAGGTTGAGCTTCTCTTTCCAAGTCTGTGGCCACTTGTGTCTTCTGTGTTGCTTTCCTTTGCTCGTTCTGTCTTGGGCTGTGGTCTTATTTCTGGGCATGGTTTACACGTTCTGGATACATTAATCCTATGATATCTTTTTTCATAAGTTTTATTTATTTTTTGAGATGGAGTCTCACTCTGTCGCCCAGGCTGGCGTGCAGTGGTGTGATCTTGGCTCACTGCCACCTCCACCTCCTAGATTCAAGCGATTCTCCTGCCTCAGCCTCCTGAGTAGCTGGGACTATAGGCATACACCACCACACCTGGCTAATTTTTGTATTTTTTTAAGTAGAGATGGGGTTTTGCCATGTTGGCCAGGCTGGTCTCAAACTCCTGACCTCAGGTGATCCGCCCACCTTGGCTTCCCAAAGTGTTGGGATTATAGGCATGAACCACTGTGCCTGGCCCACAACAAGTTTAATTTTTTTTTTTTTTTTTGAGATGGAGTCTCGCTCTGCCGCCCAGGCTGGAGTGCAGTGGCCAGATCCCAGCTCACTGCGAGCTCCGCCTCCCGGATTCACGCCATTCTCCTGCCTCAGCCTCCCGAGCAGCTGGGACTACAGGCGCCGCCACCTCGCCCGGCTAGTTTTTTGTATTTTTTAGTAGAGACGGTGTTTCACCGTGTTCGCCAGGATGGTCTCGATCTCCTGACCTCGTGATCTGCCCGCCTCGGCCTCCCAAAATGCTGGGATTACAGGCTTCAGCCACCGTGCCCGGCCTTTTTTTTTTTTTTTTTTTAAGACGGAGTCTCGCTGTGTCACCCAGGCTGGAGTGCAGTGGTGCCATCTCAGCTCACTGTAAGCTCCGCCTCCTGGGTTCATGCCATTCTCCTGCCTCAGCCTCCCGAGTTGTTGGAACTACAGGCGCCCGCCACCATGCCTGGCTAATTTTTTGTATTTTTACGGGGTTTCACCGTGTCAGCCAGGATGGTCTCAATCTCCTGACCTCATGAACCGCCTGCCTCAGTCTCCCAAAGTCCTGGGATTACAGGCATGAGCCACTGCGCCTGGCCCAGGTTTTAAATGTTAATGTGCTCAGATGTTCCCTTTGTGTGTTAAGAAATCCTGCCTTACGAAGTTAGCTTTCAGTCCAGTGGCGAGTCTGAATGGAAGGATACTAATTATACTCTCAACACAGATTCCTTGGGCTGGGCCTCATATGACCACCTAATGGATTTCCGTGCGGGCCGAGGGGTGGACAACACTTTTGCAGATGAGTTGGTGGAGCTCAGCACAGCCCTGGAGCACCAGGAGTACATTAGTTTTCTTGAAGACCTCAAGAGTTTTGTCAGGAGGCAGTAGAGCAGACAGACGCTGACAGCTGTAGTTTCATGGCAGGCTCTGGCCAGTGAACAAGTCCTG
Source organism: Colobus angolensis palliatus (assembly GCF_000951035.1). Lineage (NCBI taxonomy): Eukaryota > Metazoa > Chordata > Mammalia > Primates > Cercopithecidae > Colobus > Colobus angolensis. Next base: position 826,784 of record NW_012117666.1, read on the forward strand.
CTCTGAAGCTAGACATGTGCTTTGAAATGATCATCATCCTAATATCATGGGGAAAAACACCAAATTTAAATGATATGTTTTGCACGCTCATTTATTATCATTTTTCCTGTACAAATCTATTATTTCTAGATTTTTGTATAACATGATAGACATAAAATTGGTTTATCTCCTCCAAAAAAAAAAAAAAAAAAGAAAGAAATCCTGCCTTACCCTGTCTATCTGAAAGAGATTCTCTTACTCTTTGCTGGTTTGTTGGGCCCCTTGCCACATGCACCAAGTACCCAAAAATGTTTTCTCCCGGCCGTCCAAATGCTCTTGTCCCTTTCAAGACCATTGCGGGTGGGGACATCAATCTAGGGGACACAACCAGCATTTACAGAATGAAATAGGCCATCCTTGAACAGAGTACAGATGAAAATAGCAGACGGGACAGTGTGAGTCAGAGGAATGTTTCGCCAAGTGTTTGCTGCAGTTATATTTTCTCTCACGCTTCCCAAATATGTATACTCACACAGAGAAGTGCGTTGGGTTTTAATTAAAAATGTAGTTTTTAGCACCGGTCTTCAGAAGGTTGCAGAGACACTGGTCTGTTTGCCACAGGCCTGCCCTGACGTTTGTGGGGGTTGACACCACGTGCTACATATTTAACTATTTAAGAATAAAAGCTAACGATGCAATAAAATGCATGCTGTCCCCCTACCTGGACTTACGTAGCATCACGGCTGGGAAGGTTCGAGAAGAATTTGCAGGCCTCTCCCAGTTCCGGGATGGGCATAGTAGTGGAGCCCAAACATGGCCTGCCGCCTGCTGCTTGCCCCTTCTCTTCCCACCCTTAGTGGCACCTCACACCAGGGGCCTGCACAGAGAGCGTCCAGGCTTGGAACACCTTCCCTCTTGGGCTGAAGGGCGCAGGCTGTGGGGCTCAGCCTGTCTGAGGAGGACGGCCTGGCCCAGAGCCCGTGCGGTTCAGGGGCCCCTGGGCAGAAGGCGGCACACAGAGTGTCCATGTGGGCTCTGGGTGGGCCTGACTTCTTAGCCCAGAAGAATCCTGCCTGTGGTGAGAGGGCTGTGGTGGGTGGGGCCTGGAAAGCTCCCCTTTCCTGGAGCCCTAGGGACGTTTCTTTTAGCACCATAGCAGGGTCCTCATGGCCTGTGTGAGCCCTGCCTCTGACAAAAAGACAAAGACAAAAAGCCCTTTTTCTTTTTGTCTCTTCACAGCTGTCTTCGGCCCTTTACTTCACTTTATTGATGTTTGCTTTTTTTTTTTTTTCTTCCTACCTTTTACCTTTGTGGGTTTCTTCTTGCTTCTTCATTAGTTTGTGTCTCTTTTGTATCTAACCTATGCTTAACGCAGTTTCTCCTAGGCTGCATGAGCTGTATCTTGGGAGTTCAGTTTTGTTTTTTTTTTCTGAGGCAGTCTTACTGTGTCACCCAGGCTGGAGTGCAGTGGCATGATCTTGGCCCACTGCAACCTCTGCCTCCCAGGTTCAAGCAAATTTTCATGCCTCAGCCTCCCAAGTAGCTGGGATTATAGGCATGCGCCACCCCCTCCTGGCTAATTTTTGTATTTTTGGTAGAGACGGGGTTTCACCTTGTTGGCCGAGCTGGTCTCGAACTCCTGACCTCAAGTGATCCACCTGCCTCAGCCTCCCAAAGTGCTGGGATCACAGGTGTGAGCCACCGCGCCCGGCTGGAGTTGTTTGGAGACTGCATGATTTACGTTATGATTTTGTTTTCGCTCCGTGGGTTGTTCAGAAGTCCTTTTAGTTTCGAACACGTTTCGTGTTTGTGTGCGGTGTCTTGTGTTCCTGCCTGCCGTTCGTTGTGGTCTGTTTCCTTGTAACTGGTCAGCGTTTGGAGGTGTTCATAACGCTCAGCACCTCGGTTCCAGTGTGCTGGGTTTCTATGCTGTGCCCGCTTTCTCTCGGTCCTGTGGCGTTTCCACCCCTTTCCTCTGGCCTTTGTGTGCCATTAGGTTTGGGCTTATCTCTTGTTAGCCAAGGGTGACGGCCTTTTTGTCTTCATCTAACCTGAGATTCTGTCATTCAGCCACAGTGGGAACCTGCTGCAGGTGTGGTGACAGCTGCTGTCTCCTAGAACATGACTCTGTGGGGTCCCTTGCTCTCAGCTGTGTCCCCAGTGTGTGGGATGTGGGACAGAGTTTGGCCATGGTGGCCACTCAGTGAATATCTTTTTTTTTTTTTTGAGATGGAGTCTCTGTCACCAGGCTGGAGTGCAGTGGCACAATCTCGGCTCACTGCAACCTCTGCCTCCTAGGTTCAAGCAATTCTTGTGCCTCAGCCTCCCGAGTAGCTGGGACTATAGGCGCCCGCCACCACGCCCAGCTAATTTTTGTATTTTTAGTAGACACAGGGTTTGACTATGTTGGCCAGGCTGGTCTGAGCTCCTGACCTCAAGTGATCTGCCCACCTCAGCCTCCCAAAGTGCTGGGATTGCAGGCGTGAGCCACCACACTGAGGCCACTCAGTGAATCTCTGTTGACCGTTTTGTTGAGTGAATACATAGATGGGATTTTAGCTGCTTTACTCTGGGTTTTTTTTTTGACGGAGTCTCGCTCTGTCGCTCAGGCTGGAGCGCAGTGGCCGGATCTCGGCTCACTGCAAGCTCCGCGGGTTTACGCCATTCTCCTGCCTCAGCCTCCCGAGTAGCTGAGACTACAGGCGCCTACCACCTCGCCTGGCTAGTTTTTTGTATTTTTTAGTAGAGACGGGGTTTCACCGGGTTAGCCAGGATGGGCTCGATCTCCTGACCTGGTGATCCGCCCATCTCGGCCTCCCAAGGTGCTGGGATTACAGGCTTGAGCCACCGCGCCTGGCTACTATGGGTTTTTATCCACCATGCCGCATCTTCACTTTCTTCTGGTCTCTTCTGTGCCTTCTCTTGACTGACTTGAGTTTCCTTCTTTCCCTTGCCCATCACCCTACCCTTGCGTGGTTTGACGTTCATGGTGTCCCTAATGTTAGTGATACTGGAAGAGGGCACTGCTGCTGTCGCCTTTCCCGGGCCAGCCTTGTAGTGACCCTCTGCGGTATTCTTTAGCGTACTTGTCTCACCTCATTTTAATCCTGCACAAAATGCTGGTGTGGTTTTATGGTCAACACTTCCATTTATTTATCAACAGATTCACCTGCGTCTGCTTTTGCCAGTGCTTCTTGCATCTCACCTCTGGGTTCATTTTCTGATTACTGATGTGTAGCCCTTAGTGTTTCTTCTGTGAGTGGCTGTGAGGGGTAAACTCTACTCAGCGTTCGAAAAGATCCATTCAGCTTCCACTCTTGAGTAATTATTTAGTTAGTACTGAATTCTAGGGTGACAGACACCTACCTTCAGTACTTTGGAGAACAAACTCCATTGTCTTCTGGAATCTGTTTGTGAGAAGTCTGTTGGCAGCTGAATTTTCTGCCTTTTTAATGGTAGTTTTAGATTTTTCTCTTCCTCTTGGAAAATGATAAGTAGGTAGAGCTCTTTCCTTTGAATTCTGCCTGGGACTTGTATTCCTTGTGCTGAGGACACGCTTTTCTTTGGTTTTGGAAAATGCTTCCACGTTGATGAGGTGTGGCTTCTCTTTGATTCTGCCTGTGCAGTTTTCCGGGAGTGCCCGTTAGCTGTGTATTGGACCTCCTCATTCTGCTCTCCTCACGCTGTGCCTGCGTCTGGGCTGCTGTCTCACTGGGACTTTCTGCTGTGGACTCCATCGTGTCCCCCAAAATTCCTATGTTGAAACCCTAATCCCCAATGTGACTGCATCAGGTGATAAGGTCTTTGGGAGATAAGGAAGGTCCTGAGGGTGGGGTCCTAATCCAGTAGGACCGGTGTCCTTATAAAAGCGGAAGGGAGCTCACTCTCCCTCTCTCCCTACCGCGTAAGGACACAGTGAGAAGGCGGCCATCTACCAGTCAGGAGGAGAGCCCTCACCAGCACCCGGCCTGCGGGCACCTGCTCTTCCAGCCTCCAGGACTGTGAGATACTCAGTCTGTGGCATTTTCCTCTGGCAGCTGGAGCACACTAAGACACTCCTGTATGGTTCAGGAATTCTCTCTTCAGCTGTCATGTGTTCTTTCTGTCCGCTGAGTCCATACTTCCTTTTCTGGGTTCCTAAAGAGTCCAAAAGAAGTGCCTTTGGGTTCTTTATAAAACAAGCCTTTTTTATGCCAGTCTGTTTTCATTATTTTCATTTCTTTTTAATCATTTTAATCAGTAATCATCCATTTTAAGCATATTTGTTTTATGGTCACACACTAAAGCATTCAACCTTGCCCACAGAGAGGTCTGTCATTTGTTCTTGAGCCCTGGGAGGTAAACTCCAGTGCCTTGAAATGTCCTGCCTGGTAGGAGTGTCCTTGTTCACCTGGGGACCTTGGGTCACTGGATAGTTTAATGGGGTGATTGAGGGTGGGGGCTTTGGGGCAGCTTGACCTCTAGAGGGTCTGAGGCGGAGGTTGGCCCCGTGGGCCATCAGCCATGTCTGTGTGAGCCCCGGTGAAGGCTGGCGTCCAGGCCCGGTGAGCTCCCGGTTGGCAGTGTCGTCACAGAGGGCTGTGGAAGTTAGTGCGTGGGGAAGTGAGGGCTGGCCGTGACCCCACAGGGAGGGGACAGCTGGAAGCTCTGGGATTGGAACCTTCCTGGACCGTCCCCTGTGCCTCATAACCTTGGCTGATTTTCATCTGCAGCTATAAGAAACGATAACCGGCCGGGTGCGGTGGCTCAAGCCTGTAATCCCAGCACTTTGGGAGGCCGAGACGGGCGGATCACGAGGTCAGGAGATCGAGACCATCCTGGCTAACACGGTGAAACCCCGTCTCTACTAAAAATACAAAAAATTAGCCGGGCGAGGTGGCGGGCGCCTATAGTCCCAGCTACTCAGGAGGCTGAGGCAGGAGAATGGCGTGAACCTGGGAGGCGGAGGTTGCCGTGAGCTGAGATCAGGCCACTGCACTCCAGCCTGGGCAACAGAGCAAGACTCCGTCTCAAAAAAAAAAAAAAAAAAGAAACGATAACCTTGAGTCCACCGGCTCACTGGGGGATCTGCGAGTCCTTTCAGGGAGTTATGGAGTCTGAGGTGGTCTCAGGGACACCTCCCCGCTGTCGTTGGTGTCAGGAGCGAGGGTCCTTGTGGACTGTGCTGGGCTCCTGAAGGGCCTGTCGTGTGGGCAGCCCTGTGCCACTGCTGGGTCGGCCTCTCCTGCCGGTGGAGCCTTCTGCTGCTGTGTGCTTGGGCCCGGAGCTGGCTTTAGTGGGCAGTGTTTCCTGTGGGCCTCCTCTGTGCTCCGGGGTGTCACGGCGCCCCTTCAGTGTGGCTGTTCGTGGGTTCAGATTTGATTCCTGCAGACGCCCAGGGTTTCCTCGTGGCTTGGAAGCAACTTCCTGCCATTTCTTGCTTGTGGTTCTCTGCCTTGTGGGTCGTGTACTTTGGGCTGTACACCCTGCGTTCTGCGGATGACCGTGAAGGCGGGGACAGGAACGCACTCCCGGTGTCCACACCCTGTGTGCTCCCCTGCCTTCTCTCCCCACGCTGAATTCAGGCTTGTCCACGTGACACCAGTGAAGGCAACACTGAGCTAACAGAGGCCTGCTTGCCTGGGGGACTTGTCCCCTCTGAACACGGCCGTCGCCATGTGCGGGAGCCTGTCCTGACCCCTTCAGGATGGAAGAGGACAGGGGAGAAGGGCCCAGCCGTAGGCCACCCTCCATCAGACACAGCCCCCGAGTGTACCAGGCAACACCAGCAGAAGACCCCCCAGGCCAACCCCCGGAAGCCACTGCGTTTTGTGGTGGCTGCTTCTACAGCATTAGATAATGGGTTCAGTGGGTTTCCCTTCCTCTTACCCAAGCACCGGGCTCTGCTCAAGCTTTTCTATCCCCCTTAATGGCTATGGCAGGGGGCTTGGTCCCACCTCCCTGTCTTTCTAGGGTCCCCTGGGCCTATATCAGGGACTGGAACCCTGGTGAGCCCCTGAACCATAGCTTGCCTGTGTGCACTAATTTCTCTTTGGTTTCTGGCAGCTGGGGAGTCCCTTTCTTTTGATCTCAACTAAGTATTTTAACAAGGTGACTTTTGGCCGGGTGTGGTGGCTCACGCCTGTAATCTCAGCACTGTGGGAGGCCGAGGTCAGGAGTTCAAGGCCAGCCTGGCCAACATGGTGAAACCCTGTCTCTACTAAAAATACAAAATACAAATACAAAAATTAGCTGGGTGTGGTGGTGCACGCCTGTAATCCTAGCTACTCAGGAGGTTGAGGCAGGAGAATGTGTTGAACCC
>NW_012117666.1:833607-835638 GCF_000951035.1 Colobus angolensis palliatus
CTTGCTCTAACCGGGCTAGAATGCAGTGGCATGATCTTGGCTCACTGCAACCTCTGCCTCCCAGGTTCAAGCAATTTTCATGCCTCAGCCTCCTGAGTAGTAGCTGGGATTACAGGTATGCGCCACGATGCCTGGCTAATTTTTTTGTATTTTTTGTAGAAGCGGGGTTTCACCATGTTGGCCAGGCAGATCTCAAACTCCTGGCCTCAAGCGATTGCCCACCTCAGCCTCTCAAAGTGTTAGAATTACGGACGTGAGCCACTGCATGTAGCCTCATGTAGTTTTTTGTTTTCTTTTTCCCAGACAGAATCTCACTCTGTTGCCCAGGCTGGAGTGCGGTGGCACAATCGCTGCTCTCTGCAACGTCTGCCTCCAGGGTTCAAGCAGTTCTCCTGCTTCAGCCTCCTGGGCAGCTGGGATTACAGGCACGCATTAGCATGCCCAGCTAATTTTTGTATTTTTAGTAGAGATGATGTTTTGCCATCTTGGCTAGGCTGGTCTTGAACTCCTGACCTCAGGTGATCCGCCCGCCTCAGCCTCCCAAAGTGCTGGGATTACAGGTGTGAGCCACTGTGCCTGGCCTCATGTAGTTTTTTAAACAGACACACATATATGTGTATAATGGCATAAGATTAGGATTGGAAAAATCAATAGCAAACCCTTAATAGTGATTACCTGTGAGGGGAAGGAGGGACATGAGATTACAAGTGGGATCAAAAGTGACTTCAGCTTCCTTTGTAAGGCTCTGTTTGTAAAAATTTCATGTCCTATCATGTAATTTTTTGGAGGGTAAATCTATATGTGGATGAAACATGGAATCAGTTAAGCCAGTTGTTGATGGTGGGTGACTGTAAGTGATGGGAAGGTGGTTGACCCCCTTTATTTTCCACGTACTTTTCAGTATTCTGAACAGTGACACAAGTCTTTTTTTTTTTTTTTTTTTAAGGTGATGTTTTGCTTTTGTTGCCCAGGCTGGAATGCAGTGGCATGATCTTGGCTCACTGCAACCTCCACCGCCAGGGTTCAAGTGATTCTCCTGCCTCAGCCTCCCAAGTAGCTGGGATTACAGGTGCCCACCACCACGCCCAGCCAATTTTGTGTATTTTTAGTAGAGATGGAGTTTCACTATGTTGGCCAAGCTGGTCTCGAACTCCTGACCTCAAGTGATCTGCCCGCCTTGGCCTCCCAAAGTGTTGGGATTACAGGCGTGAGCCACCATGCCTGGCCACAAGTCAAGTTTTAAAAAGTAACATGAGCAAGGCTGCTTGCATCAGGCTCTGCTCGACAGACCTGGCCAGCTGGCTCGGCTGCGTGTCCGTGATGGCACTTAGGGGAATTTGGGAAGAGTTGTGACTGCAGTGCGCTGCTGTGACCTGTTGCCTGGGGCACCGTGACCACAGAAAATGATGTTTCTAACATTACTTTGCAGAATAGAAAAGAAACGCACCGTCATTCCTACACTGGTGGAAGCAATTAAGGAACAAGATGGAAGAGAAGTGGACTGGGAGTATTTTTATGGCCTGCTGTTTACCTCAGAGAACCTAAAACTAGTGCACATTGTCTGCCATAAGAAAACCATCCACAAGCTCAACTGTGACCCGAACAGAATCTACAAACCCCAGCCAAGGTTGAAGCGGAAGCGGCCTGTGCGGAAACGCTAGTGACATGTACACACCATGTTCTGGTCTTGGTTGGACGCCTGATGTGGGCGTCATTTTAACAGGTGCCTTTTTTTTTTTGGTCACTCCAGTAGTCCCGGAAAAAACCTTAAAACATGTTTCCTGCAAATCTGATTTCAGTACATTTCTGAATTGTGGTTTTTTTTTGTTTTGTTTTGTAGAGAGTTTCATTTTTTTTCTCTTTTTTGAGACGGAGTCTCACTCTTTTGCCCAGGCTGGAGTGCAGTGGCGCGATCTCGGCTCACTGCAAGCTCCGCCTCCAGTAGTCCCGGAAAAAACCTTAAAACATGTTTCCTGCAAATCTGATTTCAGTACATTTCTGAATTGTGGTTTTTTTTTTGTTTTGTTTTGT
>NW_012117666.1:837618-839434 GCF_000951035.1 Colobus angolensis palliatus
AGACTCCGTCTCAAAAAAAAAAAAAAAAAAAAATAAGGAGTCCATGATCTTTTACAATTTGACTTCATTGTTACCTTTTCTTCACAGAGCTAAAGCAATACCTGGGTCCTACACAGGACACAGTCCTGTGTGGGAAATTTCTAGAAGTCCCATCTATGGTACGGTAGTGTTTATCTGCTCTGATCAGGGAAGGACAGACAGTGGTAGAGTCAAGGCCTGGGAACCGGGGGGCCTGGTTCCTCTTCTCAGATCCCTCTTGCAGGGTCTGAAGAACTCTCTGGAGCCGGCAGATTCCACCTGTGCAGCAAGGAGCCTGGCCTGGACAGCTGTGAGGCCCTTCCAGCTCCATCGTCCAGCCTCAGGAGACGAGCTGCTCTGTTTTCCAGCCATAGACGTGGGCCTTTTTCAGAGACACATTCTTTCGTTGTCTGTTTTTTGCGACAGGGTCTTGCTCTGTCATCCAGGCTGGAGTGCAGTGGTGTGATCTCAGCTCACTGCAGCCTTGAATTTCTGGGTTTAAGTGATTCTCCTGCCTCAGCCTCTGGAGTAACTGAGACTCCAGGCGTGTGTCACCATGCCTAGCTCATTTCTGTTTATCTTTGTAGAGAAGGTCTCCCTACGTTGTCCAGGTTGGTCTCGAACTCCTGGGCTCAAGCGGCCCACCCACCCTGGCCTCCTGAAGTGCTGGGATTACAGGCGTGAGCCCCTGCACCTGGAGCAAGACGCATTCTTGAGGGAAGTCCTTCCTTCTCAGCAGTCCAGGCGTGCTGTGCCACCTTGCCCTGGACACTCAGGGCTGCCATCCCTCTACCACATGGCTCCACAGTGCTGCCCCACTGCCCAAGACTAGGCCTCGGAGGTTTTGTGTCCCTCCGGCCTTCTGCGCCACTCTGCTGCTGTTGGGCCTCGTCTGTGCCCCTCCTCACCCTTTCTGACTTGAGGCTTCATTTCTGCAGGAGGTGAGACACCGGAAATCCAGACTTGTTGAGCTGTGTGTGAAGCGTGCAAGGCTCTCCTGGCTGTGACATGGTGTTTTGGTCATTGTTTTTTTTCTTGCTTCCGGGCCCTTGGCTGGGCGAGGTGCTGGTGATTGTTACAAAGAGCTATCACCTATCAGGAGTTACGTCACCCAGAGTCTCAGGTTAGAAAAGATGGCTGAACCTCTGCAACAAAGAGTGTGTGGTCTGTCCATTCTCACACAAGAGGGAGAAAAATTCTAGGAGCTAAGACTGTGGAATTGTGTGTTCTGTGGGGCTGAGGGTCACCTGCTGGGAGATCCTGGCACCCGTAAGAAGCTTCCAAGGAAGGAGCTCAGTAGGGGCCTGCAGACAGCCTCAACCAGCCCAACACCAGGCTCCAACCAGACGGCAAAGCTGCAGCGAACACGACCACAAGACATGACCTTCCTGCTGCTAAGGAGGAAGTGCACTGTAGACAGAGCCACAGTCGGCCTGCGCCAGCGGCTGTGCATCGGCACAAATACACTCTTTTGTATCTTGTCTTTTATTCCCTCATTTGTCCCCCTTTGTTCCGTCCCCCTAGGTCTGTGCAGGCTACAGTCCACATGTAAACTAGGAAAGTGTTTCTACCTGGGAGTGCTTGTTAGTGCAGGTTAACAACTGTGAGTGAACGGGTGGCCCCAGGAACGTACGCACTTTCCACTCTGCATGCTGTGTCTCCTCTGCAGGTGCATCATCGTTTGGGACCATGCACCTCACTGAAGTCTGCTTAGAGGATGGCAAAATTCTCATCACCACCAAGATAGGTGCTGTTATTAATAGTTACTCATGCAGCAATCTAAAGTTGTACTTTATTT
>NW_012117666.1:839604-843520 GCF_000951035.1 Colobus angolensis palliatus
CAGGCGCTAGGATCAGAGCCAGGTCTAGACACGCACACGGGTGGGCAGGTGCTAGGATCAGAGCCCGGGTCTAGACACGCACACGGGTGGGCAGGTGCTAGGAAAGTCAGCCCCGGCCTGCCAAGTGTGTCTTTCTCTGAAGGCAATTACAATGCTGTCACCTTTTCATCTGAAATAGTCCCCCTCTGGCAGACAAGTAACATTTGATATTTTTCTAAAGCAACACATCTTGGAGTGGCAATTTTGTATAAAAATGGACCCTGGAGTCAGGATCTTGGCGTTCTCCATGGTAACAGGGCTCACCAGACATGCTGTCTTGGCAGACGTGGAACCGGCGGCTTCCTGGGCAGAGGCCAACCCGGCTGCCGAACAACTTCGTGCTTTCAAGCGCGCCGAAGACCGCACTGCACCTGTGAGCTGACAGATTGAGAGCCACTCAGAGAGCGATCCCAGGAAGGCGGCGTGACCGCACAGACCAGAACTTCCCACCTAAAGAACACCCGAAGACAGCCCCTCCCACTCCAGGATTTTATCATCTTTGTGGAGACAGCTGTGGCCCGAATGTGTAAATCCAAACCAAACTGTGCCTGGGATTAGGATACAGGATCTACTCTTTCCACGATCTTGGAGGCTTGGGACAATCTGTCCCCCTTACCTTGTATGTTTCAAGTAACCACCATTTGTCCATGAGTGGGAATTAAGTCAACTTCGAAGCATTTAGAATAAGCAGCACGTGCCTTCCTTAGAAGGATCTCCAACTTTTATACATTGTCAAAGTTCTTAGAAAAAGGTAACATGAGGAAACCAAAGTTTCTCTCCCTCAAATTAGAGTTCCATTCTATTAGTTGAAAGCAGCTAGGTACTGTCTCACAAATCTTAACATTAACAAACTGGTCCACCTCTCTTTTATCCTGAATGCAAAGCAAACTCTTCTAATAACAAGAAAGAAATTAATTAAAGACATAACATTTAAAATAACTATTGAAGAATAATTTTCGGTTTTCAGAAAAGTTGCAAAAAATAGCACAAAGAAAGTGGTGTGATAGCTCACATCTGTAATCCCAGCTACTTGAGAGGCTGAGGCTGGAGAATCGCTTGAACCCGGGAGGCAGAGTTTACAGTGAGCCGAGATCGCACCACTGCACTCCAGCCTGGGCAACACAGTGAGACTCAGTCTCAAAAAAAAAAAAAAAAAAGGACCCAGCCTTACAAACATTTGGGAGCAGGAGACTGAGGCAGGATGTGCTTCCTCCACTCGGCTCCCAGGCATTGAGAAAGGAATTTTAGAACATATGACTGCTTTCAAAATATTTTCAAAATATATTTTATTTCTTTCTTACGTGTATTTTGCAAAATTTCCAAAGTAAACGTTAGCTCCGCATACAGAAATAAAAGAGTTCTTTAAGAACTAGCATTGAATTCAGCACAAGTATGATCAAATTATGGTAATGGAAAACAAACTTGCCTATGACCAAAGCTACTGAGCTGAAGTGAAGAGCTGTCTTTACAAAAATCCCTCTCACTGAGCCCACTGCCCTGCAGCTGACTCAAGCCATCATGACGTATGTACGTGTACAAGAAAGGACACTGGACATGGTGGCTCACACCTGTCATCCCAGCACTTTGGGAGGCTGAGGCGGGTGGATCACCTGAGGTCAGCAGTTTGAGACCAGCCTGGCCAACATGGTGAAACCCCCATGTCTACTAATAATACAAAAACTAGCTGGGCATGGTGGCGCACGCCTGTAATTCCAGCTACTCAGGAGGCTGAGGCAAGAGAATCACTTGAACCCGGGAGGTGGAGGTTGCAGTGAGCCGAGATGGCGCCATTGTATTCCAGCCTGGGTGACAAGAAAGAAACTCTGTCTTCAAGAAGAAAAAAAAAAAAATAAAAAAAGAAAGGACATTGGCACAGTACAGCAGCTTTGCAACCTCAAAGACTGTCTGAGTTTGAGTTCCCATGAGTGTATCCTCCACAGGTATTCGGTGCTTTGCACTATTGACTTTGATGGGTCAGTTCTGAAGTCTGATTAAGACATTCTCTTGGAGATACATTTTATATAAATCTTGTAATGTGCTAAACTGTCAAATTGTTAATGGTATGAAATAGGGCAAGGACATCATTTTTTATGGTCTCTACATTTCTGCATCATCGTCATCATCATCATCATCATCATCATCTTTGGCTCTGAAATGCATTTTTCTGAACTCTCGTCTGCTCATTGAAGGACACGATGAAGACGCAGGTGGGAGGTCCTTAGAGAAGAAAACATGGCTTCAGTCACGAGCAACACACATCTGCACCCGCATCTGCAATGTGCCCCGTCCAGCAGCTCTGGGGCTCGCAGAGCGCTCTTCCCTTTCAGACGTGTGAACACGCCTGAGTCCCAGCATTCACCTCTAGATGAGAGCTTCCTCCCTACTGGGCTGATCGAGTAAAAAGAAGGAAAGATGCTGGGTTCAAAACAAAAGAAAGCAACAGCGAGCGTGGGGTGGATGTTCAAAAAAACCACAAACCTGATTTCGTGGAAACACACCTGTGGCTGTGGGAGGGACCCCTCCCACTGCCGCCTTTCCCAATGGCAGTGATTCTCAGCTCGGGAGATGGAGGGAGGGCCCCCAATTAGCCAATGTTTTCATTTTCTCCTCGTAGGTTAAAATGATTAATTTATGTTTCATGTTGTGTCGAGGCATTATTTACCTGCACTGAGTGGGGAGTGTGTGACTTGAAAGTGCGGCTGGCTGCCTGAGTACCCACGGGAGGAGGAAGGCGCCGCCCTTACCTGCATGAGCTCAACGTTTCCAAAGAACCGGCTCACGGGCATTGGCTGATTGCTGTCGTCATCCAGAAAGACACTGTTGTCCATCTGAAGTGGTGGCTTCTGCACATCCTCTGTCCCTAGCCCTGGCTCATTCTGCTTCTGCACAGTGGAGCTGCTATTGGATTCTTCTGCTCCGGACCTGGCACTGTGCTTCGGCACGGACAGGCCATCTTTAGTCTTTGCTAAGCAAGAGTCACTCACAACTCTGCAGCCGCCGAGGGGAAGACTTGCAGCCCCCTGCTGCACGGAAACGCCAGCCTCGCTGCCTGGAAGCAAGGCACTGCTTTCAGCAAACTCATTGTTACAAGGGGCCTCAGGTGTCACTTTTGGCAAAGAAGCGCTGTCACTCTTAGGGACAAGCTTCTGTAACTCTGACTTCACAAGATGACCTTTGTCACACTTGAACTTCTTGGACGTTCGCCTGTCTGTGGCTTTGTGGGATAAGGAAGTCTGTCAAGAAAAAAAAAAAAATGTTAGGGGAACCAGATACATCTAGCAAATAAAACAGGCCTCAACCCAGAGGCTAGTATTTCTTCTCACATCTGAAATGATGAAGATGCTGTGACCACAACTTTCACAGATCGCCATTTCACTGTTCTGCCACCAAGGGACAAAATACAAGTGAGACTGAATTTAGACACACCCCACATCACTCCTACACTTTCAGTTTTCCCTAGTGGTGGTACAGCTCCTGAGGCAAAGTCTGAAGCACACATTTATATGTTATACAATGACAATAAAAGAACCCAGCTTTCATTCATTTCTGCTAGGGCATAAGCTCTGTGAAGGAAGGATTCTTTGCTTTATTCACCGATTAGTGCTTGGCACACAGTAGGTGCTCAAGAAATATTTGTTAAATTGACTTTGACAAAATTTTACCAAGCACCTCATTATGAGCAAAGCTCTGTGCTACATGCTGGCATATGGCCAAGTCCCAGCCCCTCAGCTGTGGGCTCCGGGAAGCGGCTCTACTTCACCGGGAAGTTCAGGCACTCACTCCTTGGAAGTGAGGGCTGGGCTAGGGTGAACGTTGGAAGTGATGAGGGCTGGGCTCGGGTGAACGTCGGAAGTGATGAGGGCTGGGCTCAGGTGAA
>NW_012117666.1:844215-849044 GCF_000951035.1 Colobus angolensis palliatus
CAGGCGCTAGGATCAGAGCCAGGTCTAGACACGCACACGGGTGGGCAGGTGCTAGGATCAGAGCCCGGGTCTAGACACGCACACGGGTGGGCAGGTGCTAGGAAAGTCAGCCCCGGCCTGCCAAGTGTGTCTTTCTCTGAAGGCAATTACAATGCTGTCACCTTTTCATCTGAAATAGTCCCCCTCTGGCAGACAAGTAACATTTGATATTTTTCTAAAGCAACACATCTTGGAGTGGCAATTTTGTATAAAAATGGACCCTGGAGTCAGGATCTTGGCGTTCTCCATGGTAACAGGGCTCACCAGACATGCTGTCTTGGCAGACGTGGAACCGGCGGCTTCCTGGGCAGAGGCCAACCCGGCTGCCGAACAACTTCGTGCTTTCAAGCGCGCCGAAGACCGCACTGCACCTGTGAGCTGACAGATTGAGAGCCACTCAGAGAGCGATCCCAGGAAGGCGGCGTGACCGCACAGACCAGAACTTCCCACCTAAAGAACACCCGAAGACAGCCCCTCCCACTCCAGGATTTTATCATCTTTGTGGAGACAGCTGTGGCCCGAATGTGTAAATCCAAACCAAACTGTGCCTGGGATTAGGATACAGGATCTACTCTTTCCACGATCTTGGAGGCTTGGGACAATCTGTCCCCCTTACCTTGTATGTTTCAAGTAACCACCATTTGTCCATGAGTGGGAATTAAGTCAACTTCGAAGCATTTAGAATAAGCAGCACGTGCCTTCCTTAGAAGGATCTCCAACTTTTATACATTGTCAAAGTTCTTAGAAAAAGGTAACATGAGGAAACCAAAGTTTCTCTCCCTCAAATTAGAGTTCCATTCTATTAGTTGAAAGCAGCTAGGTACTGTCTCACAAATCTTAACATTAACAAACTGGTCCACCTCTCTTTTATCCTGAATGCAAAGCAAACTCTTCTAATAACAAGAAAGAAATTAATTAAAGACATAACATTTAAAATAACTATTGAAGAATAATTTTCGGTTTTCAGAAAAGTTGCAAAAAATAGCACAAAGAAAGTGGTGTGATAGCTCACATCTGTAATCCCAGCTACTTGGGAGGCTGAGGTAGGAGGATTGCTTGAGCCCAGGAGTTCAAGACCAGCCTAGGCAACACAGCAAGATCCCATCTTTAAAAAAAATTAAAAAAAAAAAAAATTAGCCAGGTGTGGTGGTGTGCACCCCTAGTTCCAGCTACGTGAGAGGCTGAGGTGAGAGGATCGCTTGATCCCAGGAGTTTGAGGCTGCAGTGAGCTATGACTGCATCATTGCACTCCACTCGGGTGACAGAGTAAGACCATGTCTGTGAAAAAATAATAATAGTAAAACAGTACAGAGAGTTGCCATGTAGCCTTCACTCAGCTTCCACTAATGTTAAACAACTACAGGACATTGTCAACATTAAAAACTAAGCGACAGCACAGTACGCTTCACTAAACTACAGATTTCATTTGTATTTTATCAATTTCTCCATGAATTGTTCTTCTCTTCCAGAATCCAGTCCAGAATATCACACTGCACTTAGAAAACTAGAAAGGAATGAGTGTGAGTAGTAGAAGCAATAAACAGGAGCAATGCAGGCTGACGTGGCCAGGAAAGGCCCAGGAGCTGCTGCCAACAGGTCCTAGAACTGGAACCCAGAAGGGGACGGATGAAGAGTGCCCTGCCCAACAGCAGATAAGAGAAATAAAGGAAAAAAAAATAGAAATAATCTGTCTCTGCCATGCACTCCATAGCCCATCCCAAGACAGCTCCAGAAGCCCTATGGGGTGGCAGCTCCAAGGCTTCGTGATACTGTAGTGGTCAGAGTGTGTGTCTGAAACAGGAGGGAGAAGAGCAGGGAGCAGCCCACTAGAGGCCAGGACACCTGCCAGCTGGACACAGAACTCACCAGGTAGCCAAAGGCTGGGTGAAGTGCCCGCTACCACAGCACACAGGGGGCTGAGCCTCCGTTCTCTCACAAGGGCAGGGCTTTGCTGAGAGCCCCACAGACGTCATGGTTACAGTTACACCAAGGGGACTGAGGCAACAGAGGTTACAGAACTTGCTAAGAGTTGCCATAAACATCTCTCACCAAAATCCTCCCACTGGGTCCTAAGCAAGCCCATCTCCCTAAAACGCCATTGTAGGGAAAAGACATCTCTGTCCTAGAAAGCCACTGAGCCTCCTCTCCTCCCTGCTGCGAGTCCTCCTCCGGGTGCTTGGCGGCTCTGCGCGGAGTGTGCCGTGTGGGGAGCCCGCCTCGGTGCCTGAGCAGCTTTAAAGGAGTGGCACGCCCATTTCAGATGAGGACAACTTGGGTGAGGCGCTTACGAGGTTACCCAAGTGATGCCTGGCCTCCAAATCTCTGTGCCATCACAACAGCTCACCCTAGATACGACCCCCAAAAGCTGCCCGAGGCGAGGACCGAAATGAAGAAGCTGTCACCCGCTCTGTGTTCTAGGCCTGCAGGTCTTTTCCCACAGCAGGTGCTTCTCAAGGTTTCTGTCAGCATCTTGGCAGCAGTGGTTCTGAACTTTCTGCGTGCAACAGGTTCATCAGGTGGACCTTTCGGCCCCTTCCGCAGAGAAAAGCCAGACGATCTGGTGGGCCCGGAAGCACGGCTGTTACGGACACCTGAGCAGGCCATCTGCTGTCCCCTCCGGACTGACAGGAGTCAAAATACGAGAGCAGCTTAGCTTCAGTTTCATCACGGATTAACCACCTCCAAGGTGTCAACTCCAGAATGTCAGGATTGGTCACAGTCTCACTTGCAGATTCCCGCTCTGCAGCTGGGCAGCTTGGATTGCTCCCGCAGTCCAAAAACGGAAAGACTTTCTCAGCATTGACATTCTCCTGATTCCAGTAGATTGTTTAATAACTGGTATGTCAGAAGCACAAACACGGTTTCCCCAAGAGGGCTGGCCGAGCCTGACTTCGGCACGATGGCCTGAGGAGCTTCACTGAACTCCTGCTCAGACACAGTGATGAGCAGTCCCCCAACAGCCATTTATAGAGCCTTTGGAAATGGTCCTACGGGACCCAGCAAATGGAGAAACACTGGCTCCGGAACACCTGTATACATTCGGTAAGGACATGGAGAGTCTGTGGCATGTAAGCGCCATCCTGCTGCCGTCAAGAACACAGGGCCACCTCCCCAGCTCCCAGGCAGCGGAGTTTCTTCCCAGGAGAGGCAGGACAGCAGTGCTTCCCTTTCTGCTCTCATCCCACCTGTGGCTGAGACTAGGTCCTGAGGGAGTAGGACTGAGAAGAGGGGAACTCCTTTCTGCTCAGACCCTATTTATAGAATGGAGGCTTCACCTCGGCTCCGTTCTACAAGCAGGGTTTGAGCCTCTGCAGGAGGCTCTGCCCAGTGAACCAAGAAGACTGGGGCCCCATCAACCTTGTCCCAGATGTGAGGTGGTTCCAGGCCGGGGGAGGCAAACTTGGGGGATCTCAGGCTGCTGCTGGCTCCCCCAGCCCCCATTCAGAGAGAAGCCTATTACTGTCCTCAGCTGCATGGCCCTGGCTCAGAGGCTCTGCCTGGGGTGAGAGGCAGGCAACTAAACAGATAGTTCTTAAGTCTCCCCAAAGGCACCAAATTCACTGCAATGGAACGTGGAGAAGTTCAAGCCTAAGGGAGCTTGCTCAAGAACAGTGGAGGCTGTGATGACGGGGTGGGGCTGTGGAGAATCAAGCAATAGGCCAAGTTGTAGGCCAACTAGTTTGCAGAAGAGAACCAGAGACTACCATGGCTGGGAGGAGCCCTCTTGGGCCTAGAACAAACTCATCAAACACTGACCTTAGAAAATATCCCTTCAAAGAAGCCACAATTTGATTGGATTAGTTTGCAGAGCAACTTATGCCTAGGCTGTTGCTGAGAATAGCACAATCAGCTGGCATTAGTGAAGTTTAACAGCCGGATGTGGTCAGGGAAAGAGGAAAAAGACCCCGCTAAAACCACTGTCATCCAGGGTGGCTGTGGGCACACCCAAAGCCGGGTGCCACCCCCCACCAGCAATATCAGAGGCTGAACACTGTGGCAGGGCAGCCTCTATCAAAACAATCTACTCAGCTGCTAAACAAATAAGCATATTAACAATGACAAGCCCCAGGGTTGGGGACAGTACCCAGAATTGCTAAAATATATTATCTAAAATGTCAAAAAAATTATGAAGACATAATTCCAACAAAAAATTATGAAGCACTCAAAGAAACAGAAAAGTAGACTCATACACTGGAATAAAAGCAGGCCACAGAAGCTGTCTGTGAGAGCGACCAGATGTTCGATTTATACATATATAAAGGACCAAGATAGCCATGATAAACAAGATCAAGATCATGAATAAAGAAGAAAGGTAAGATAATGTTGCATCAAAGAGACTATCAATAAAGAGAAATTACTTAAAAACCAAATGGAAATTCTGGAGTTTAGTATAAAACCTGAAATAACAAAATTCACTAGAAGGGCTCAAAAGTAGATATGAACTGGCAGGATAAGCAAACTTGAAAGTAGATGGATAGATTATGCACGCTGAAGAACACAGAAAAAAAGAATGAAGAAAAATAAAGCAAGCCGCAGAGAAATGCTGGACACCATTAAGTGCACTAACACACACATAATAAGAACCACAAAAATGTAAAGACAAGGAGCAGAAAAAATATTTGAAGAAATAACAGCTGAGAACTTCTCAAATTTATAGAAAAACATTAACCTACATATCCAGGAATCTTTTTTGTTTGTTTGTTTTGTTTTGTTTTGTTGTTTTTTTTAGACGGAGTCTTGCTCTGTCGCCCAGGCTGGAGTGCAGTGGTGCAATCTCGGCTCACTGCAAG
>NW_012117666.1:850149-865358 GCF_000951035.1 Colobus angolensis palliatus
CCGTGTTAGCCAGGATGGTCTCAATCTCCTGACCTCATGATCCGCCCGTCTCGGCCTCCCAAAGTGCTGGGATTACAGGCTTGAATGTTCTTATAAAGATAGTTAAAATGCCTATTTTCCTACCTCCTTCTCATAATTTAAAAAGCAATTGTATACAATAACATGTATATAATATATACAGACGTGTACTATATTTGCCAATAACAAAACAAAGAAAGTGGGTGAAGGCAAAGCCCTGCTGGTTGAGGAAATGACCACAGACAGAAAGTAATAATGATCACACGGTATTGTTGAGTTTGTAACATTATCAGATGTAATACATATAACAAAATACCACAAAAATAACCATATGAGAGTAACATTTCCGTATCACTTGGAATTAACCTAGTACAAATCTGAAGCTTAAGCTGTATGTGAAGAATATGAAGATTAAGATGTATACGGTAAAACATAGAGCAAGCACTGGAAAAAACTCAAAAAACGTAGTGAAAAAAATCATTAAATTAAAATGCTACATTAGCAAATATTCACTTTAATCCACTTAAAGAAGGAACAGGGGAAGAAAAAGATAGACTTGTATAAAGTAAAGAAAAAGTAAAATGGCATACGTAAACCTAACTACAGTATATCAATAATATTAAATGTGCACGGGCTAAACAATTCAATCAATAGGCAGAAACTACCAGATTGGGTTTTAAAAAAGATCCAAGTGTATGCTGCCTACAGGAGACACGCTTTGGTTCAAACATAAAAACAGTAAAAGGAGTTGGAATTCACAAGTGATCACTCCATTTGAACAAACCAGGAGAGCCTCCAAGCAGCTCAGAGCCTGCCAGGTGGACGTGGACTCGCACCAGGTGCACTGTGAAAAGGGTCTTTCACTTTTAACTGTTAAACCCAAGTGGTAAGCACTTGCCCCTTGCCAGACACTGGCACCCCCCTTCAACCCTCACCACCCTCTGGGTGGATCCCACATCACCCCATTTTTAGCACATTAAATACATGGGGCCAACCTGAGGTCACACGTTGTGTGACCTCCATTGGAGTGGCAGCAGTTGAGGGGCACAAACTCAGCTCCGCAGCATCCAGCACTACCAGGAGTTGAAACCAGTTCTGGAGAGGGCACCCCACCTTCCTGGGAAAG
Source organism: Colobus angolensis palliatus (assembly GCF_000951035.1). Classification (NCBI taxonomy): domain Eukaryota; kingdom Metazoa; phylum Chordata; class Mammalia; order Primates; family Cercopithecidae; genus Colobus; species Colobus angolensis. Next base: position 851,294 of record NW_012117666.1, read on the forward strand.
TGGCCTGAAACCTCCCTTCAAGGGGGCGTGACCTGGGAGGCCCCCTTCTCCCCGGGACGTGACCTGTGAGCTCCACTTCTCCCGAGGGCGTGGACCGGAGCCCCCTTCTCCCGACAGCGTGGCTGGGGAGCTCCCTTTCTCCCGGGGGCATGGCCCGGAGCCCCCCTTCTGCGGGGGGCGATAACCTGGGAGGCTCCTTTTCCAGGGGACGTGACCTGTGAGCTCCACTTCTCCCTAGGGCGTGGCCTGGGGTCCCCATTCTCCCGGGTGCGTGGCCTGGGAGCTCCCCTTCTCTTGGGGGTGTGGCCTGGGAGCGCCCCCTCTCCGGGGGCGTGGCCCGGAGCCCCCCTTTCCCAGGGGCGTGACCTGGGAGCCCTCCTTCTCTCGGGAGGTTGCCGTGGAGCCCCTCCCTTCTCCCGGGGGCGTGGTCTGGGAGCGTGGCCTGGAGCCCCCAGCTTCTCCTGGGGGCGAGGCCCAAGCGGAGGCCGTTCCTAGGTCACAGGCACCCCGTGACCCCGCCCCGGCTCTCCAGACAGCAGGTGGCCCGGAGTCCCCGCCCTGTGCAGCGCAGCTGCTGCCGAGCACCAGCCCTCACCTTCCGGCTCCTCATGAGTGTGTGCGCCGCAGCCAAGAACCGCGCGCCCCGGACCAACGCGTCCCGGCGGAGCGGCGACCCGGAGTCTGCAGAGCGCGCCGCGGCGGCGTCCGACGTCAGCAGAGCCAATCACAGCGCAGCGCCCTCGTCATGTGACCCCACAGTGGTGGCTTTTACGTAAGCGACGGGCGCAGCTCGCGGGCCTTGGGCCAGTGGTGGGACACTGCAGCAGTAAGTCGTCCTGTGGCAGGCCGTGTTCGTGAGGGCGCGTCCCTTGGCACCCCTGTAGCCGCTATGTTTCCCACGCCCATGGCAGGCCTGGGAGGTTATGTTTGCGGGGGGTGCTTTTTTTTTGTAGCTTCTGTGTTTGCCATATTTGAAAGGGGCGGACGACCATGTTCGTGAACGGCGCTTCCCTTGGTGCACCTGTGGCCGCCATGTTTTGAGAGGGGTGGGCCATAATATTCTTTAGGGGCACTTGTGTTGAAGCTTCTTTGGCCATCATGTTTGAGAGGGGCGGACGGCCATGTTTGTAACGGGCGCTTTTCTTGGTGCGCCTGTGGCCGCTATGTTTGAGACGGGCAGGCAACTATGTTCGTGAGGGTTGCTTCCCTTGAAGCCTCTTTGGCCGCCATGTTTGAGAGCGGCGGACGGCCATGTTTGTGAGGGGCTCTTCCCTGGTGCGCCTGTGGCCGCCATGTTTGAGAGGGGCGGGCGGGGCGTCCGTGAGGGGCGCCTCCCGTGGCAGTCCCTGGCCAGGAGCCTGTAGGAGGGCGGGAAGTGCTTTCTCCAGTGCCGCAGAGCGCTGGTTTCTGAGCGCCGGTTAGCGGCGTTGAGCAGCGCGAGGGACCCCTAGGCCTGCCCTTGCTGCGATCCCGTTGAGGAACTTCTCGCGCTTGTCGCAGGTTGGGCTGCCCTGCGAGGTGCTGCTTTGGGTTGGGGTGGCCCGCCAGGGAAGTGGCCTCTGCTGTCCCCCACGTCGCGGGCGGGAGCGGGCCTTAGTGGAGGCCGTCGGTGGGCCCAGGAGGCCAGCGTCCAGCGTCAGGGTGGGGTCCGGTTCTCACCCTCTGTCACGTGCAAGGCGGGAACTGACCCCTCCGCTGTCCCGTTAGTCTCCGGGGCAAATGTGGATTCGCAGCGGCCACGCCTCCTCCGATGGCCACGCCCCTAGCGCTCCTGGGTGGACCCGCAGCGGCCACGCCTCCTCCAATGGCCACGCCCTATCAGGTCTGGGTGGACTCGCAGCGGCCACGCTTCCAGCAGACACCCCCTTAGCAGGCCTGGGCTGCTGTGATGCGTCCTCCTCGGCCGCTGCTTGACATCCTGGCCTTCACATCAGCTAAGGGAGGTGTTTATAAAGCTGAGGACCACTGTTCTGTTTTTTTTTTTTTGAGACGGAGTCTCGCTTTGTCACCCAGGCTGCAGTGCAGTGGCGTGATCTCAACTCACTGCAACCTCCGCCTCCTGGGTTCAAGCGATTCTCCTGCCTCAGCCTTATGAGTGGCTGGGATTTCAGGCACGCGCCACCACGCCTGGCTAATTTTTGTATTTTTAGTAGAGATGGGGTTTCTCCACGTTGGTCAGGCTGGTCTTGAACTCCTGACCTCAAATATTCCGCCCACCTTGGCCTCCCAAAGTGCTGGGATTACAGGCGTGAGCCACCGCGCCCGGCCCACTTTTCTGTTCTTAAGAATTTTAACATAGAAATGAAATCCAGCCTTGCCTGAAACCCTCCAGCCCTTGAGTTCTCCGGGCTCTAGGATGTGTCTCCAGAAAAGGGCGCGAGGTGGAAACCACGTCAGTGGCCGAGGACACCTGGCCCCTCCCCTCTCCGCCTGCACGTGGCTGCCCAGTCCAGGGCGGGCTCCCAGGTGCTCGGACACAGAGCGCATCCAGCAGCCCGTACTGTGCTTTGCAAATAAATGAGAGTCGTATTTCCTTTTAAAATCATTGTTAGTTTTTTGCAAGTGAGAACATTTAAATCAGGCAGTTTTGTTAGAAGCATTAGGTTTTCCACTTAAACTACAAAAGTTGAAAAGTGAACTGCATTGCATTGTGAATCCTGGCCTGCTTGGGGTCCTGTGCACTGTTCCAAGGCAGGGTGTGATTAATAATCTCTTCCAAAAGCATCAGTGTGCCTGCTTTACGGTATGACTCCCTGAAAGCCTAGACATGCAGCTGATGCCTCCTTTTAGTGCCTGAGGAGAGAGTATTTAAGGATCCTGCCAGCTTGAGCTCTATGCAGCCTCCACTCTCTTTAGAAGCGTGACGTTTGGTAATTAGGTGGAGCCCTGAAATTAGACTGCACGTGGGGTTTTGCTTTCGGCAGTGAGTGAAGATGCTTGCAGCCCTGGTGTGTGCACACTCATACATGCTCCTACCTGGCTGTTGTACCTTCTCTCTTCCCAGCCCAGCCCCGCGATTCTCCCGTGTTTTTTCACATGTTGTACAGCAGGGGAGGAGACAAATGTGTAACTGGCAGGAAATCCATTCGAAACGGAAACTTAATATAATCGCTGCCAGCTGTTCAGAAAAAAATGAGAGCCAGTGATACTTTGTTAAACACCTAGCCTGTCCCATTTTCCCAGAGATTAGTTTCATAATAAGCTTGGTTCAGTGGTTTTATTTCCCAGTCCTTGGGAGCTCAGAGTTCTCATCCACTGGGGCTTGGCTGGTGTTTGCCTGTCTTGTTTGTGGTTGGTGCCAGTTGATGTAAACGCCTCACTGCCTGGCCTCACCCGCCCGAAGGGGGCTCTGGGCTCCGAGCCATGTGGACTTTAATATCCCAAAGGGCACTCTCCTTCACCACTGTGGTCTGTCCCCTCCCCGGGTCTGGGATGAGGATGGTTTCTGGCCTCCCAGCTGCTAAGGCCTGACACCCAGGCCATTCGTGAACGTCTCTCTCGCCCTGCCCACATCCTATCAGATGCCAGTTGCTGTTAATTCTAGACTTTGAAGCCCCACGGCTGGTCTCACCTTTTCTTCTGGCCTGGGTGGCCCACAGCTGTTGGGGTGATCCCTGCTTCTGGGATCCAGAGCCATAGCCTTAGAGTGGCCTGTAAGTCCTGGCACGGTGCCTGGCACACTGTGGGTGCCCAGCAGGTGTTTGTTGAATGAGTGTGCAGAAGGGCTCCTGAGCTTGCCCACTGTTGCCGTTCCCTGCTCCGGGGAGTCCAGATGCACAGAGTCCCAGCACCTGCTCCCCTGCCCCTCTGCTGTCCGCATTGCCTCCCTGAGCCCCTGACCGCTGCAAAGCCTCTTCCCCACTTCCCTCTGCCTGAAAACCTTCTTTCTGCAGCCCCCCAACCCACGTTTTGCCTGGCGAATCCATTCTCAAACCTCAACTTGGCTTAAATCTCCTGTCCTCAGGGGGCCCTTCCTGGATGCCCCCCTGCCCCCGAGATTCAGTCATCCAGTTACTGCTTTTGTAGTGTTCTGCACTCTTCCACCAGGACCCTGTGGTGGGCCTGGCCTGTTTCTCCCCCTCTGTCCCAGAGCATAGCACATTCACTAATTCACTCAGCGTATCTGGTTCCACTGTGTGCTGGGGACTGGGCCAGGCACGAGCCCAGGCGTGGAATCATCACACAGAATTGTACATTTGCAATGTGATGAGAGCCACGGGGGAGAGCCCACGTGGGCAACAGCACAGGGCTGGGGGTGTCAGGCGAGGATCCTGGTAGGAAGTGGCTGGGGCCCCCTCTCCCTCCCTCATCCTCCACGATTCAGGCCCCTTTCAGGCCCACCCCGGGGAAACAAGGCCTCCGAGTCAGGGCTGAATGTGCAGTGGAGCCCTGTCTGGACAGGCTACCCCTCCTGACGAGGTGGGAGGTGTTGGCGTGGGCAGAGGAGCCAATCTTGAATTCTCTTCCCCGCTCTACCTCAAGCTGCCATGTGGAATTGCAGGAGACCCTGGAGGGAGCAGAAAACCAGGCTCGGCCGAAGCCACCTCTGCTCCCCGGCTTCCCGGGTTCCCAGTGTCTGCTTCCGTTCTTATTCCTGATTAGCTGTGCCCCTGCCCGGCCAGGTCAGGGCACAGTGAGACTCCTCATGGTGGCAGGTGTGTGAGGTCTGTGCCGGTTTGTACGTGGCTGGCCCCCCACGTGAAATGTAAGTCCTCGGAAGGCAGGGTCCGTGTTTTGTTAATGGAGGCTGGTGATACCCAGGGGACATTGGCTGGCTGGCTGACTGGCTGGGGATAAGACACACACAGAGAACTTGAGGATGGTGGATTGGAGGAAACTTTGCATTCTTGCTCATACCACAGATTCCCAACTTAAACACTGCTGTGCCCCAGTCAGTATTTGCCTTTGACAAACACTGCAGGGCCAGTGAGAAAGTTGAAGAGATTTTCCAACTGACTGGCAGTCGGGAGACTGGTTAACTGAGGCCACCCCGGCCAGAGCACATCATGTTCCTGCCAACAGATGGTGGCCTGTATGAGAAGGGGTTGTCTCTTGCATACTGGCCCTTTATAATTAAAAGAAAGACATAATAGGTAGAGAAAGAGAGAGAGAGGGAGAAGGCAGGGGAAAAAAAGCTTGCAGCACGCTTTTAAAATGTCATCGCGCCACTGCACTCCAGCCTGGGTGACAGAGTGAGACTTCGTCATAAAAAAGAAGAAAACGTTCTCTTTGAGTTGACCTAAACTAATGTTTTCTTAATAGCCCACCCTCTCCTATCCTCTTGATCCACCCGACTTAGCTGGGCAAAAGTAACCCTGCGGTAGGACAGCTGTCTGCTGTCGGAAAGTATCGCAGCTCCTCCCGTGTCTGCCCCGTGCACATGTGCCAAGGTCCTGCCCTGTGCACATGTGCCAAGGTCCTGCCCTGTGCACATGTGCCAAGGTCCTGCCCTGTGCACATGTGCCAAGGTCCTGCCCTGAATGAAGGACACAGCAGAAGGATGCAGGCTCCAAGCCTGGTAGGGCGCCCGATAGACTCACAGGGCTCCCCGTGGAGCAGTTGGAAGATGCCCAGAAACCTCAGGGAGCCGCCAGCGTGGGGCAGAGGGTCTCTTCTGGAGTTGGTGGCGTCAGAATCAGGTGTGAAGTACATAGGAACTGTCGGCGCCGTGCAGAGATGGTGAAGGAGGTGCGGGTGGAGGGGCCCAATGCCTGCTCTCACTGGGGGCTGAACAGCCACTGGACTCTTGTAGCCCACTTTGTAGACTGATCAATAGTCTGTGACATGACCATGTTTGAGTAGAGTAGACCATTTTCTGCTTCACATATCCTACAACTTGCTGGGATCAGGAGGCAGCAGTGAGTCCATGGCACCTGCCCCAGTCTGGTGCTCTGTGGTCTCCTGGAGGTCGTGACCCATGGCCTGACCCAGCTGGGTCAGCCCGGCCTGGCTGTCTCTTCCCGGGCTCATGCCCAGCCCTGGCTCCTCTCTTGCCCCTTGCTAGGAAATTTGAGCCTGCTTTAAAGTTTCTCAACATTGTGGTTTTGTTTTGTTCTTTCTCATTCACTTGTCTTTTAATTTTTGGCTTCTGTGTTTTATGGGCACCTAATTGTGTGTGTGCTAAAAATTGTGCATCTGTTCGTATTGATGGCAGCTCACGATCACTGTGTAAGTAGGCAGGATGTGGAGGTCTGCCTAGGAGAACTCGCTTCCACTTTTCACCGACACAGGCCCCATGGAGATACTCCAGTGGAGGCCAGGATTGTCTCCTGGTGGAGTTCACGGGTTTCATTCATCAGACGTTTGCTGGGCTCTCTGCACGCATGTTGCAGAGCACTGCAGGCAGTGCACAGGCAGGGCCGTGGGAGCTGTGGGCGCTGCTCCCGCCAGGGTGGAGCTGCGCCCTCCATGGGGAGTCACGGTGCACGCCCACAGCTGCAGAGAGAGGATGCAGAGCAGGGGAACCTCGGGAACCCCGTAGTCTCTGCTTGCCCTGACCATGTGAAGAACGCACTCCATGTGGGTATCAGTGAAACCGCACACCAGGGGGGAATATTCAAATCGTGAACTCCAACATCATCCAGCATAAAAGCTCCGAGTGGTGGGCCACATTGCATCTCGCTGCCAGCCCTCCACTGGGATCACGCTGCAGTGTCCTTTGAAGAAAAGGCCTGGAATTTACAGAGCTTGGAAAAGGCTAAATTTCCAGCTAGATGAAAAAAGAAATGCCATTTTATGAGAACCTTTGGGCCGTCAGGAAGAGAAACACCAAGATGAAAAGCCCTATTTTGAGAGCTCCCTTGCCTTCAAGCAGGGGCCGCTGGTGGTGGAAACCGGCCAGGGATCGTGCCGATGGCAGAGTGAGGTTCAGGCTGGGAGCGGGCGTGTGGACAGGTCCCTCCCTGCAGATCCACGTCTGCCTCCCACTCGCAGATGCTCTTGTGCGCAGCACCCTGTAGGCTCACTTGGCCAAACATCAGGGGCGTAGCAGGGACAGCCGACAGGTAAATGGGTTTTCTCGAAAACGTACTAGTCATTGACGGGCAGCTGTTTTTCCCTCCGTGGCCGTGTAGCCATGCCCAGGCCGTGGGCAGGATGAGGACTTCCTGAAGAACTGTGTGCACCCAGGGCACAGACTACAGGGTTCCGAGGTTCTCCTGCCCCGCAGCCTCTCTTGGCGGCGGTGCGTGATCGGTTGCCTTTGTTGAAACCCAAGCATCCGTCCTCGGCTGCCACTGACACACGTCAAGGCCACCCAGGAGGAGACACTGTGGGGCCCTGCCCAGTTCTCATGGGTGTTGCATTTTGGCAGGACACAGACCCAGGCAGGACTGGGAACCATGGCCCTCAAGTCCAGATCGATTCCCACGTGTGGCCTTCGGGAGCTAAAATCATCAGCTTTCAAATCAGACAGGTTTCATCTGAGCTACTGAGATGTCACGGGGTGCTTTGTCCTCACTAGCTGACAGTAAAGGCCATGAGGGCCCCCTAGGGGCAGCACAGGCTGTGGGAAGATGCAGGAAAGAGTGAGCCGCAAGGCAAGGGTGCGGTGGGAAGGCAGGGCTGGGGCGGGAAGGCAGGGGTGCGGCCGGATGGTGGGGTGGGGCTTGTGGGCCTTCCCGCCTAGTGTTTCAGCCACTTGAAAGTGAGCCGTGAATAGGCATCACTCTGCTTTTAGGGATGCAGGACAGTAGAGACTGTGTGTTGGTGGCATGTTTTAGAGATGAGACTTCTCTGCATCGGTCAGGAGGGGTCTGCCCTGCTCGTAGGCCCTGGGAGCGGAATGGCCGATGGCCGGTCTCTGCTCACCCAGCCTCGCTCCATTGCACGGAGGATTCCCGTTTCCTCAAAGGACACTTGCCTACCGAGGTCCCTGTGACTGTGACTTCCTTGTCATGCTGCTTGCTAAGAATCCAGAACAGATTCAGGTTGGTGCGTTTCGATGCAGCTAAGTGCTGCGTGAACGGCAGCATCCGCAAACTTGAGTGCAGAGCCAGAGTCACCACCGCCCGCTCGCAGCTGCCGACGGGTGTGAACTGATGGGGCAGGCATAACCTGGCTTCTCAGGTGGGGGCTTTGCAGGGCTGGCTTGCTCCCGGCTCCCTCCAGGCCACCTCGTGCAATGGTTTCACCTCGTCTTATTCTAGTGCAGGTTCCCCCGCTGCCTGGCCCCATCCTTCTTTTCAAAGTCTGGGCACAGAATGGAGGCCAGTTCTGGTGGTTATCTGGTCTCCACATGTGTCTCTGGGTTTGTAGGGGTGTTGGCTTGCGGACCAGGAGCAGCTAACAACGTCTGTGCCTTATCTCGAATTTTGGACCTAACCGTCTGGAATTCTTGGACGCTCTCAAGCTAACTCAGTTACATGAATTTAGAGGCTGGGGTGGGGATAATTTTTCCCTTGGATTCGTCAGTTCCAAGATGTATAACTTTAGTATTCCGGAAAATAGATTTATATCAGATCGGAAATTTCTCTATTTTTCTCTCTCTCTTTCCTCTCTCTCTCTCTCTCCCTCTCCTCTCTTGCTCTCTCTCTCTGCGTCTCTCTCTCTCTCTCTCTCTCTCACACACACACACACACACACACACACACACACACACACACACTTGGTAAGAGTTCAGGCCAGTTACAAAGGTTAAGGACACAGTCCACACAAGGCCTCACCCTGGTACCAATCACAAGTTCAGGCACCCAGGGCCACCCTCGGGTTCGATGCTTCACTGCAGGGACTCCCAGAACTCCCTGAAAGCTGTTACATTCACAGTTATGGTTTCTGTATTAGTCCATTCTTGAATTGCTGTGAAGAAATACCTGAGACTGGGTAATTTATGAAGAAAAGAGGTGTAATTGGCTCCCGGGTCTGCAGGCTGCACAGGGAGCATGGTGGCACCTGCTCGGCTGCTGGGGAGGCCTCAGGAAGCCTCCAGTCATGGCAGAAGCCAGAGGGGGAGCCAGCCTGTCTGGGTGGGAACAACATCTACATATATCAATTTCTTACTGGGAAAGGATACAGATTAAGATTGGCCGAAGGAGGGGAGGCAGGGGACAGAGTCCAGGAAAAGTGCCCCGAGCGGAGCTCCTGCTGTCCCTTCCCTGTGGGACTGGGACGTGTGACTCTCCTGCGTCGATGTGGTAGCATGAGCCAGGGCCAGCCTCAAGCCACAGTGTCCAGGTTCTCACTGGGGCCTCATTACATGGGCACGGCTGATTGAGTGACCACCCAAGTGGTCAGTCTCTGTCCTTGGGCTGATTGACACCACATGGCCCCATCTCCCACCCTCCATGACACCGTTGGTCTTTCTGGCACGGCCAGCCCCACTCTGAGGCCATCATGGTGGCTGTCCTCCACCCCAAGTCACATCACTGGACTCTCCCATGTGACCCAAGGCCCTGGGCAAACAATGACTCCTATCAGGCAGGACATCGTAGAGGTCACCTCCCAGTGGCTGAGGACAGACGTCAGGCCTCTTTGGGGCAGGATTAAGTTCTTACTGCAGACATTCCTGCCCCCACACACAAGTGAACTAAGGAGAAAAGGGAATAGAATATCTCCCTGGTGGGTCTGGAATGCTCCTTTTCGGAGGCTGGTTGGAACTTTCTTATCTCTTTTCATTTCTGATTTCTGTTGAAATTCCCTGGAACTAATGCCTATTGTATGTACCTGATTACAAAGAGAGAGATTTTACGAAGGATTTTTCCTCTCAGGAAAAAGGAGGCACCTGCCTTTTTCTCAGTGAGAGAGAAATGTTCTTTTGAATAATTTTTTAATTTACTAAAAAACTTTTGATCCCACTGCTAAGGAGATGCAACCTTCCTGCAGAGAGGCGTGCAGATAATGTTGTCTTAATATTTGCATGTCTGCAGAGCATGGGCTGCTGCAGCCGGGGGGGGGTGCACCGTGGTGATTTGTAAAGTGACTTCCACTGTGTCACCTGGGTGAGGAAAACGGGTCCCCAGGCTGTGAAGGCCTCGTCCGTCCCCAAGGCCATGGGAACCGGACTGAGGTTCCTCACTTGGCTGGACCCAGTTTGACCCGGACTCTTCTCCAAACCAGAGGCCAGCCTTCCCACTGAGTGAAAAATTCGTTACCCTTCCCCTAGATGTTGTTATTAATTTCTTCCTGGGGTTTTAAAGAAGTCAACACATCTTAAGGTCAGTGGAGTGTTGATGGTTTGGTGCACATAGCACCTGTGTCTGTGGTTGTCGGCACCCTTGGGGCCAAGCGCTGCATCCAAACAGAGATTTTCAGCGTGATGTTCCCAGTGGGGCTTTTCCTAGCAATGGCTTTTTAAACTCTGCTGCGAGGACACCCAGCGTCAGGGACATCTGACTCCCTGAAATGGCAGGGCAGCCACTAAGCTCCTGTGGTCCAGGCCTGGAGTTTCCAGTTCTCTCTCAAGCTGGGCACTGGGTCCCCGAGAGTCTCCCGAGGGCGATGGAGAAGCAGGATGTGCGGACTCAGAAGCAATGCAGCACCCCAGCCCTGCACGCCCAGCCACCCCAACTTCTGTGCGGCTGCAGGCTCCCACCTGTTCACCTGCAACGGCGGCGGCTGGCACTGGGGGAGGCGGGCGTTCTGGGAGAGGAGGAGCCCCTGGCTGCGTGGCTATGCCGTGGGTGGTGCCGTAGACCTGCTGGTGGCTGAGCCCCTCTGAGGGCTGCATGTTTTGAGGGGGCCCTACCTTGGGCCTGGCACAGATCCTCTTGCTCAGATCCTCTCGTGATTCTCCCGGCAACCCTGTGAGACAGACGGGTTCTTTCATTGCCGACTGTTGACACCTGGGGAGACGGAGGCGCACAGAGGGGACCCACCTTGCTCAGGATCACACAGCAGGGAGGTGCCGAGGTCGAGTTGGACCTGGACTCCCCGGCTTCACGGCCATGTGGTCTCTGCAGGGCATCCTTCCCGGAGGAGGAGCGGTGCAGACCCCTGTTGAGTAGGGGACGGCCGCCTGGAGAGCCATCCTTGGCCGCCGTAGTTAGGAGCCAGCTCAGGTGTCTGCAGTCCCGACGCCAGGGGGCAGGATGAGACAGGGGAACGAAGCCGGTGCGGCAGGCGTGGCGGCCTTGCCGGCCTTTTCCTGGGACGCTCTTAGGATTGCTCTCGGCGGGTACCCCGGCGGCAGGCAGGGCTCAGCACACAGCTCTGTTGCTCACTAACAGCCTTTAGAGTCTAATGAGCAGGCCAGGATGGGGGCAGCAGCTGCCTCTGTAGAGAATGTGAATCTTTGGCTTCTCAGGTATCCAATACCTTGGCAAGCACCAGGGAGTGAAATCACTGAATTAAGAATGTGTTCGTGAGAGGCGGCAGCTGCTTCCCGCGGGGACTCAGGGAGGGAGTTGCAGTCTAGGCCGGGGCCTCTGAGCTCCGTGTCCGCTGCTGTCTGGTCTGGAAACAGCGTGAATCCCAGTGACCGCCACTTCCTCCCGGCTCTCCCGCAGGTTCTGAGCTGGTGAGGGGATTTCAGGGTGGTGGGTGCTGTGCTGAGGCTTTGCTCCCGCCTGGGTTGAGTGTCCGCGGCCGCCCCCTGCACCCCCTGCTTTGCTAGTCTTTTCCTTCCTGCAGCCTTTGCTGCCCAGGGGGACCCTCCCCCAGCCGTTCTCAGGAGCCCAGCCCCTCTGCTGAGTTCTTTAGGCTGCTCCTACCCACAGGGGCCTTCCCAGCAGGTGGGCTGAGCTTCAGATCTCTGAGTCCACGGTGGCCTCCACCCACTGAGACCCAGGAGGCCAAGCAGGACTTGGGGTTCAGGCCGAGGTTCATCTGGCTCCCTCCTCCCTCCTCCCAGGCACGTTGTCTGGTCACCAGTTAATTGTGTTGGAGGAAGCTCTTGGATGTACGGGTCCGAATCCGTCATTCACAGATGGGGAAACTGAGGCCACAACAGTTCAGGCCCTGGACTGAGCCTGGAACCTGCCCCCGGGTCTGGGTCCTGGCCTCGCCCATCTGTCTCCCTTGAGCAAAGGGCTGGATTCTTCTCTTGGCCTCAGCTCCCTCCCCTATTTGCCATTCCAAATACTTTTCATTCCCTCTCCCTTCCCCCAGCGTCTCCTTTCTCCTCCTTTGTCTCCGGCCTTGTCTGTCACTCTGCTTCTGGGCCTTGGCATCTGGGCACGAATCCACTGCCTCCAGACCAGTGGGAAGAGCGGGCGCCGCTGGCCGAGTTCTTCCTGCTGTGGCGGCGTGTCTGGGGGGCCTGGGGAGGGGCTGACGGGTCCCCAGGGTTTCTGAGGCTGTGTGCCTGGCGCTCTCCCAAGAGGCCCGTCTTCCTTTAACATGGGTGGTCCCCACAATCGCTGGGGCGGGGGTTTCCAGCCACCCTCTGGGCATGCACTTTGGGCCTTTATCCCAAGTCTTCGGGGCAAGGAAGGGGAGTGGGAATTAAACTGGTGCGGGCTGGCAGGTCCACCCAGCAGGTCTACCCGGCAAGCACAGCACTGCCGTCCGGAGAGCGCCAGTGCCTGTCATCAGGAGCAGGGTGAAGCCCACGTGGGTGCCGGCTCCTCCTGCCCTTCCTGAGCCTGATGGGGCTATGGTTTTCAGCGGCTATGACGCCACAGGACCTGTGAGGAGAGACTCCACCCTGAAGGTCTGGCAGCGAGCGGATCCTAAACAAAGTGAGGCCTGGGAATGCCGTCCTCAAGGCCCTGCTCTCCCCAGGGCCAGCTGCTGGCCATGGGGTCAGACAGGTCGCTGGCCCCCACAGCCAGCGCTAACACAGATGCAGGCATGGTCTTCCCGTGTCCAGGGAGCTGCTACCTGGTGCTGCTGGGCCCTGGCATCGAGTGGGTACAGCCAAGCCCACGGGAATGGAGCTGTGGCTTCCGGGGGCATGCAACCCTGGCCTGACCTGGGCTGACTGAAGGGCCCACCACCCCGGGCTGGCATTTGGGCTCCCCTCAAGCAGACCGCCTGTCCACAACCTCATCTCCTAGGAGCAGAGCCTCAGGCAGCCTAGGTGCAGGTCATCCTCACACATGGCCACACCAAGGCCACCTCACAATCACAGCCGTGCCACCTGCTGAGCCCCTGAGATGTGCAGGCCACACGCCGGCTGGCTGCTTCTGTTGTGTCTGCCGCAGCTATCCACAGCTCTGTGGGCTGGAGCTGCACGAGGCTGAAGGAGAGGCCTAGGCAGAGAGAGGCTGAGCTTCTTGCTCTTGGAGGCAGACGTGGGTTTCGGCGCCACCCCCACTGACACCCTGGTCGACATTTCTGTTCCTGCCTCAGGCCTCCTCCTTGCACCTGCCTCTGACCTCACCAGGACTGGGTTTGTCTGGCGACCAGACCCTGGTGGGCTTCTTTTCAAGCCTCTGCCCTCGTACTGCACTGGGGGCTCGGTGAGCCCAGGTGGACCCTGCTTTGCGGGAAGCAGTCTGGGGGCTATAGGAGGCAGTGAGGGGGTCACCCCATCTCTCTGAAGTTTGACACAATTTCCTATCTGGTCTCAACTGTACTGACCGCTGACCTCTGACCTTCAAGCCCCCAGGCCCAGTTGCACTGGTACCTTGAAAGGACACGGCCTGTTGGTGTCTGGGTGAGGCCACTGGGTCAGTGTGGATGGAGGGTGGCTGGATGTGCTTTCTGGGGCTCCTCTGGACTCGGGGTGCTGTAATCCCCTCCCCTTCCTGGAGACCTGGTGGGGATGCCTCCTCCCAGGGATGCTCAGGCAGGCCAAGCCCAGGTCCGCAGGTCGCCCTCTCTCTTCCAAGCATTTGAAAGACACTGACAAATGATAATACTTTTTTTTTTTTTCCATTTAGGGAAAGGACCGAAAGTAAAATTGTATCAACATTAGATTAGATTTGGCCAGTGTTGCCATTAGGCAAACCTAGTGTTAATGAAACCAGGAGGTTCTTGTTTGGGGCCTTGACTGGACAGGTTTGGGCTAGAAACCACTTGAAGTATTGGTCATCCATCTGATCATCAAGTTTTTTTTTTTTTTTTTTTTTTTGAGATGGAGTCTCACTGTGTTGCCCAGGCTGGAGTGCAATGGCACGATCTCAGCTCACTGTAACCTCCACCTCCCAGGTTCTCCTGCCTCAGCCACCCAAGTAGCTGGGATTAT
>NW_012117666.1:865503-872876 GCF_000951035.1 Colobus angolensis palliatus
CAGCTCACTGCAGCCTTGAGCTCCTGAGCTCAAATGATCCTCCCATGTTGGCCTCCCAAAGCACAGCAAATTTTAAAATAAAATTATAGATAATAAGAAAGCATTGTGTTACAGTTTAATTGGCAGCATTTTAATTTAAATTCTTTCTTACTGGTCCATTAGATAATGGTCTCTGCCTTTGATGAACTGAATGTTTTATTCTAGGTAGATGCAGACAGATCTGAGTGCCAGTTTTAAGCTCAACTCTGCAGGTTAATAGTGGCATGAACCTGATTGCATTGCCTGGTCCGTCTGAGCCTTGGTTCCCTTATCTGACAGGGGGGCTGTATCTATTCTAGCTCTCTGGGTTGCAGGTGATGAGGAGAAGCAACCCTAATCGGCTGCAGCCAAAGAAAGGACTTAGATCTCGTGACTGCAAATCCCGGGGTGTGGCCTCATAACTGCAAATCCTGGGGTCTAGCCTCCCTCTCTGGTTCTTGTCACCTCCTTGTGGGCTTCAGTCTCGAGTTCCAGATTGGGGCAAGACACGGCCGAAGCCCGGGGCCTGCATCCTCCCAGATTCCAGCCACGTGGGAGTGTGTCTGTGGTCCCTGCTCTCTGATGAGGTCCCGGGCCCTGCCATTGGTGCCAGGGGACTGTCGGAGCTGATGGGTCAGGTTTGCCCTGGAGCTGGGTGGAGTCGGCTCCATCCTGAGGTCACACCACTGCCACAAGGGCATGGGAGGTCTCCAGGGTAGGGAAAGTGTGTGCTGGGTGCCAAGACATCGAAGCCTACTGTGCCTGCTTCTGTGACAAGGCATGTGTCACGCGTGGCACCAGGACGGGCATATTCTCATTGAAGGGGCTCAACAGGTTGAATTCTCCTTCCCCTCCTTTCCTCTCGCTTATGGTCATCCACTTTCTGGAGCTAGCTAGGCCAAGTTGGAGGGTGCAAAGGTGAATGGGGACACTGGCATTCCAAAGGCGACCTGATATGGTT
Source organism: Colobus angolensis palliatus (assembly GCF_000951035.1). Lineage (NCBI taxonomy): Eukaryota > Metazoa > Chordata > Mammalia > Primates > Cercopithecidae > Colobus > Colobus angolensis. Next base: position 866,483 of record NW_012117666.1, read on the forward strand.
TGGCTGTGTCCCCACCCACATCTCATCTTGAATTCCCACGTGTTGTGGGAGGGGCCCTGGGGGAAGTAATTGAATCAATCATGGGGGCAGGTCTTTCCTGTGCTGCTCTCATGATAGTGAATAAGTCTCACGAGATCTGATGGTTGTATAAAGGGGAGTTTCCCCGCATCAGCTCTCTTTTTGCCTGCTGCCATCCATGTAAGATGTGAATTACTCCTCCTTGTCTTCCGCCACGATTGTGAGGCCTCCCCAGCCACGTGGAACTGTAAGTCCATTAAACCTCTTTCTTCAGTAGATTGCCCAGTTTCAGGTATATCTTTATCCGCAGCGTGAAAACGGACTAATAAAGGGCCCCTTTGTAAATACGATGGAGCCTCACATCGCACAGAGCCAGGCTCAGGCGCGTCTCTGAGGCATGCTTTCTTTGTGAAGAGCTGCCTTGCAAGGGAGCCACGGAAAGCACCTGGATTACATAGGAGTCTTTGCCTGGGGGTGGGGAGTCAGCATGTGTAACCTCCTTATTTTTGGAATAAGCTCATGTGTTTCTGCTCATGGGGGACGAAAAACAACCTGCAGAGGTGCTTCACTGTGTTCACGCAGCAGAGTTCCCAGGAAACTCTTGAGGTAATTCCAGGTCAAATTCTCATCCAAAACACTGGCTGCAGATGGCCCTGAATGCTGGAGTGATGGCAGGTCGTGACCAGACAGAGAAGACCGAGAGCCCTCCCGGGTTAATAGCGTAGGGGATTTATTTCCAGGATCACCACCCCCGGACTTGCCAGGCAGAGGGCTGTTCTGAGCAGCGCTAGAGGGCAGGGTGTCTGAGGGCATCTCATTCTCCCAGCAGGACACCCCCACCTCTGGACCTCTATTGGCAGTTCACCAACTACAAAGGGCTCGCCCTCCCCAGTGCTGTTTGTGGCTTCACTGCTCACATGGGTCTTCTGCTTGGTTCGGAGGAAACCTTTGTGTGCCAGGAAGGCCACCCGTGGAGGCCCGCAAATGCTGCCATTTAACCCCAGCCCACAGTGCCAGCTGCTGTTGCAGGGACAGTCTTTTCCCTTTTCCAGATAGGGGCTGAAAGTCATCCTTGTCTGGACCTCTCCCTTTCTCAAGGACAGTGGTGGTGGAAGGGGATGCTTTGCCCTGCTCCGGGAAATGCTCCTTCGTGAGTGGACACACAGGCCGTCCCCTGGACATCCACACTCTCTTTTTGCCTGGTGATGAAGGCCCAGGTTGGCAAGGTGTCTGGGACATCAGGGAGCCTAGGGTAGTGAGCATCGGCAACAGTGGCTACTCACGTCCCAGGGATCAGGAGGCCTGTGGGGAAAGACCCTATGCAAGCTGCCTCCCATGCATGACAAGGGGCTGCCCCCAGTTCCATGGAGTGATAAAAATGCCCAGTTGTCCAGTACCTGAGGCACTTTAACCATGCAGGACCAGCTCCATTTCCAGGACTTGCTGTAGGTGTCTTCCCCCACCCTGCAGCCCTGGGCTGTCTTGGTCTCTGGGCTTCTCATCCTATGAATGCCATGGGGCTGGGTGCACTCTGCATATCTACATGTCATGGCCACCCGCGCCTCCGTCCCCAGGTGTTCACTGGCTGGTACTTTCCCCTGCTTTGTTCTGCAGGTTTCAGGCTGACAATAGGCGCTGAAGTTCCAAGGGCATTGGAAATAGCAACCAGCTCGCCCTTCCTTCTTTCCTTCCTTCCCTTCCTCCCTTCCTCCCTCCCTTCCTCCCTTCCTCCCTTCCTCCCTCCCTCCCTCCTTCTTTCTCTTTTTCTCTCCCTCTCTTCTCACTCTGCCACCCTGGCTAGAGTGCAGTGACACAATCATATTTCACTGCAGCCTCGATGTCCTGGGCTCAAGTGATCCCTGCCCCTCAGCCCTTATGTAGCTGAGGATACGGGTGCATGCCACCACCACACATGGCTAATTTTTGTATTTTTTGGAGAGATGAGGTTTCATCGTGTTGCCCAGGCTGGTCTTGAACTCCTGGGCTCAAGTGATTGCCCGCCTTGGCCTCCCAAAATGCTGGGATTACAGACATGAGCCATTGCGCCCAGCCCCGGCCCCTGCTTTAGGAAAAGGTGCAGCCAGATTATGACAGAAAGGCCTCTTAAAGCTGCCTCAATCATTTCTCAACATGCAAGCCCTGGCCTCTGACGGGGAGGTGATGGACTGGAATGGGGACTCAGAAACCTTTCTAGGGCTGAAAAAATCCAGCTTTACCTCTTCTTTTGGGTGGTGATTACATGGGTGTATACAGTTGTCAAAACTCATTAAAATGAGCACTTCAAACATCAATTAAAAAATGTCTCATGACATCAGCTAGCAGTTCTTGCTTTTTTTTTTTTTTTTTCATGTGTGCAACAGGGATTGTTATGAGAATTAAATGAGATATCCACGTCAGGCCCTTTGTAGAGGGCCTGCGCCACGGCTGTGGATCAGCAGAGGCTGGCGGCGGCACTGTTACTATTTTTAATTCTTCCTAGTGTTTAGCCCCATCCTTCAGACGGATGCAAGAGCCATTCTGTCATCAGTGGAAATGGAGACTCTTCTGGTTCAATATCCAGACTCAGGGTCCGCTTTTCACCCTCATGCTGCTTGTGCTGGAATAATGTGGTCACTTGTGTGGTTCTCGTGTGGACAAATTGTTCCCTGCTCACCACCCACCCGCGCCAGGTGGTAAGTGTCACGAGGGCACCTGTTATTTTCATCATTGAATTGTTGGCATACAGCACAGTGCTGGGCACTTGGAGCTCTTTGAAAATATTTGTGAAAGGATAGAAGGATGATGGTGAAGACGATAATTTTTAATAATAATTACAATACTTAGCTTAAAAATGTTTTTTATGTTTTTATTCTTTTTCTTTCCTTTTCCTTCCTTGAGAAAAACCAGTTCCCTGGTTCACTTTTTTTTTTTTTTTTTTTTTTTTGAGACGGAGTCTCCCTCTTTTGCCCAGGCTGGAGTGCAATGGCACGATCTCAGCTCACTGTAACCTCCACCTCCCAGGTTCTCCTGCCTCAGCCACCCAAGTAGCTGGGATTATAAGCATGTACCACCACACTTGGCTAATTTTTTATATTTTTGGTTGAGATGGGGTTTCACCATGTGGCCAGGCTGGTCTCAAACTCCTGGCCTCAAGTGATCCACCTGCCTCGGCCTCCCACAGTGCTGGGATTCCAGGCGTAGCTGCCGTTCCCAGCGTGTTCTTCAAGTATTTACTGAATATCTATTATGTGCTGATATTGAGGTAGACTCTGGGGGTCTCAGCAGTGAATGCATCTGCCCGAATGCGTCGTGAAGGCCGGGGTCTCACTGGGGAGATGGAAATGAACAGCAAACACACACACAGCGAGGTTGGTCCCAGCACCTGAGACCACACTGAGGCTGAAGGAGGGGCCGGCAGTGCTGGGGCAGGGCTGCGGCTCTCAGCATCCTGATGTGAAACCATCTCCGGCAGGAAAGCCAGGGGTCTGTGCGGGGATGCCGCCGGACGCGAGAACCAGCCAAGACCTATGGCCCCTGCAGCCACCGAGGGCTCGAGAGCACCCCCGTGGACTTGGCTGGGCCCTTCATGGTGACATACAGGAATGTGGCTGAGCACAGGTATTGACCTCGCTGTTTGCTGGAATCAGTGTTTGGGTTCTTGGACCACGTCAGTGATGGCTGTGTCACCGTGGCCTCGCCGTCCCCAGGAAAACCTAACGTGCACCCCGCGCCTGTCCTCTGGGACTGCTATCATCCTACTTTGTCTGACCCCTGGGGGCTTACCGTTTCCCCAGGGCAGCACTGGCTGTGGCCCTCAGCCCTGCTCTGGGCAGCCATGTCAGCATCCTCCCTCGGTGCTCCCAGCACCCCACCTGGCTCTGTGATGGCCACCCTTGAGTCCCTTGACTCCTGAATGCCCCAGTAAGGGAAGAGATTTAAGAGGAACCTTGACTCCCACCATTCTGCACAGTCATTGGTCCCTCCTCCACCCGGGGCCCTCCATGGGATTTCTGTCCACACCCCTAGCCAGCAACCCCTCTCAGTTCCTGCAGCTGGAGCGCCCCTCTCTCCTGAACATTCAGACACCTGCGTCTCTCACCACAGCTGGAGGGCTAGAGCGTCTTCAGTCGACTCGCCATCCCTGCCACGACTGGAGGCTACGTGTCCCAGAACCTATCTTGCTGGGATGGGAGTTGGGGTGGCAGATGCTGAACGCATGTGAGGTTTAGGAGAGGACGAGCGGAGCTGGGGTATGTGGGAGGTACTGGTGGCCACCGTGAGGATGGTCACACCCCATGGCTTTGTTGATGCGGTGGCTATAGCAGGCCCAGTGGCTCCACTGAGCCTCCCTAGCACCAGTGCCAAGTGAAGTGTTGGGGGGCTGGACACAGGTGGCCTCGGTTCCTGGGGCTCCCCCAACGCTCTGGTTTCCTCCCTGCTCCCAGGCTTCAGGTGGATGAGTTAGTGACCATCCCCACTCCAGACCTGCCTCCCCCAGCCACCCCCACAGTTGTAAAAACCCTTCATTCTCATATGGAACCCTCTTTCCTGAAATCCATAGAGGAACTGACTGCTTTCTTGAGTGAATCTGGACTGCACCACATGACAATCGCTGCACAGAGCAGCTCAGCTCCTCTGTCTCAGCCTCCCTGACTTCACAGCAGGCTCTGGGCATCATCTCCGTGTCAACCTAAGGCCACGGGCGGGGTTCGCATCAAACAGGAGAGCAGCTCTCCCGAGATGATGCCTTCTGATAGCCCCAGAACCAAGAGGAGCCGTGTGGGGTTGGGTGGGGGTGTTTAGCGTGCACTCCTGATGTTCTCTCCCAGTGAAGGACACCCATGGGGGACGTTGTGGCCCCTGGCCCTCCCTCCTTCCCTTGGTGGCACAGGGAACTTCCTGGTGGGTGACAGCCCATGGTCCACCCTTGCCAGGTGGATTCAGACAGAATATGCCAGGCTGTGTGCTGAAGGCATCCCATCTCTTCCTTGTCCCCTCTTGGCTGGATCGGGGTGAGGCAGGGGGTGGTGAGTGTGTCTGTCCTGCCAGCTCAGCCTCCAATTGGTCTGCTCCGGGGCAGGAGCCCACCTGACTCTCCTGCAGAGCTGCACGGCCTGCCTTGCCTCACTCATAACAACAGAGACTTTGGTTCTCCATCTGCAGACATATTTGTCTTGTTTCTTATTTGGTCCAGAACTTGGGTGGGAGGAAGGGTGATGTTATTTGGGTCCCCTCAAGACCTTGACAACAGATAGTTTTTAAAATAGCATTTTAAAGCCACCAACTTTCTCTCCTCCACCTTGGTATTTCCCTGATTTTAAACAGAATGTCGACTCTGGAGGCAGAAAGCTTGGGCTTGGATCTGGGTCCTGCCATGCAGTAGCTACGTGGCCAGGGAATGCATAGCTTCTGGATCTCTGATCCCTACAGTAAAATACAGATAAAAATACTTTTCATTGATGTGTTTAAAATCGAATGAGATAGTTAATGAATGAGTAAGTGTTCTGCAGACTCCAGAGCGGGGTGCGCTTTCTGATCTGTTTCATACAATCTGACACACATCCTTTCCCACCCCAGCATCTCTGAATTGGGATGTGTCTGACAGCAAGTGCGGCATCCGGGCTGCACTTGCCGTTGTCTGCTCACATGTGAATTAAAAAAAACAATCTTAGCATATGAAATCTCTAATCACACGTGAACTTGGTGGTTATTCCTGGTGCCATGTGGACAACTGCAGCCTTGACACCCCAGTCCACAAACCACGTACGGACCAACTGAGGAAGGAGTAGGGGTTCTTGTTGTTGTAGAAAACCCTCCTTCAACTTGTTCTAGAAGAGACCAGCATTCACACTTGGAGTGGGCGTCATCAGCTTGGAAGACACAGCAGTGGGCCCCTCTTAGCAGCAGCGCCCCGTCTCGTGGCTCCTGACGACGACCCAGAGGGTGACGCTGCATGGGGGCTCACGGACATCGGCGCCGTGAGTCGGGGTGCTCAGGTGAAGGGGCTCTGATGGTGAGGACATTCAGAAATAACAGAGATTGGCTGGGTGAGGTGGGTCACACCTGTAATCCCAGCACTTTGGGAGGGAAGCCAAGGCGGGTGGGTCATTGGAGGTCAGGAGTTTGAGACCAGCCTGGCCAACATGGTGAAACCCCACCTCTACTAAAAATACAAAAATTAGCTGGGCATGGTGGCACGTGTGTGTAATCCCAATTACTCGGGAGGCTGAGGCAGGAGAATTGCTTGAACCTGCGAGGCGGAGGTTGCAGTGAGCACCACTGCACTCCAGCCTGGACAACAGAGTGAGACTCTTTGTCTCAAAAAGAACAGAGATTTACTTACGTTTTCCTCTTTTGTGTGTGTATAGTGAGGGAAATTAGGATGCCAAAAAAAAAA
>NW_012117666.1:872926-892187 GCF_000951035.1 Colobus angolensis palliatus
TTGTATTTTTTAGTAGAGACGGGGTTTCACCGTGTTAGCCAGGATGGTCTCGATCTCCTGACTTCGTGATCCGCCCGTCTCGGCCTCCCAAAGTGCTGGGATTACAGGCTTGAGCCACCGCGCCCGGCCCCTGGTTCACTTTTGAAATCTTTTCATTGTAAGTAAAACACACACACGGAAAACTACACTAACAAATATTTGACTTAATGGATTATGATAAGGCAGACATCCCCGAAACCACCACCCGCATTGAGAAATGGAACTTGGTTTCCTGCCCACTGCTTTCTTTTCCTCAAGCTTTATCTGATGGTGAGCCCCACATCCGGCTATAGAGATGCCATCCTTGAGGCTTTGCTGAGGCCTCTGCGAGGTGCTATCATGCTCCTCTGTCCTTGGCACTTCCTGGGAAGGGGCAGCTGGCACCGGAGGCTGCATTGGACTCTGCTTTCATTACCAGTAGAGGGTCTTGACTATGAGTCGTCCAGGTTCTTGGCGTTTTGAACAGAGGATTAGGCAAAATGAACAAAGTGATGAAAGAATGAAGCAATGGAAATACAGATGTACTGAAGTGAAAGTACACTTCACAGAGTGGGAGCAGGCTCCAGAGAGTCACTCAAGAGTGCTGGTTACAGAATTTTCTGGGGTTTAAATAGCCTTGAGAGGTTTCCCATTGGTTACCTGGTTTACACCCTGTGTAAGTGAAGTAGCGACCTGCAACCAGTCTGATTGGTTGCACAAGGCAACCAACTAGAGGCTGAAGTGAAGTTACAAAGTTACAGCCTATGCAAACACCTGATTGGTTGTGGGAGGGGACCAATCAGAGGCTGAAGTGAAGTTACAAAGTTATACTTGTATGCAAATGAAGACTAGACCCATGACCAGTCTGGTTGGTTGCAGGAGGGGACCAATCAGAGCTGCTTTCCATTCCTCATCTGTGATGCAGAAAGGGCGGTAGTGGCAAAGAGAGGAGCTTTTGTTCTCTCGTTACTTGGGTGTGGAAAGTTGGGGTTTTCCTTTTGATTCACTTCTAGAAAGTCAGTGCAAATCAGCCTTAGGTGCCCTGCCTCTAGACCCTGTTCTCCTGCCTCACTTTGGTCCTTTTTTTTTTTAGACGGAGTCTCGCTCTGTCTCCCACGCTGGAGTGCAGTGGCACGATCTTGGCTCACTGCAAGCTCCGCCTCCAGGGTTCACACCATTCTCCTGCCTCAGCCTCCCGAGTAGCTGGGACTACAGGCAACCGCCACCATGCCTGGCTAATTTTTTGCATTTTTAGTAGAGACGGGGTTTCACCACATTAGCCAGGATGGTCTTGATCTCCTGACCTCGTGATCCACCTGCCTCGGTCTCCCAAAGTGCTGGGATTACAGGCGTGAGCCACCACGCCTGGCCCACCTTTGGTTCTTTTGACAAGGTTGCAGATGGTGCTGGCTTCTGTCATCAGGAGGCATATGATAATGTCTGGTTCACTCTTTTTTGATGGTAGCAGCCCTAGTGGGTGTAACTGTGTCCCCTAAAAAGAGATGCCAAGTCCAAACCCCTGGTACCTCTGAACAGGCTCTTATTTGGACATCAGGTCTTTGCAGAAACAATCAAGTTAATGAGATCATACTTGGTTAGGCTGGGCCCTAAGCCAGTCGCTGGTGTCCTTATAAGAGGCAAATTTGGACACATAGACGATGCAGTGACGCACACACAGGGAGAATGCCACGTGAAGGCGGAGGTCAAGGTGGAGATCAGGGCAAGGTCAAGGCGGAGGTCAGGGTGGTGCCTCCATGAGCCCAGGAATGCCAAGGATGGGTGACTGATGACACTGGAGGCTGGGAGACAGATTCTCCCTTAGAACCTCTGGAAGGAGCCAGTCCTGCCGACACCTGGGTTTGACTTCTGGCTTCCAGGACTTCGCGAGAATACCTTTCTGTGGTTCTGAGTCTCCCCATCTGTGGGACTTGGTCACAGAAACCAACAGGGCAGCCATGATCCATTCGCCTACTGGGCACTGCAAAACGGCAGGGTGCTGGTTCTCAATTCATTTCCATCCATTACCAGATTCACTGTATCTGGAGATGCCTCCTCCCATCCTTTATCCTTCCCATGGTAGCTGTACTGGAGTTTTATCCAGAACTTGACCTGTTAAGCCATCATTGCAGGCCTTCTGCACCCTTTAATCTCCTTGAATCTTTGCAGGGACCCGTGGAGTCATGACTGCTGTTCTGAGAGGCAGTGCAGCCAGACGTCACCACTCAAGTCCCATTTTTGCCACTGGCTCCCTGGGGACCTGGGATGACCCGTGGCCCGGCTCCCTAATCAACTAAATCAGGGTAACGCTGGCTCTGCCTCCAAAGGCCCTTCCAGGGGAAAGGAGCAGAGGCCGTGAAGTGCCTGGAACTGTGTCTGGCACGCACCAGGCCTCACACATGGCCAGCTCTTGTCATGAGGAAAGTGAGGCACGAAGGGGTTACGCAGCTTACCCCAGGCCCTGGCCCTCGGCACCAGCAGCCTCCAGGACACATCCTCCTGCACCCTCTCTGGATCATAGCCCTGGGCCTGTTGGGATCCGTGTCCTGCCAGGGGGACCTTCTGCTTCCGCACTCCTCACGCTCCCCAGTGACACACCAGGGTCCGGGCCCGATTCCTCGACATCACACAATGTGGGTCCGTGGGTGGACCTCACAGGAGGAACGAGAAACAGACACAGGTCTGGGGTCAAACCGTGGACAGAGGGGTGTGCCGGGTGGGCTTGGTTCCCAGAGGGGAGATGGCACCAACCCTGGCATTCCAACTTTCCACGGGGGCATGGGAGAAATCAGCTTGGTCTTTTTTTCAGCACTAGGCGGTGTCTGGAAATGACAGTTGCCCCGCATTTGAGGCCCCAGGCCTGTGGGGTTTGTGGCCCCCCTAACCTGGGTGGAGTCTGTTTGCTGGGAGAAGGGGAGCCCATGTCTCAGCTGGCACGGGGTCCCAGGTCATCCAGGGAGAGTCCTCCTCATTGCACTCCATGCTTCCCCAGTGACAGACGGAAGGATTATGTAAGACACTTGCAGAGTCTGAGGGATTAAGAAAAAGTTTGAAGTCATTACAGACACTCTGACAGCGCCGGCTGAGCCATGGATGGGCTTCCTGATAGCGCCCCTTTGAAGCTGGCCCTCCTAAGGGCTTTGTGCTGGAGAGGCGGACCTCCGGGCCAAGGTGGGGAGCCCACCCTGGTGGATTCATGCGAGGACCTAACCCCGTGGCCTCCTTCCTCCTTCCCAGGGTCCCTGCCTCCCTGCCCAGCGATGGTCTTAACTCACATGCACCCACCCCCGCCAGGGAGGTGCCCCTGCAAATCCTCCCGATGCTTTGCTAAGCAGCGCCCCCGTGCCTGGCCTTCGCTGCCAGTGTGGGCGGGAGAATGACAGGTAACTCCTCCAGCTGTCAGCACCCGGGAGAAGAACAGGGGATGGGGAGGCTTCTGTTCTGAGCCAGCAGGAGGAATGTGGTCTGCTCTTTCGGGGGGGTCTCAGCCACTTGGCAGCCTCTGTCTGGTTTGTTCTTAATGAAAACTGTCTTCCCAGCATGCTGCCTGCCTCCAGAGTCCACAGCTTCATGCTGGGTTCACGGCTGCACTCCCTGGCCCTGACCCTGACCCTGACCCTGGCCCTGGCCGCACCCCTCCCCTGGCTGAGGGTGCTCTGTTCTCCCAGACACCCCAACCAGGGCCAGAGGAGTCCCTTGCCACTCCCTCCCCTCCTGGCCCATCAACAATTCAGCTGCCGCATAAATCGTGTCTGCATGCTTCCTAAAGGGCCTCTGAATCTGCTCCATCCCTCCCTCCAGCCCTGCCACCCTGGGTGGCCCTGAGCACCTGCTCACTCATCTCCTGACTCATAGTGGTTTGTGCAACATCTCCCTCCAACCAGATGACAAATGCCTTTCTTAGCTGGGACCATCTGGAGACCTTTCCTAAGTCCCAACAGCTTGTAACCAGGTGCCATGTACCTCGAAGGTGCTTAATGCTCACCAAGCCCATCTCCATCACTGTCTCTTTTGGGAAACCTGTCCCAGCCCTCTGGGGAGGTGGGATCTGCCCCACCACCCCACCTGGGCCTGCTTTGGGAAGGAGTGCATGTTGTACACGTGATCCTGGTACCTTGCTCAAGGCTTTTCCTGCATCCAGGCTTTGGTCTTCTGGAGGGCAAGGGTTGATTTTCATTCCTGGTGTCCCCGCCAGGGCTCAGTCAGGGCCATGTCTCTGCCGGCACACAGAATGCTGGATGCAGGAATCGCAATTTCCTGGGGAGCTTGGCTCTCTTCTCTGAGGTGGGTGCTGTGATCGGGAGTGGAGGCATCTCCGCCTTCTTTCTGTCCCCCCAAGGTTGTTATGTCACGTGAGTCCCATGTATGACTTTGCCAGCCCAAAGCCTCCCTTCACTCAGCACCAGGTCCACACCCTTCAGCCTTAGGTTTTCCTACCTGGGATGTGGGAGCTGCTTTTATCTAGCTTATCATGACACAGGGTCATGCGACTGTGGAGCGGCTCTCCCGTGGCCTGAGTGTCCTCTGTGCAGCCACCGTGGCCAGTGCCTTCCGTGTCTAACGTAGCAATGCGTGCCATCCTCATGCAGCCCTGACTGGAGGGCTCTTGCAGCTCCAGGGCGCCCTTCACAGAGGATGCTGTGTTGTCCTAATTTTGGAGGTGAATTTGGGCATTGAGAGGACAAGCCACTTACCCACAGAGCTAAGAAGTGGTGGGGGGAGAATTTGAAGCCTGGCCTCGTAGAGAACCCGTGTGGCCAGTGTTGACCAGTGGTTGGGGGAAAAGCTGGAAAAGAAGTCACTGCATTCGTTTCCCCTCATTCCTGCCAAAATAAATCACCAGCAACTTAGTGGCTGCAAGTCACAGATACCTGTCCTCCTGTGGTCTGCAGGTCTGAAATGGGTCCTCAGGGGCCTTTTCCTTCTGGAGACCAAGGGACAATCAGTTTCCTTCCCTTTTGCAGCTTCTCGAGGCTGCCTGCACGCCCACGGCTCCTTCCTTCATCTGCAAAGCCAGCATGCGGCCTCTTCTCTCACACTCTGCCCCCTGCCTCATTCTCAGAAGGATGCTTGGGGACCACGTTGGACCCACCCAGACAATCCAGGAAAATCTTCCTTTATTAGTCAAAGTTCTCCAAAGAAATAGAACCAACAGAGTATATATGTTTGTATCTCCATACACCTCTATTATCTGTCTATCATCTGTCTATCCATCCATCCATCCACCCATCTATCTGTAATTATCTATGTAATCTGTCTTATCTATTTATCTGTGTATGTATGTATCATCTATCTATTTATCTATCTATCCATCCATCCAACCATCCTTCCATCCATACAGCCATCTATTCATCCATCCATTCATCCACCCATCTATCAATCATTATCTATGTAATCTATCTTTATCTATCTATCTAATATATCATCTATCATGTATCTAATCAGCCAATCTACTTAATATATCAATTGATCAATTTGTCTTATCTATGTATATAATCTAATCTGTCATCTAGTCAATGGGTCCATCTATCTCTCATCTTCTCTATCTAATCAATCTATCTTACCTATCTACTATCTATCTAATCAATTAGTCTATTTGTGTATCTATCTGGATCTATCATCTAATCAGTCTATCTATCTCTATCTGGACCTATTTATATCTATCTTCTAATTAGTCTATCTAATCAGTCTATCTGTCTATGTGGATCTATTTATCACCTATCTAATCAGTCTATCATCTATCCAATCAGTCTATTTATCATCTATCTAATCAATCAGTCTATCTAATCAGTCAATCAGTCTATCTATCATCTATCTAACTAATCAGTCAATCAGTCTGTCTCTTTCTCTCTCTGTCTATCTCTCTGGACACATAAGAGGAGATTTGGTACGGGAGCTGGCCCGCATGATGATGGAGGCGGAGAAGCCCCATGATCTGCGGTTTGTAGTTCTCCAGGGTTTCCAGGGAAGCTGGGTGGTGAGTCCAAGACTCAAAGCCTGAGATCTGTGGGGGCCACTGTCCCCAAGTCTGAAGGCCTGACCAGGAGCTGTGATGTCTGGGGCCAGCGGAAGATGGATGTTTCAGTTCAAGGAGAGAACGGATTCCCCCTTCCTCTGCCTTTGTGTTCTAGTCAGGGCCTCAGTGGATTGGATGCTGCCCACATGGGTGAGGGCAGGTCTTCCGCACTCGGTCCACTGATTCAAAAGCTAATCTCTTCCAGAAACACCCTCCTACACACACCCAGAAATGAGGCCTTACCAGCTATCTGGACATCCTTGCCCAGTTAAGTTGACACACAGAATTAACGTCTTTGGGGTCATGATTCAGCTGGCCTGAGCCCTGTGAGCTCCGCTTCATAGACATCCAGCATCCTTCTGTGTTCAGAGAGAACAGGGGACCAGGGAGGAGGCACCAGACTCTGAACCTCTGTGGCAAATGCCGGGCTTGTCTGGGCTAAAGGGCCCAACCTTCCCCGCAGCCTCAGGCAAAGCCCTCGCAAACATGGTGCATTATTCAGCATTGTTTGTGGAGGAGATTAAAATTGCATCTGGCTGTGGAAGCTCCTGCCCCCAACACCTGCCAGTGACAGAAGAGGCTGCTTCACAGAAGGCTCATTAAATATGAAAACATGATGTTGATTTCTAGCAAACTTAAATTACTTAAGCTGGTGTAAGTGGATAAATATTTCATGCTTCAGTTTATTAAGTTCCCACCAACAGTACGTCTGGCTGTACAGCCAGGGACCTCTCCAAATGCCTGTCTGTGGTCTCGGCCCGCAGGCCTGAGGGGAACCCACTCCTGGCTCCACCAGTGGGTCTGCTGGGTTTTCGGGGTCATGCTTGGGCCCAGCCGCGAGTCACTGCGGTCCGAAGGGCTGCCCTGTGGTGCAGTTCCTGGCACAGTGGGTAATTACCAAGAACCAGAGAAAAATACAGTGAGCAGAGAGAGAAGAACGAGGGAGCAGTGACTGGTGGTTTTGTTTTTCTTGGTGATAGAAATTGGAGCCACGACAATTTGGGAACTTAGCTTCTGCCCTGCTCCTCCTTGGCAGATGTGCGGAAGCTGTAGTGGCTTTGCCTGCCAGGCCGTGTGCTGGCAGGGGATGAGCCCGCCTGGGCTTCACTTGTGATGTGTCTGGATCTCCTGGCTTCAGAGGTGGCTGGACAGGGACGCCCATCACCAGCCTTCCCCAGCCCCTGCTCTGCTAGACCTCTTACCCTAGAAGCTGCAGCCAGGAAGAGCCGTCTGTGTCCTAAAAACTGTACAAAGGACTGGGACAGCAGGGAGCAAGAGATGGACACACGAGCATGAGTTGCGTCCCCCGCATCTGTGTGGAAGGTCCTAACCCCCAGGACCCATGGGCGTGACCTCATTTGGAAACCACCTTTCAGAGGCAAGCAAGTTAAGATGAAGCCGTTCGAGTGGGCCAAGCCGGTGGGGTGGGGTCCTTATGTGAGGAGGAGATTTGGAGATACACACAGAACACGAACACACACACACACACAACATACACATAACACATACAACACATCACACACACCACACAATACACACAACAAACACACACCACACACGCAACACAGAGCACACAACAAACAATACACACAATACAGAGCTCACAACACACAACTCACCACACCACACACAATACACAAACAACACATACACCACACACATGCAGCATACACAACACACTACACACAATACACAAAATAAACACGCACCACACACCCCCCACACACATTACATACAAAACACATGCAACACACAATACACACAAATGCAATGCACAACTACACACAATACACCACTCACAACACGTCACACAACTCACCACACACGTCACACACACCACACAATACACACAACACACATGTACACACAATACACAACTCACACCACACACAACGCAACACACACTCTACGCAACACACAACACAAACACAAAACACACCATACCACACACAACAAACACACCACACATGCAGCACACACACAACACACAATGAACACACCACACACAATACACCCAAGCACAAGACATACAGCACACGTGCAACACATGCAACACACAACACAACTGCACACAACTCACAGCACAATACACAACAAACACACCACACCACAAACACCACACACACACCACACACCACACGAACACACCATACACAATACACACCACACACACATACACATCACACACATCACACGAACACATCACACACCACACACACCGCAGACCACATACACCATACACACAACACACATGCAACACACACAACACACACGTACACACAATACACAACTCACACACAACTCACCACGCCCACCACACACATACACACACCACACACCACATGAACACACCGCACACAATACACGCAACAAACACAGCATACAGCACACATGCAACACAACACACATGTACACACAACTCACAACACACCACACACACGCACACACACCTCACTCACAGGGAGGGTGCCGGGTGAAGATGGAGGCAGAAACCGTGGCGATGCCTCTATGAGCCAGGTAGTGCTGCTGTTGCCAGCAGCCTAGGAGCTGGAGAGGGGCCCGGGACAGCCTCTCCCTCCTGCCTCAGGAGGTAGCAGCCCTGCACGTGCCTGAACCTCGGGCTTCTGGCCTCAGGCCTGGGAGAGGACAGACTCCTGTTGCTTGAGCCCCCCAGTGTGTGGTGCATTGTGGCAGCAACCCTGGCAGATGGAAACAGCTGATTTTGTTCCTTCTGGGAGGAACGGAGGGGCGGAGGGGATGTCGTGGTTGAGTGTGTGGAGGGCTGGCTGGGATTTGAGCAGTACCTTTGGGGTTGAGCAGCTGAGGCAGGTCCATCGTTCTTCACAGCCACTGGGCTGTTGGGTTCTGGGTACCAAACAGTGTCCAAGGTGCTTCAGGGACTCAGACAGCCTGAGTGGCACTGCCATTGCCCACTTGACTGGCACAGAGAGAGGCGGAAATTCGCCCAAGGTCACAAAACTGGCAAAACACAGCTGGGATATGAACCCAGGCTGCCCAACTCTGGGAGCTCTGCTCTTGTAGGGCAGAGTGGAGAACGTCCCCGAGGGCATTTTCTGTCCCAGGAGGCAGAGGTGACTTGTTAGCCACATGGTCCAGATGGCCGCCAGGCTCTGCAGCCTCAGCTCACCTGGAGAGTGGTTCAGTGTCCTGTGGCTCTGTGGGTAACACTGGGTGCAGGGACCACTCCTTCCTGCCCCACGGGGGAGGTCACATGGGGACCTCTACCCACGCAGGTTGCAATTCCTTCCCTGCAAGAAAGAGGACTAGCAATCACCTTGGTCTCAGAGTCCAACCCATTTC
This sequence comes from Colobus angolensis palliatus, assembly GCF_000951035.1. Taxonomy (NCBI): domain Eukaryota; kingdom Metazoa; phylum Chordata; class Mammalia; order Primates; family Cercopithecidae; genus Colobus; species Colobus angolensis. The sequence goes on from NW_012117666.1 coordinate 882,279, forward strand.
CAGCCTGGGCCATTCCATTCTCCTGAGGTCTCTAGCAGATTCCATCTGTCTGTGGAGCTGTCACTGGGTGACTCCCTACACTCAGCTTCTGCAAAAGCCCTTCCCAGGAATAAGTGGCCTCTTTCTGCTCCTTCCACTCAATCTGAAAGCGAGAAACACATTCCTCCTAAAAGAAGCATTTAGATCAGTCAGTTGTTGGGAGACAGTTCTCCGTGAATATTTCACAGTTCTGCATGGTCAGTCCTGGCCCTCTGAGCAAAGGGCACTGGCAAACTAATAGAGTAGCAAGACATTCACTTACATTCCTGATGAATCAACCTAGCAGAGGATTTGTTTTCTTCTAGAGTTGAGATAAGGTCTCCGCATCAGGAGGGGCCAGTGGGCAGATAAGCCAGCCACCCTGTATAAGCCCCAGGTCTCATAATTTGGGGCTCCTCTCCGGGGTGAACCCTCTGCATGTGTGGGGAACAACCTAGTTTGGCCACATCACTGCGGGCATCGGGGCTGGGGAACTGGTGTTAAGATGCTGCTTCTAGGCTGCTTTTGCTCTGGGTAATAAATGTCTTGTTTCTCTAGCCCAGGGATCGTGTGCCTTTCTGCCCAAACATGCATGTAAACCTGGCAAGTTAACGGATTAGCTTGCACACAGGGCGGCCACTGAAAGAGAAAGACGGGAGTCCTCTGGACTGGTGGGAACTTGAGAGAGCTCCATGGGAATTAGTAGCAGATGTATTGGCCAAATCGTATGGTCCGCATGGGGATATGGGGGTACGTGGCCCCCCACTTGTCTGTTAATTAGCAAGGGTTTGGGAAGTAGATGAATGCTGGATGCTGGGACGTGAGGTTACAACGCGAAGCCTAAATGGCATATTTGGGGTTTGTTTTCTTCTCCAGTTGGGGGAGAAAAGGTCTTGGAGTCCCCACAGCTGATACTGGGCTTGGGATGAGCCTGAAAAGATTAGAAGTTCGTTTGTTGGTTGCGTTCTCCTCCAGCTGGGACGAGAAAGGGTTAAGTGTTTCCTAAAACTGCGTGGGGCCCAACGCCGGGCCACAGACGTCCGTGGTTGAGCCGCAGGCATCTGCCATGCTGCTCAAACCTGAAAGTAAGTCGGTCTTGCACAATGGCACGGACATGTTTTCTCTGCATCTCCCTGATTCACGGATGCCCCTCCAGCCTGGCCTCAGATACTGTGAGGGTTAGGGAGGAGGTCAAGGTCTCCGTTCCCAAGGAGGAACCAAAGGCCCTACACACTCATCCAAATATCCTGGAGAACTTCAGGGAGGAGAGGGATGCAGATGTTTGTAGTTCTGTTGGATGTGGGCACACAAGTCCGCCTCCTGCGTGGTCCCATGGAGAAACGGGATGCTGCCTGCAGGGAGTGGCTAAAGGTGCCACGGAATGTCAGCTGAAGCTGTGGTGGCAAGTGAGGGGCAGGAAAAAGTCTGAGCCAGGACACTCCCTGGATTCTGTGAGGAGCACGGGGGAGGAGGCAGACCCTGGGACGAGGCGCCAAAGAGGAAAATACCTCTTGACTGCTCCATTCCCCTCTCCGTCTCCTCTGCCCAGCCTGGAGGTAACATGGTCTCCTGGAAGCTACAAGTATAAGATTTTTTTTTTTTGAGATAGAGTCCTGCTCTGTCGCCCAGGCTGAAGTGCAGTGGCACGATCTCGGCTCACTGCAAGCTCCGCCTCCCGGGTTCAAGTGATTCTCTCAACTCAGCCTCACGAGCAGCTGGGATTACAGGCACATACCACTATGCCTGGCTAATTTTTTTTTTGTATTTTTAGTAGAGATAGGGTTTTGCCATGTTGGCCAGGCTGATCTCGAACCCCTGACCTCAAGTGATTCTCCCACCTCAGCTTCCCAAAGTGCTGGGATTACAGGCATGATCCACCATGCCTGGCCAACTATAACTCTTGAAGTGCCGAATTTAATTGATAGGGTTTGAGAGAGAATTGCAGGAAAAAAAAAAAAAGAGCCCAGGCGTAGTGGCTCACACCTGTAATCTCAGCACTCTGGGAGGCCAAGGTGGGAGGATTGCTTAAGGCTTGGAGTTGGAGACCAGCCTGGGCAACATAGCCAGAGGAAAACCCTGTCTGTCTCTATTAAAAAAAAAAAAAGGAGAAAAAAGGTCTGAGGGACATTGCACATCCTGCCTTTTGGGCCCATGTACTGTTTCTGCTGCTTCTGCAACATCAATTGTCATGGGAGCTGATGTGTTGCATTGCGTTATGTGGTTGTCATTTTCCATCTCATAAGTGCCAAAGGGGATTATCCAGTGCCGCATTTCTTTCTTTTTCTTTGTCTTATGTTTCTTTGAGACAGAATCTTGCTCTGTCACCCAGGCTGGAGTGCAGTGGCACGATCTCAGCTCACTGCAACCTCCACCTCCCAGGTTCAAGCAATTCTCTGCCTCAGCCTCCCGAGTAGCTGGGATTACAGGCACACGCTACCACGCCCGGCTATTTTTTTGTATTTTTAGTAGAGACGGGGTTTTACCATGTTGGCCAGGCTGGTCTCGAACTCCTGACCTCAGGTGATCCGCCTGCCTTGGCCTCCCAAAGTGCTGTGATGACAGGCGTGAGCCACTGCGCCCAGCTGGAGAGCTGCATTTCTTCGTGTTTGTCCTGTTTGCAGGGCTCTCAGTTTCTTCAGTCTGCAGATTTGTCTTCCACTAAATTTAGGAAGCTTCACCAAATACCATTACTTCCTCAAGTTTGGCTTCAGCACGTTGCTCTTGCTCCTCCCGTCCTGCAGCCCCAGAGGGCACAAATGTTTGGCCTTTTTCCCTTTATCATCCCAGGGGCTCCTGAATCTCTACTTTTTCATGATCATACTCTCTGTTAAGAATTGACAATTCCTATTAATCTAGTTTCAAGTTCACTGTCTCTTTCATTTATAATTTCTGATCTCCTTTCAGCTCATCCAGTAAGTTTTTAAAATGAATTTTCAGTTGCTGTATTTTTCAGTTCTAAAATTTCCCTTTGGGTTTTCCTTATATCCTCTGTGTTGCCAAGGCTTTCTATTTTTCCTTTTGTGTTAGGGGAGTGTGCCACTGTGGCTGGAACATTTTTGTAACAGCGGCTTTAAAGTCTTTGTCAGACAATCCTGAGACTCAGGTTATCCTTTCGTTGGCTTTGTTCATGTGAATTGAGATTTTCCTGGTTCTTTGTATGCCGTGTAATTTTGGATTGTATCCTGGACATTTTAAACATTCTGTGACGAGATTCTGAGCTTCCATTAAATCCTTTGGAAAACGTTGTGATTTTTGTTTAAGCAAGCAGCAAACTTAGTTGAGTTCCAGCCCCATGTTTCTGCCCACCTTCTGTGGGTTGTGCTTCCATGGGCAGCTCGGTTTTCAGGGACTTTGGAGCACTTTTTAGATCCATCCCACCTGTGCATCATCGAGTAATGGGCCTTTGAACCGAAAGGTGGTTCCGTTCTTGAAGTCTTTGCCATGCTGTCTAGGGTCAGATTCATTACACATGCAGCTTTCAGGGTGGTGGTGGGACGAGGAATTTATATATAATGTTAGGTGGTTGCTTTCCAAAGCTTCTCCATCTCTGCAATCGTCCTGATACACTTTGGCCCATTTGGTCCTTTGACCCAAAACCGAGGGCTCTAGTGACCCTGCTGTGACATGCACCTGTGTGTGTGTCAAACGGTGGAGAACAGAAAAGGGGAAAAGAGCAGTAGGGTTTGCTGTGCGCTCTTGGGATTGCAGATCCACTCATCAGGGAGAAAGCTCTGCTCCCTCAGTGTTTCAGCTCGTGTGGGTTCCTGTTGGGGTCTCTGTCAACACTGTCACAGGATTTATTGGGGGCTGGAGTGTGAGAATAGGAAAAATGTGGAACTTCTGTGTTTTCCCTGAGCATTGGGAGGCCTCGTTCATATCTCCTGAACCAGAATTAGAGGGCTTGCCCTGGAGCTTTCTCTGTGCCAGCACCTACCTTTGTTTTTCAAACTGTATTGTATTCAGGCCAGGCGATCCTGGAGAAGAACGTGGTAAATCACCGCCAGTTTGGTGGTACTTTGACATCTGGTTTTCTTTCTCAATCTGCCTGCTGCAATTTACTTTTCAGACTCCTCCAATAACTGGTCCCAGTTGTGTCCCGAGGGAAAGACCGGGTGGAATGTGCTTACTTCATCACATCTGAAGTTGGAATCCTTCCCTTTATGTTTTTAAAGATAACTTCACTAGGGCCAGGTGCAGTGGCTCACACCTGTAATCCCAGCACTTTGGGAGGCCAAGGCGGATGGATCACTTGAGTCCAGGAGTTCGAGACCAGCCTGGCCAACATGGTGAAACCCCATCTCTACCAAAAATACAATGAATTAGCCAGGCATAGTGGTGCACTCTTGTAATCCAAGCTACTCTGGAGGCTGAAGTGGGAGAATAGTTTGAACCTGGAAGGCGGAGGTTGCAGTGAGCTGAGGTTGTGCAACTGCACTCTGGCCTGACCCTGTCTGAAAAAAAAAAAAAAAAAGATAATTTCACCATACAGAATTGTAGGTTGACAGTTTATGTTTTTTGTGTTTTTTTTTTTGACACAGAGTCTCACTTCTCACTCTGTTGCCCAGTCTGGAGTGCAGCGGCACAATCTCGGCTCACTGCATAGGTTGGCAGTTTTTGTTCCTTCGGTACTTTAAAGACGTTGATCCACTGTCTTCTTGCTTGAATCATTTCCCCTAAGAAATCTGCTGTCATTTTAATCTTTGTTTCTCTGTATGCAACATATCTTTTTCCTCAGGCTGCTTTCAGGATATTCTCCTTCTCACTGGGGTTAAGCAGTTTGATTGGGATGTGCTTTCATGTTTCTTGTGTTTGAGGTTCATTGAGCTTCTTGAATTGGTGAGTTTCTGGTTTCTGTCAAATTTGAAACATTTTCAGCCATTTTTTCTTCAAACAGTATTTCTGCTCTCCCTCTCCTCCTTTGGAGATTCCGATTACATGTATCTTAGGCTGCTTGATATTATTCCCAAACTCACTAATTCTCTGTTAGTTTTTTAAAATTATTTTTTCTCTTTGTGTTTTGTTTTGGATACTTTGTATTGCTATGTCCTTACGTTCAGCAATCTTTTATTGTGCAATGTCTAACCTGCTATTAATTCTATCCAATGCATTTTTATTGTTTTTTCTTTCTTTTTATTTATTTATTTTTATTGAAACGGAGTCTTGCTCTTTTGCCCAGGCTAGAGTGCAGTGGTACAATCTCAGCTCACTGCAACCTCCACCTCCCAGGTTCAAGCAGTTCTCCTGCCTCAGCCTCCCAAGTAGCTGGGATTACAGGCATGCGCCACCATGCCTAGCTAATTTTGTATTTTTAGTAGAGACGGGGTTTCTTTGTGTTGGTCAGGCTGGTCTTGAACTCCTGATCTCAGGTGATCCACCTGCCTCAGCCTCCCAAAATGCTGGGATTACAGGCGTGAGCCACCCCGCCTGGCCAAAGTTGTAATAACTTTTTAAACGTTCTTGTCTGCCAATTCTAGCATCTATGTCAGTTCTGAGTCAGCTTTGATTGATCTTTCTTCTTGCCATGGGTCATGTTTTCATGCTTCTTTGCATGCGTAGACTGTTTTGATTGGATGTCAGACATTGACATTTTATTTATCTATTTATTTTTTGAGATGGAGTCTTGCTCTGTGGCCCAGGCTGGAGTGCAGTGGCACAATCTCAGTTCACTGCAGCCTCCACCTCCCAGGTTCAAGCGATTCTCCTGCCTCAGCCTCCTGAGTAGCTGGGATTACAGGCGTGTGCGACCACGCCTGGCTAAGTTTTGTATTTTTGGTAGAGATGGGGTTTCACCACATTGGCCAGGCTGGTCTCAAACTCCTGGCCTTAAGTGATCCGCCCGCCTCGGCCTCCCAAAATGCTGGGATTGCAGGCGTGAGCCACCATGCCCAGCTGACATTGACATTTTATATTGTTGGTTGCTATATTTTTGTTGTTGTTGTGATCATTTCTAAAGTATTCTTGAGCTTTGTTCGGCAATGCAGTTAAGTTCCTTGGGAACATTTTGATCTATTCAGAGCTTGCTTTTAACAATTTCAAATCAGTGTTTGGTCTAGGGATAATTATTTCCTATGATGGAGGCAAGACCCTTCTGAGTAGTCTACCCATGCCATATGAATTCTAAAATTTTCCTGTCTGGCTGGGAGGAGCAGTAACAACCCCCACCCCTGTGCAAGCATGGGGAGCTGCTTCCTCCAATCTTTTTGAGTGCTTCTTTGCCCAGCCTTGAGTCATTTCCTTGCCTACATGCACCAATTGTTGCTTTGCTGAGTGCCTGGAGGGGACCCTCGGCACATCTCCAAAGCTGTCTGTATAGCTTTCTCCTGTTATGTCCTGTGAACCTTCCTGCCTTGGCTTCCCTGGACTCGGCTCTGTCTCCTCCACTCAGGGAGTCCATTGGTCTCAACCTGGGTTCCCCATCTCTGCACCGCAGCCTGGAAACTCACCCGATAGGAGAAGCCTGGGCAATCTTAGGGCTCACCTTGTTAGTTTTTCTCCTCTCAGGAATATCTGTCCTTTGCTGCCTGGTGTCTCATGGCCTGAAAACCATTGCTTCATACATTTTGTCATGTTGTTTTGGTTGGTTGGTTGGGAGGGTACATCCAGTCTCTGTTACTTCACTTGGCCAGAAGCATTAGTCTCTGCCTAATCATTTAATCAGGGTGAAAATGTCAAGAAAATAACACTAACATTTCCTGAGCATTCCCAACATGGCGGACACAGCGCTAAGAACTTCATTTTTCTTTCTTTTTTTTTTTTTTTGAGACGGAGTCTCGCTCTGTCGCCCGGGCTGGAGTGCAGTGGCTGGATCTCAGCTCACTGCAAGCTCCGCCTCCGCGTTTACGCCATTCTCCTGCCTCAGCCTCCCGAGTAGCTGGGACTACAGGCGCCCGCCACCTCGCCCGGCTAGCTTTTTGTATTTTTTAGTAGAGATGGGGTTTCACCGTGTTAACCAGGATGGTCTCGATCTCCTGACCTCGTGATCCGCCCGTCTCGGCCTCCCAAAGTGCTGGGATTACAGGCTTGAGCCACCGCGCCCGGCCCCTTTTTCTTATCTGTAGATTCCTCACATTGATTTGCATAAGCTGGTGATATTAAGACACCATTTTCCACATGAGGTCCCTGAGTTTTGCAGAGGCCACAGAGCTAGTTAGTAGTAAAATTGCCACTCGAGCCCTGGTCAGTGGGCCTCTTGGCCACACCGCTGTCCTGCCCTATTGGTGGGCAGGTGTCATGCTGCAATAGGAAGCTCCAGGAGGCTCTTTTCAGGGGCCATTCCAGGACACTGAGGGCTTTTTTTGAATGGAATTTGACAGTACTTTCTGTGGGTGTTCAAAAACAGAGGTGACCCTTCTCAAGAAGCTTAGAGTAAACTTCTGGTGATAACCTTAATTTAGTCATTAACTTTTTACTTCCTTATCCCATTGTGTGGTCTTCCATTGACTTGAATTTCTCCCAGGGTTGGACGTATGAAGGGGCCATAGAGGTCTGGCCACAGTGGAGACCCTCTAACTTTACATGTGGGGGCCTTTCTCAGGAGTTGGTAGCAGAAGGTCCAACGTGAAATAGCTTAACCACAGAGATCTGTTATCTCATGTGAGCACAGGTTCTGAGGCAAGGTGGGCTGCAGGCACCATGTGATCAAGGCTGCATCTCCCTTCCCTCCACCCTGCCTCCCCTTGTCCTCAGGCAGCGCCCCTCACCCTTTAGGATGGCTGCCTGCCTACTGCAATGAGGGAGCTTGCTCATTCACACCTGGTGAGAGAAGGACAGGTGGAGTGAAAGTCCTTCTCACCTCTCTGATTGGCCGGCCTAGGTCATGTACCTGCTCCTGGACCTATTAGAGTCTCCTGAGGGAGTCTGTGTGCTGATTGGCTGAAATAATCCCTGGCAAGGAGGATGATGTACTGTGATTGGCTAATTGTGCACTTAGCCTCCCAAGTCCATGGGCAGTGCAGAGAAGGGGCCAATCCTTTTGGTTTTGGGCACCAAACCCAAAACTGGTTCCTATATGGAAGGAGGGAGTGGAGAAGGCAAACGGAATGGCTGGTGAAACTGTCAACCAGGCAGAGGTGGGCAGTGCAGCGGGTGGAGAGCCAGGCCTTGTCCCGGGTCCTCCAGCACCTCACAGGCAGCTCCCAGCCTGGGCTCCCTTTCTGCTCCTGCAAACTGAGCTTGCTGCACAAGACAACTGGCATTTCTCAGGTTCACGCTTGGTGCTGCCTCAGCACGCTGTGAAGGCTGCGTGTGCACGGTCCCATCCCGGAGCCTCCCGACTTCCCTTGGGAAGGGGATTATGGTCACTTCAGTTTAGAGATAAGGAAACAGGCATAGAGAGGTTAAGAAACTTGCTCCAAGTCAAACAGCTGGTCAGCAACAGAGCCGGCGCTGATGCCTGTGTCCCCGGTGCAGGCCATGTCCCTGGCATCCCTAAACCAGGACATCCACCTGGCCGGGACAGGAAGGTCAGCCCCAGGGTCTAGGGTCTCCTCCATCCCCTCCCTCAGGACCTGCCTAGAACGACTGACTGAGAAACCCACAGGAGGATGCGGCATGACTGATGTCTTCAAACTCGCACTGGGCACACACAGGCAATTCCTCCGTGGAAAGAGATGAATTCACAAAGGAGAAAGTGTGTAAAATATTAAGAAGACATTAAGCTGAGAACACGTGAACCCCTGGGCAGCGAGTGCAGGAGGTGGAGGCTGTGCCCCTGGATGCTGCAGCTGGGCTGGAGCCCGCTCCCTGCCACCATGGAAACAGTAATATCAGCAACAACAGAGTCCTGGTTAGCGGCGTGCTCATGCCATGCGCCTGTCAGTGCTGCAAGCATTATGTTGGATGTGAAGGTTGATGCGATGGCCACGCTGCCCACAACAGGTCAGCACGTTCCCAGGACAGTCCTGAAAGGTGGGTTCTCTTTTTCCCATTATCCAAATAAGGTCAAGGACTCAGAGAAGCCACATAACCTGGCTAGGAGGAGGGTTCAAGCTGGGTCTCCCTGTCCCCAAGCTGCACTCTGGACCCCCCTCCTGAAGCTGAATAACTGGGGTCTCCTCCGGCCCCCTCCCCACCTCGCTCTGCCTGGGACACGTGGCTGCGCAGGGCTTCCATGCCCCAGAAACCAGGTGGCTCTTTTCCTCCTAGTCCCTCTCCTAATTGTTGTGTTGCGAGCAAAAGGGTGCAGACAGCTGAGGCTCCTCACTTCCCGCTCCAAAGCTCAGAACCTTCCTTCCCTCTTGGATCCAACAGAAGCAGCGGCCACTGCTGCCCGTGCCTCTCAAACTTGTCACTCACGGATGCCGGGAAAAATGCATATAAAAGTAAGATCATAATATTTTTTGTAAATAAGCGATGCAGCAACTCAGATCTGATTTGGGCCGTCAGCCCAATCCAGCAGAGGGAGAGATGGCTGCTGAAGTATTTGCGTATATTCTTAGAGAACGTTTATTGTGGAACGCTGGGCTCCAATAAAACTTTCATATAAATTATTCATTATGGAATTCAGATGAAATGCCAAAAACCCTCCCACTAAGGGACTGCCTTTTTTATTTTTGTTTTTATTTTTTTACTTCGGAAGAGAGAGTCTTAGCATCTAATGCCATCAGATGCTACTTAGTGGGGAGAAATGGATTGGTCTGCGGAGAGAGTACTGACCTTATGTGCGGGTCTCTGATGACATTTGTCATTTCTTAAAGGAGCCAGTGGACCACCTGCCAATGTCCTGCCCGGGAGTTCTGATTTTCTGAGGGGCACTGGGAGATGAGAGTCCCTGTCTCTCTTGCTGCCTGTAGTTGGAGAGGAAAGTGGGTGGCGCCTACAGCACAGCCCTCTGAAGCTCACAGGGCACCCTTTAGGCCCAATATAGTGGGTCTGCTCTGGGAGAGAGTTGGG
>NW_012117666.1:892727-904142 GCF_000951035.1 Colobus angolensis palliatus
TATTTTTAGTAGAGACAGGGTTTCAGGATGTTGGCCAGGCTAGTCTTGAACTCCTGACCTCAAATGATCCGCCCACCTCAGCCTTCCAAAGTGCTGAGATTATGGGTGTAAGCCACGGTGCCCGGCCTTTTTTTTTTTTTAATGAGAAGATGAAGGCTCAGAGATTGTTATGGGCTGAACTGGGTACCTCCTTACCAAATCCACATGCTGAAGTCCTTACCCCCAGAACCAGTGAGTGCGACCTTATTGGGGGACAGGGTCTTGACAGAATTAAGTTAAAATGAAGTCATTCAGGTGGGCCCTAATCCCGTAGGACTGGTGTCCTTCTAAGAAGGGGAGGTTTGGACACAGACAGACACAGTCACACACGGAGGCCGCGTGACAGTGAATAAGGCCTTCTGGGAGCCAAGGAGAGAGGCCTCAGAAAGAACTGGCCCAGTCCACACCTTGATCATGGAGTACTGGCCTCCAGGACGGGGAGAGAAGAAGTTTCTGTTGTTGAAACTGCCCAGTTTGTGGCTTCAGGAAACCAAGGAGATGAAGGGACTTTTCAAGATTCACCAGAGTGGAGCGGGACTCACCGTCTTGGCCGCGGGATCCTGCCTGCTGGTGTTTTTTGGTTGCAGGAAGTGGGAACTCACTTTGCCAAGTCACCCTTAGGCCCCACGTGATGCCAGGATGCAATGAGAGAGAAGCTTAAACAGGAACTCTGCTAACGTCTTTATTTCTTCCCTTTGAAGAACCCTGGAAAGCTCTCTGTAAATATTTGTGAAGTTAATTTCACAACCCACCAATGAATACATGAATGAGTGAGTGAGTGTCAAACACAGCACTGTCCTGATGCCTGCCCTGTCTGTTCAGTGACCAGATGTGACTTCCTCTAGGGCCCTGAGGCAGCCATGGCCTCAAATCACTCCGGTGCCCTGAGGGCAGGGGTGCCAAGGGATGAGGTCCAGTGGGCTGCTCTGCCCTCCGCGCTGGGGCCTCTCGGGCTCAGCCTCTGGGAAGCGTTGAGGTCCTTCCCTCCGAGGCAGTCAGTGGTGGGAGAGGAGGGTGAGGGACACGCCGCCCAGAGCTGTAGCCACCAGGCAGCCTGGGCTTCGCTTTTCCTTTCCAAGGCCTTCCCTGCATGGCAAAGTGGCCGGCTCTGTTCACATTCAAGCTGGCCCAGAACAGCTTCACGTGCACCTCAGATGATCTTTCAGGGGTTTTTAAATTTTCATTTTTTAGCAGTAGGTATCATTTTGTTTTTCCATAGGGAGAAACAGGTGGTGCCTTAAAACAAACAAAACTCTGACATTTATTGGATTTATGCTGAAAATATTGAACCGTTCACAAAGGGGCCTTTGATCCTGAGGACCTTTCAGGTCTTTGGTGCTTTTGTGCTCACCGATTCCAGGCCAGGACACCAATGCGCCCACAGCCTTGAAGCCCAGCGGGAACGGGCCAGTCCGGGCTCAGGAGCCCCGTGCCCCTCCCTCTCCTTTCTTCATTTGCCACCAGCTCAGCATCCCTTGCCCTGCCCCATTGCGTCTACACACGTGTATTTTGGTTTTGATTGATTTGTTTGCCGACACTTTTTGTTAGCAGCTCACTGAAGATTTCCAGTCTGCAGTAAGGACTGAGCCATAGAATCTTCTGGAATCCCTGCAGCCTGGCTGAGCCATGAGCTGTCCCATGGCTGCAGCCAGTGCTGCTAATCCTATGTTCTGTTTGAAGGGAACGTTCTTTCCCTCCACAGCCGCACTTCCCCGAGACCAGCCCGGTCCAGGCTTTGGGGTCTGCCTGGCTGTCTCCTTGTCCTCCGCTGCCCCGCCACCCCTGTCTCCAGCCTGGACCCAGAGCGCTGTGTCCTGGCCTTTGTCAGACCCTGTCTATCCCCGCACCTCAGGGCCTGGTCCCTGAACCGCTGCCTGCCTCCCAGGGTCCACTCTGGCCTCAATGAGTGACAGGATCTCAGATCACCACATAAATGAATGAACTTCCGGAAGAAAGAATGACAACATGGGCGTTTAAAAACATTCCTTCATTCAGCATCTACTCTATCTTTGGAACGATGCCTAATATTCCCCCCTGAAAAGAGCAGCATTTGGGGAGAGGGAGGCCTGGCCAGCGGCACTGGTGGAACCCAGGATGGGAGCCTGCCACGCCAGACGCCAGACACGCCAGGGTTCCCGCACACCTGATCCCGATTGCATGAAGCGGAGGGGCCTCCTCCTCCCTCTTTCTTTGTGTTTTCCCTCTCCCTCTGTCCCTTCCACACGTCCCCACCCTGAGTCGGAATCTGTGCCGCGGTATAGACTGCAGAGTTTTGACCTCCTCCTCCTCGCTGTCCTCCTTGTCTTTTATTTAAAAGGCAGCAGAGAGGGGGACTCTAGTCTCTCTCCCTGCCCTGCCTGCCAACAGCTGCACGGCATAGAGTTCACTGTTCTGTGGCTTTAGGCCTTCGTGTCCGGGCGCCCGCACAGTGGAGACAGGAGGGGGCAGAGACAAGAGCGAGGTGACAGGACAGCCACCTTGTCCTCAGCGTCCCTCCAGGAGCCCCTCGAGGTTGGAATGGCAGGCACCGGGTCCTTCCTGGAGCCTCTCGTCTCTGCTAGGCAGCGATGTGTTGTAACACGTTCCTGGAGCACTTCCTCGCCATCTGTCTCCAGAGCTGGATTATCGCTCCGCTCTGAGAGAGGGGTTCCAATCTGCAATTGTAAATTGTCTTTTTCCCCCTTTTCACTCCACATGCAGGGACTCTGACAGCTTGAAGGGGCTGTTGTGGTTTGCAGGGAGCATGGCTTGTTTTCCACACGGCACAAAACACACTCCCTGTGGAGTCCCTGGGGGGACGGGGACAGTCCCAGGGGTGCTGGGTGGGCGGTGCAGGCCAGGTGAGTAGGAGACTGGGAGGGAGGGAGGCAGGCGCTAGACACATGGTCTTTCTCCAAGTTGACCTTGGGCTGATTCCGGGACTCGACCCTGGACTCCACCAGGGGACCCGGAGCCCACCCTGACGAGCTCATGTGTGCAGTGAGGTAAGAGTGGATGGTACTGGGGGCACCTGACCTCTCGCTTCTGTTCCTCTCCTGTGAGAGCCTTTGCACCACGGGGCAGGGGCCAGAGTGCTTCCTCGCTACACAGCCGGGCCCTGTCACTTCCCCCGCATGGCACTCTTCACACTCCTCACCCTGCCGGGCCCTGCATAAGGCCTGCTGCCCACTGCCCGCTTCCCTCCTCTGTCGCGGGGGACACTGACCTCCTCACTGTGCCTCGAACACACCAGGGCGCCTTTCACAGGCTCACCTTCACCGCCGAATTCTACCAAACCTCTGAAGAGGAGTTAATATCAGACCTTCACAAACACCTCCAAAAGATGGGCGGAGAAAATGCTTCTCAGCGCCTTCTGAGTCCAGTGGTCCTTGGGTGCCAAAGCCGGACAAAGATACCACAGGACAAGGAGCTGGCAGGCACAGCCCCTCCCAGGTCTCACTCTTCCTGCAGGCTCCCTCCCACCGCTGGCCAGGGCCTGCGCTTGAATGCCTCCCTGGAAGGTTTCCTGATTGTTCTAACGCCGCCTGCTCAGTGCCCCGTCCCTCCCCAGCCTTGCTCCCCTCCCTGCAGGGTCCTGCTGGGGACATGGGCCTGGCCCACCTGTCTGACGCTGCCCCCATCTCTGTCCCTGGACTGTTGCTCCCGTCTGGCTGGGGACATGGGCCTGGCCCACCTGTCTGACGCTGCCCCCATCTCTGTCCCTGGACTGATGGTCCCGTCGGCTGAGTCTTTCTCTTGGGTTTGCATCGGCTATACCCAGAGCAGCACCTGGTTGCCAGAGGGCACCTCTGCTTGCATGGCGTGTAGCAGAGAGAATGGCTCCCAAGATCCTTAGCCACAGACTTGTCCCCTCATAGTCAGGGTGGGGTAGGCCTTGCCTCTGTCCCTGGAGCTGTCACTCCCATGGCCTTCAATGGCACCTCTGCGTGGGTCTTCAGCTCCTGCACCCCTGTGTGGGTCCTCAGCTCCTATACCCTGCGTGGGTCCTCACCTCCTGCACCCCTGCATGGGTCCTCAGCTCCTATACCCTGCGTGGGTCCTCACCTCTTGCACCCCTGTGTGTGTCCTCACCTCCTGCACCCCTGCGTGGGTCCTCACCTCCTGCACCCCTGCGTGGGTCCTCAGCTCCTATACCCTGCATGGGTCCTCACCTCCTGTGCCCCTGCAGAGTCGGCTGCGTCAGCAAGGTGCATCGGCCTGGCAACGTTGGCTACAAGGCTCCTTTGGTGCCTCTTCTGCATCTTGTTGCAGGATCGATCTGCATCAAGGTCAGCAAAATGCTTTTGGCTCCTACTGTACAGAGAAGGAAACCGAGGCTGGCACATCCCCAGATGGAGATGGCGTTCACGACAGCCAGGGGCCAGGGGATGATGAGCTGGTTTGTTCCAAGAGAGGGTGAAGCTTGTGACATGTATGAAGCATGGGTGGGCAAGGTGGCACGCGGGCACCCAAGGCCAGTCCAGTTAATCCTCAGGGTTGAGCCCAGGACCGGCAGAGCCAGGGCCAGGCCTGGTGCATGGACCTGCAGGCCTATAGGGCATCCAGTGAGGGGGTCCCTTTCAGGCAATACAGAGACTGCTCTCCAGGGGCCACTAGGAAACCTGAAACCCACAGTTGGGCCCAGGGCAGCAGCAGGGTCGAGGTCAAGAATAATGTCCAGTGGGAGGCTGAGCTTTGTCTGAGGCCTGCAGAGCATCCCTGGGAATGCTGTGGGGTTTGCATAGGCCCCAGAAGGAGTGTGGGATCTGGGAACCTGAAGCCCAAGGTACAGCCATTCAGCACCACAGGTGTGGCCCAATTTCTAGGTAAAGACGACAGTTTGGCCTGGGAAACACACCCCTGTTTGCCCACCGGCTCAGCTTCCCACAGATGGGCCCTGTTCCCTTTGGGGTTTCCTAAAGGCATCAGGGCCTGTTTTTCAGACTTGAGATCCAAGGCAAAGGGGCCTTTGCTCACTTTAAAAAAAAAATTTCTTTTTTATTGGTGCATAATAGATGTACATAGTTTCTAGGTACATGTCAGAATTTAATACATTCATATAATTTGTAAAGATCCAATCAGCATAATTAAGGCATCCATCACCTTCAATACTGGTCTTTTCTTGATGCTGAAGACATTGGGGTTATTCTCTTCTGGCTGTTTGGAAATGTACAGTAGATGACTGTGAGCTACAGTCACCTGCTGCTCTAACACCAGGGCTTATTTCGTCCGTTAAACCATGTATTTGTACGCATCAGTCACCCTCTCTTCATCCCCTGACTCCCTTCCCCTTCCCGCTCTCTGGTACCCACAATCTACTCTCTACCTCCATGAGATCCGCCTTTTAGCTCCCCTGTGTGAGTGAGAACATGCCGTATTCGCTCTCCTCGGCTTAGCTTACTTCACTTAACATGGCGGCCTCCAGTTCCTCCGTGCTGCTGACTTTCAAGATCTCTTTCTGTGGTAGCTCCACCCACTCCCAGTAAACCCTCCGCATCCTGATGTGCCACGAGACGGCTGCTGTTTCCCAAATAGTGCTACGGCCCCGCTCCTCCCCTCGTTCCCTGCCCCAGGGCCTGGGTCCACTCCCGCACACCAGCTCCCACCTGCTCCCAGCCTCCCCCTCCCATCTGCGCCGACTGGGTTTTGGCTTTAATTTCAGCAAACACAGGCAATTCCTATTCTCACTGGAGATGAGAACTGGCAGAAATATCACAGCGAAGGCAGCTCCCCAGCTCCTACCAGCCAAGGAAAAGCGAAAGTCCATAGGCGTTGCTCAGGGTGTGATTAACCTCCTGAAAAGCGCACATTCCCTCCACCAGCCATCATCATCATCGTGTTGATCTCGGCCCGGAGCGTCCACAGCGCTCCTGACAATGCGAGTCTTCCCCAAACGGCATCTCTTTCATAAAGTGAGACACAGCTCCTGCAATCCATGGGGAGGCAGAGGGGAGTGCTCGGCCCCACACCTGGGTAAAGTCACACGGATGGAGAAACCACTTCGTACACTCTGTGAAAGCAATGTTCCTGATGAGTTTGAGTCAGCACCGGGAAATTAGAGCCAAAATCAACCGCAGGAAATCAACATCCTCTCGACCCCTGTCTTCTCCTCGGCAGAGTGGGCTAGAAGGTCAGTGCTTGCTGGAACTGCCATCTCTGTGCGCAACGGTGATTGCAGTGACTGGCGTGAACAGCCTTCAAACGGGTCCTTGGCAGGGGTGGGAAAGTGGAGAGGGGGCACGCCATCACACAGGCTCCTTATTAGGGATTTCCTTCCCTTTCCCACCTTAGAAGGATGCCAGAGATCTCGAGCTTTGGCCATGGATGGACCTGGGTGTGAGTCATGGCTCAGCCATTTGCCAGCTGTGCAAACTCAGATATGCTGCTTAAGCCGCCTCACGCTTTCGGTAAAGGGAAGGTAGATGGGGGATGAGGTATTGTACGGGGTGCATGGCCCTTAGGAGTGTCTGGTCCATAGTGAGGGCCCTGTGCATGGAAGCCATAGCAACCAGGATGTGTGCTTTCTCTGAGCAGTGGCTTTGCTTCATGGTGTCCACCGAATGTACACTAATTTCGAAGACCTGGAGCTGGTTTTGAGGACCTTCCCTAGCAAGTACTTAGGAGTCTGCCACACACAGATTGAGCGTAGATCCATCTCTGGCTCCATCTCACAGCTTTCCCGCTGCTTTCTTTAGGCCGGTGGTTGACGAGGTCGCCATGAGCTGTGTGCATCCTCTGGTGACAGGAAAAGATTTGTACCTCCAGAAAGGCCCCCAGCCTTCCCCCACCTGCTCTCTGTGGGGAATTCTGCCTTGGTCTTCTCTCATCCATCCCTCAGGGGTCCTGTCTTTGTGATGTCAGCGTGAAGTGGAATCTGCAGAATGGCTGAAGTGGAGAAGACTGAAAATGCATTGGATGACGATAGCAGCATCATTTACAATCACCACGACGTGGAAGCAGCCGAGATGTCCTCTGGCAGGTGATTGGAGAAATGAGCTGTGGCACGTCCACACAGACCATGGAATACTATTCAGTGCGAAAAATGAGTGAGCTTCCCATCCATGAAAAGCCATAAAGGAACCAGAAATGCAGATCACGAAGTGAAAGAGGCCAGTCTGGAGAGGTTACACACCCTTTGACTCCAACTCTGTGACACTCCCAAAGAGGAAACATTGTGGGGACAGTAAAAAGAGGAGTTGCCATCATTAGGGAAGCAGGAGCTGAGGAGAGTCAGAGTGACACTGTTGAAAAATCTTCTCTGTCTTGAGACTAACAAGGCACCTTCCTTGCCAGTCACGACCCTGTCCTAAGATGGTTGCAGCTAAGGAGGCAGCTTGGTACTGCCTGCAAGGACAAACTCCCGAAACAACAGAAAGCCCAGATGTCCCAATCCCCATAACAACGTGTGCTTCCAAGATAATTATAGATATGCTTTGATGTACTCATGTACTAGACTGTTCAGGATAGTTTTCTATAAATCAATAGTATAATCAATTTTGTCATGCTGTCTGCTCCTCCTCACAGAGTCACAGCTTGGTTTAGTCATTACATAGACGAGACCTCTATATAAGAAAAACTTAAAGATGGTGCATTCTCTCAGGAGGTCCCCTGCTCTGTAAGAGTAGCTTTTAATAAACGTGCTTCCTTCGCTGCACCTTGTGATTCGCCTTGAATAGCTTCCTGTGTGAGATCAGAAACCCTCTCTTCGGGGTCTGGATCAAGACCCCTTTTCTGGTAACGCCATGGGTTGGGGACACGGAGTGATGAATAGGTGGAGCACAGGACTTTTTGGGGCAGTGAAACTCCTCTGTATCATTCGATCATGGTGGGTCTATGCCATTAAACATTTGTCTAAACTCATAGGCTGTACAACACCAACAGTGAGCTGTAATGTGGATTATGGACTTAGGGTGATTGGTATGGTTTGACCATGTCCCCACCCACATCTCATCTTGAATTTCCATGTGTTGTGGGAGGGACCCAGTGGAAGGTAATTGAATCATGGGGCGGATCTTTCCTGTGCTGTTCTCCTGATAGTGAATAAGTCTCCTGAGATCTGATGGTTTTTTTTTTTTTTTTTTTGAGACGGAGTCTCGCTCTGTCGCCCGGGCTGGAGTGCAGTGGCCGGATCTCGGCTCGCTGCAAGCTCCGCCTCCCGGGTTTACGCCATTCTCCTGCCTCAGCCTCCCGAGTAGCTGGGACTACAGGCGCCCGCCACCTCACCTGGCTAGTTTTTTGTATTTTTTTTAGTAGAGACGGGGTTTCACAGTGTTAGCCAGGATGGTCTCGATCTCCTGACCTCGTAATCTGCCCGTCTCGGCCTCCCAAAGTGCTGGGATTACAGGCTTGAGCCACCGCGCCCGGCCTGGTTTTCTAAAGAGGAGTTTCCCTGCACACGCCCTCTTCTCTTGTCTGCCACCATGATTGTGAAGCCTCCCCAGCCACGTGGAACCGTAAGTCCAATAAACCTCTTCTGTAAATTGCCCAGTCTCAGATATGTCTTTATCAGCAGCATGAAAATGGACTAATACAGTGATAATGACATGTCAGTGTAGGTTCATCAGTTGTAATAAATGTACTATTTGGTGGGGGATATTAATAGTTGGGGGGGCTGTGTGTGTGGGGGCGGGGACAGAGAGTACATGGGACTCGCTCTACCTTCTGTTGGATTTTGCTGTGAGCCTAAAACTGCTCTAAACATATATAAAGTCCATTTACAAACTTATCTGAGAGGCTAAATCCATCTCTATAAGAAATATGAAGAAAGAAGTAGCAGGGGGAGATGCAAAAGGTGACTGGGGTGGGGGTATTAGAGAGGATTTCTGGAATTTGCCCTGTGAGAGGCTCTGAGACAGATATAGGAGGAACAGAATTAGGGAAGGGAGAAAAGAAGTATGGCTGTGGGCTATAAATTAGATCCATGCTGAGGCAGGAGGATTGCTTTAGGCCAGGAGTTTGAGCTAGCCTGGGCAACATAGCAAGACCTTATCTCTACCAAAACAAACAAACAAACAAACAAAACCAAAAAAAGCAGGGCATGGTGGCACATGCCTATAGTCCCAGCTACTCAAGGGGCTGAGTGGGGAGGATTGCTTGAGCCCAGGAGGATTACTTGAGCCCGGGTCAAGGCTGCAGTGAGCTGAGATCATGCCACTGCACTCCTGCCTGGGCCACAGAGTGAGACTCTGTCTTGAAAAAAAAAAAAAAGTTAGAGTCATGATCATTTTCCTGAAGAGATTCAAGGACAGCTTAGTGCTACCTTTGATGCTGTATTCTGTTTTTGGTTTTTTTTTGTTTGTTTGTTTTTGAGATGGAGTCTCGCTCCATTGCTCAGGCTGGAGTGCAGTGGCACTATTTTGGCTCACTGCAAGCTCCACCTCCCGAGTTCACGCTATTCTCCTGCCTCAGCCTCCTGAGTAGCTGGGACTACAGGCGCCCACCACCACACCTGGCTAATTTTTTGTATTTTTAGTAGAGATGGGGTTGCACCGTGTTAGCCAGGATGGCCTCGATCTCCTGACCTCGTGATCCGCCCACCTCGGCCTCCCAAAGTGCTGGGATTACAGGCACGAGCCATCGACCCAGCCTGTTCTACTTCTTTGAATTTAATTTCTCATTGAGACTGGACCACATGAGGTCCCAGCTTATATCTGGGTTACATTTGCAAACTAAGTTTAACCCATTTATGCCTAGTGTTCCATTATTGGAATGCTAAGCTTGTGGGAGTAATTTATGTCCGACTGCTCAAGGTCATCGCCAAGGTCTGATTTTTCACAAAAAATATTTGCTTCTGGACAAGACAGAAGTAGGATGAAAATGAAGAGATTATGTGAACTGGACAACCCCTTCTGGCTTGAAAATACCTGTAGTGACCACAGTCTGATTTCTCCCTCCTCACATGAAGCTTTAGCTTCCCTTCCTTCCCCAGAGGGGAACAGCAGCAGATTCCGGCAGGTGAGTCTGCTGCAGAAGAGACAAGTTCTTACTTCAGCTGCGTGGAGCTGTGTCTGGGGCAGGTTGTTGCCTTTGTCTCCTTAGGGTAAACAGCAGAGCGTGGATGATGTTTGATGCCTGCATGAGTGAACGTACTTTTATTTTTACATAGATATTGTTGAGCATAAATTGCTGGATCTGCTGTAGTGCTCTCTGCGGTCATGACACACAGCCGTTGATCCACCAAAGATCTATGCTCTCCATCTGAGCTGTAGGGGTGTAATTTGGAATTGGCTTTTCAGGCAGGGATCACATTTCCAGCCTCCATTATGTCTAGTAGGGCCATGTGACTGAGTTATGGATGAGAAATGTGGGTGGAAGTGATGTGTGCCCCTTCCAGGTCTCACTTCTGAGGTATTTCCTTCTCTCCCTTCCCCAACTGGGAAGTGACTGGATGGAGATGACCCAGGAAGCAGCCCTGTTGCCCCGGAAATGGGCTTGCCCCGAACCACAGCTTGAAGGAGAGCCACCGACTGATCAGGAGCACCCAATTGGACTTTATTCCAGCAAAACACAAAGCATTGTTGTGCTGGGCCACAGTCTATTCTTGGGTTTCTTTTATTAGAACACTTGGCATTACCTTCACTGATATACACTCATATCATAGACATTTTTACTAGTTATAGATGACATGCACTAGTTTTCCTTCTGAAACAGAAATTTGCAGCAGCACTACGAAAGGACAGTAGAGTTTTAAAAATCTATTTTCAGATTGACTGGAGTTCATGTCTCTGCAAAGAACATCTAAGCCCTAAGCCATCCAGAGTGAATGAGGCATCTCTACGTGGGTTAAAATACACATTCCAGCTGCTGTAACCGAGAAGGAGTTTCACAGTGGTCAAAACAACATAGAAGTTTATTTCTCATGAATGGAACAGTCCAAACACAGCTCCACAGTGGCAAGGAGCCAGCGTCCTTTCTCTTGCTGCCCTGCTGTAATCAACAGGTGGCCTCTG
The DNA here is from genome assembly GCF_000951035.1 of Colobus angolensis palliatus. Lineage (NCBI taxonomy): Eukaryota > Metazoa > Chordata > Mammalia > Primates > Cercopithecidae > Colobus > Colobus angolensis. The sequence continues at coordinate 903,695 of NW_012117666.1, forward strand.
TCTTTGAGTCCAGCGTGGCTGCTCTGGCTCCAGCCATCATTTCCATACTCCAGCAGGTGGTAAGTGGGAAGAAGAAGGGGAGAGCTTATGCCTTTCCCTTTAGGGACACGGCCTAGTGCTGCTCACATCGCCCTGCTCGCCTGTGCTGGGACCAGAATCTAGTCACGTGGCAGCAAATAGCTGTGAGGAATATTGGGAAAGGTAGTCTTTGGCTGCTCGGCCTCATGACCATCAGAAACTGCTGTACTACTAAAGGTGGGTTCTGATCATCTTAGTTGGAAATGCTGTGACAAATGACCATATCCTGGGGGCTTAAACAACAGACATTTATTTCGCACAGTCCTGGAGGCTGGAGACCCAAGATCAAGGTGCTGGCAGGCTTGGTGTCTGGTAGCGGCTTGCAGACAGCCACTTGTTGTTGTATCAGAGAGAGAGAGAGAGAGAGAGA
>NW_012117666.1:904192-906171 GCF_000951035.1 Colobus angolensis palliatus
GAGAGAGAGAGAGAAAGAGGCAGGAAGAGAGAGAGAGAGAGAACAAGCTCTCTTGAGTCTCTTATCAGGGCACTAATCCCATCTTGAGCAGTCCCCGCTCATGGCCTAATCAATCATCTCCCAAATGCCTCACCTCCCAACACTATCACCTTGGGGGGTGAGGGTTTCAGCACATGAATGTGGAGGGGACACAGACATTTGGTGTGCAGAGGCTGCCACCGTGCCTCTCTGTCCCCATCCCTTTCCTGACACCCACACAGGCAACCAATGTCCTTTAGCATCTTTCCCCAGGAGCCCCTGCGCCCCCTTCCCTCTCACTTTATTACTGCTCCTATCCATGCAGTTTTGGGCAGGAGAACAGGAGCCACACCCAGTATTCAGAGGAAAGAGAGACAGAGAGAGCGCGAGCGAGAGAAATGGACTTAATCCAGGAAATGAGAGGCTCACCTGGACATTGGAAGGGAGCAGTGAAGGTCAGTTTTAGGAAACCCAGAAGTGCAGAGATGACGAGGAAGCCCCGAAGACGCCCCTGGCAGCCCGCAGTGCCCAGTGAGCCATTCCCAGGGAATGTCTGGGAACTGCCAGAGGCTGACGAGCCTGGAATCACAGCGGGAGGGGACCTGGGAAACCGGGGAGAACGTGGAGGTGATGGGATGATGCTGAGTTGAAACAGACAACCCAGTCCAGGCTTCTCAGCCCAGCCGAGCGGCTGGCTCATTTGCGGGGTTTGTTACCAACCAAGCGTTTTCAGGGGGTTGAAAATGGCTCATTATCCCTCCTAGATAATGTTGCCCTTGGTAGAGTATTTGATGCTTTGACCCGGACATGACTCCTCCTGAGGTCATGACAATGTATTTTTTTCTTTTCAAGTTTTATTTTAAGTTCCAGGGTACGTGTGCAGGATGTGCAGGTTTGTTGCATAGGTAGATCTGTGCCACGGTGGTTTGCTTTGAAGCAGGGAGTGGTGGGTGCATAGGACGGACAGCAGGGTCCTCGCCTTCTGCTCCACTTCGGGCAAGGCCAGCTCCGCCCTGCTCCAGCCTCTCCTGGCTCTGCCCCCAGCCCCCCACTCAGCACTTGGCTTCTGCAATCACCTCCCCTCTCCGGTCTCTCCCGGTACGGCCCCTGTCTGGGTCACTCCCATCAGCATTCATCCTCCTCTCCAGGCATGGGAGGCCTCCGTGACCCCGTGCCCCTGAACACCGCTGCCCTATTTCTCTGCTCCCTTTTGCAACCAGAGTCCTCAGAAGAGCTGGCTGCCCCCCGCCTCTCCTCCCGCCCCTCTGCTGAGGCTGTGTCTTGGCCACCCAACCCCCCTGCCACAGCAGGGGGCCGGCCCTCTCTCCTCCTCTTCTGTCTCCTCTTCGTGGCTTTTCTCACGCTTGGCCCTCTGTCCCTTCTCTCCTGGGCTCCCGAGACCTCCCTGCTCGTGAGTTTCTTCCCGCCCCTGTCTCTTTCCCAGCACTCTGGCCCTCTTCTCGGCGTCTGTTTTCACTCTGTCCCTCTGCCCTGTGACTGTCCAGTACACGTGAGTACACGGGATGTGTTCCCCAAACCGTTGAGGCCGGGCTTAGCCACGTGACCTGCTTTGGCCAAGGACGTCTTGGCAGCGCTGCACAAGCAGAGGTCTCAGCTGTGCTCCTGCGGAGGGGCTCACCCCCTGGGGCTCCTGTCACCTGCCTGGGGAGAATGTGCCCCAGGCATGGCCCTTCCAGAGAGTGTGGCATCCCGGGGAGGCCCAGATGATCCACAGCCAGACGCTGGCCGAGGTTGAGAAACTGGCACTTGTTGACGTCAGCCACTGAGTTTCGAGTTTCGGAGTGGCTTGTCAGACAGCAGCATTGTACAATGGCCGAATCATCCGCGAAGCAGCTGAATTTCATTTTTGTTTGCTGTTACAGCAGCATAACTTTGCTGATCTGGTCTGTGACAGAATAACTTTTTCCTCTGCCAGTCTTTCTCTTTTCTTTTTTTTTTTT
>NW_012117666.1:907456-913801 GCF_000951035.1 Colobus angolensis palliatus
GCCTGCATCCCCCAGGCCTCCTGGCTTCTTGTCGCTCTCCCCTCACACCCACCCCACTCCTCTTCCCTGTTTCCATTTGCACACGGCGCCCACCTCACTCTGCCTGGAAGCTCTCTCTGCTTCGGCACTGCCTACGGCCGGCTCCTCCTTATCGGCTCCTTTCCCACAGGCCACACCCTGGAGAGAACTGTGGTTCCACCAATAAAACCGGAATCTGGACCTAGGAAGGAGAGACTTCATTCAAAAGGATGACTGCAAAGAAGAGTGGTTGACTGCAGTGGGGAAGGGGCTATTGCAATGGGGGAGGGGACCACTGCTTGGGGGAGTGGACTATTTCAGTGGGGGAGGGGACTTGTGGTGGGGGAGGGGACTATTGCTGTAGGAGAGGAGACTTGCAGTGGGGAGGGGACTTTTGCTTTAGGGGAGGGGGCTATTGCAGTCGGGGAGGGGACTGTTGACGTGGAGATAGGGGACTCTTGCAGTGGGGATGGGGCTACTGAATGGGGAGGGGACCATTGCACTAAGGAGAATGATGTGTGTCGAAAGTAAAAGTTCCTCTTCAAAGTTTCCCTTCTTGTTAAAGAATAAATCATAAGTGTTCGAAACTTCCTTCAAGCCTCCTTACTTTGTGCTAATAACTCTTTGTTGGGCCCTGTCCTGTGTAGCTGTTAAACATGCTCACAGGCACGTGGTACATCCTGTGTCCTTGTACCATGACCAAAGCATTTGTGCTGGACCTGCTCACAGGCACGTTCCAGCTCGCAGCCTACGCCCCTTCCCTGTTTCGCATAAGCAACTTTCTCTTTTCCTTTGTTTTTCCATTACTTTTACCTATTTAAAAAAGTTTTAAACTGTTAGCCAATCAGGTTTTAGTTTAGATTGTGCAGTCTGGCTCCAGCCAATAGAGACAGGACACAGTAGCAGGGACAAACTGTGTCAGGGATAAAAATTGCTTCCCTCCTTTGTTCAGGTGTGCTCTTGCCATTGTTCCATCAGTGATGAGCACCCTTTCTGCAGAAAGTAAAAAATGGCCTTGCTGAGAAAATTAAATTTATGTTCAAGTGCTATTTCTTTGTTGCACCGGGGAACAAGCATTCTATTTCTAAATAAACGTTTTTACGTATAACAATGTGACCAAAAGCTCTGCGAGCTCTCAAGAGTTTGGCAGAAGAGGTTTTCTTTCAGTGTGGAGTAAACAAGGCTGGGCCATTCTTCTATCTCCAGTTCCCAGCCCAAAGGCTGACCCAGCATACGCACTCACTGTTTGCTGAGTGAGTGAATGGGTGGATGTTCACGGTCTTGGGCCGCATGGTGGAAAGGACAGGCCTGGCTGGGAATGAAGTGTGGTCGCAGCAGAGGTCACAGGCTCTTGGGACTGCTCTACCAGCCTGAATGCCAGGGTCCTGTGTGAGTGCAGCCAAGGCTGTGGGCTCTTGGGACTGCTCTACTAGCCTGAGTGCCAGGGTCCTATGTGAGTGCGGCAGAGGCCACAGGCTCTTGGGACTGCTCTACCGACCTGAGTGCCAGGGTCCTGTGTGAGTGCGGCAGAGGCTGTGGGCTCTTGGGACTGCTCTACCGGCCTGAGTGCCAGGGTCCCGCTACCTGGAGTCCAGTCAGGCCCTGGCTGTCAGAAAAGCTCTCAGCGAAATCCCAGCTGGAGGGGCTTAGCGGGGCTGAGGAAGAACTTCCTGGTAAGGAAGATCAGAGCTGGGATTGAGGAAGTGGGGAATTCCCTCCTCCAAGGATAACTTCAGGAACTCAAAGGGGACTGGGAGAGAGGTTTAGGGCACATGACATTGAGCTCCTGGCCTCAGTTTGCCCATCTGGAAATCGGTGGTATGACGTTTAAAGGAGGATCTTTCTCCTCACTGACTGCTTGTGGGTCCAGTGTGGCTGGGAAGGGTGTCCCTGGCCACCTCGCTCTTTGTCCTAGTCAGAGTCTGCAGGGTTCCTCATTCCATTTTCTCCCAATATAACAAAGTAGGGGGCCTGGGACCTTGGACCAGCATGATACGGACTCATTGGATTCTGGAATCCTTGCTCCCTCCATCCCAGGATCTCTGCTCTATCTCCCATGCTATAGGCATCCATGCTGTGTCCTGCAACGTGGTTTATATTCAACTTTCCTGCCTCTTCTCCCCTGACTCTGTCACTTTGGGAGGGAGGGCGGGGGCTGTGTGTGAGCTAGGTTCACACTGGCTCAAGACAGAGCCTTGTATTCAGTAGGTGCTCATTATACGCACGTAGATTCTGTTTGATCAAAACCGCATGTTCAGTCTGTAAGCCAGAACGGTGAGGAGTGGGTTGTGTGCAGGCAGGATGCGCTTATACTGTCAGTAGGGGTTGACCGGGCAGGAGTCTGTGGGGCTCTTTATTGCATCTGAGCTCCTTCTTTCTCTTTAGTTCTTTAGGGGTATAATTTGATACCCAGACACTTAGCAGACACCTCCTGTGGTCACCCTCGCAGTGTGGGGTGTGGGAGGGACTGAAAGGACTCAGCCACGATAATCCATATTCTGTCGTCCCCAGCCTCGAGGGGCAGATGCATTACCCGCAGTTTGCAGATGAGGAATTGGAGGCTCAGAAAAGCTTTAGAAAGTGGCCCGAAGTCACAGGGTTAGTGTGTGTTTGGAGCAGGATTTGAACTCTCTCTTCAAGTCCCTGTGCCTGCTCGCGTGTGTGTGCGTTCACGGGTGTGCACCCATATGGACGTGTGTACGCGCATGCACGAGCATGAACGTGTGCCTGCGTGTGTGTACCTGGATGTGTCTCTAAACCATACTACCTGCCACGGTATGTCCCTCCCTGAGTGGCCGGCCTGGCTGTGTGGGCACCAGCGTGGATTAGGGTATCCCAGGAAGCCCCTGGATCCAGGGCCATGAGGAAACTCTGGAGGGAATTCTTTCAGACAGGAGGCCCTCAGAGCAGAAGGAGCTTGGCAGGAAGAGGTTGTGCCCTCCTTGCACGTTGAGCCTCCTTTTCTCCCACTGCCCCAGGCCCTGGCATGTGTAAAGTCCCCCTCCCCAGCCCCTAAGTGACCTACAGCTACTGCCGAGCCTCTGACCTGGTGTCCCAGTTCACCACCTCTCAGGAGGCCTGGGTCCTCCCAGTGCCACTCCAGGCACGGAGGCGGGGCAGCCTGGGGTCTGCAGGGGCTCTCTAGCGGTCTCCTCTACCCGGACACCATCCTAACCAAGCCCTTCCTTCCACCCTGAGCTGTTACTTTGTGTCCTTCAACAGGGGACTAAGCTGGCTGAGGAGGACAGAGGTTGGGGGTCACCAATTCCAAGCGCTGAGAAGCCGGCTGGGTGGAAGCAGGTGGCCCCTGGCGTGTCTCTCACAACACCTCCCTCCCCAGCCCCAGGGTGACCTGATTATTTCGATTTCAGCCCCTCCCACACCCCACACTGGGAGGGTGACCACACACTCTGATAAGTGTCTGGGTATCAAATTATACCCCAAAGGACCAAGGAGAAAGAAGGAGCTCAGATGCAATAAAGACCCCCACAGACTCCTGCCCGGTCAACCACTACTGACAGTATAAGCGCATCCTAATAATACAGGGCCTTGTATCATTTGGGTCCAGAACATTCGTCCACCCAACCCCTGAGGGCTGAATCCCAGCCTGGAGCCTCCGCTTCTCCAAACCTGAGGGGGAAAGCCTGGTCTTCTCTCTATCCTTTCCCCACCGACCAAACATCTTAAATCACCCGTGTTTATTTGGCTCATTGAGGAGGAGGAACGACAGCAATGAGTCACGCTGGTTGGTGAGTTTCTCTGAGATGTTAATATTCTGATTCTGAGAGGGATCTGTCTGAATTCCTCACTTACAGATAATACAATTATATTTCTAAATTCTTCCCCTAAATTAGTACAGATGGTTAAAAATACTCTCGCTTTTTAATTAATCATTGGAACAATAGTCTTATGAATACAAATGAATCATTGTCCCCTTCTACAGATGGCAGGGGAGGGGCGGGGGAAGGGCAGCCGCGGATTTGCCCGTGGTCCTGTCCCTGAAGGTCGAAGGTTGTGGGGCCTCAGCGGGATGGCAGGGCTGGGCCTCAGTGAGATTTGGGAGTTGTAGCCCCCGGGGGTAGAAACAGGGGCCCCCCAGCCCATTCTTTTTATTCCTGCCTCTCTTTGTTTTTTGAGACAGGGTCTCACTGTGTCACCCAGGCTGGAGTGCAGTGGTGCTATCTCGGCTCACTGCCACCTCTGCCTCCTGGGTTCAAGCGATTCTCGTGCCTCAGCCTCCCAAGTAGCTGGGATCACAGGCACACCCCACCCCACCAGGCTAATTTTTGTATTTTCAGTAGAGGTGGGGTTTTACCATGTTGGCCAGGCTGGTCGCGACCTCCTGACCTCAGGTGAACTGCTGAACTCCTGAAGTCTGCCTCGGCCTCTCAGAGTGCTGGGATTACAGGCATGAGCCACCACGTCCCACCGGTCCTGCCTCTTAAATCCTGTTAGCTTTTGGTTGTGACTTTTGTTTTCCAGGCGGGACTGAGAGAGCTGCCCTCTGCCTGAGGAGCCCTGGGCTGTCCCAGGAGCCCTTTCGGTTGAGGAGAGGAGTTTGGAAAGGAAAGATCTTAGTCTTTCAAGCAGGATGCCATGTCTCTGTCCTCTCCTTCCAGATCTGGTTAGGAACTCCCTCATCCTCCTTCCAGGCTCAGCCCCATTGTTCCCTCTGTTGTGAGCCTGGCGTGACCTCTCAGGCAGCTTTCCTCGCATTTTCCTGTGTGTGTGTGCATGGGTGCACATGCGCCTGTGTGCGTGGCTGTGTGCTTTCTGGAGGGTGTGTTGGGTGCCATTACTGAGATGTGACCGTTGTTATTGTGAGTCAGTCCATCCCACAGGCAGCTCCGAGTCTTCTTTTGTGTCCCTAGATTCCAGTGCAGGGCTGGCCTTGGATGAGGTCAAGCACCATTGAAATCACCGTGCTTTAAAATTCAAAACCAAATTCAATCGTGGACTTCATACAAATTAAAAACTTTTGTGCATCAATGAATACTACCAACAGAATGAAAAGCAGCCCATGGACTGGGAGGAAACACCGGTAAATCATATATCTAATAAAGAGCTAATATCCAGAATATTTAAAGACCTATAGTTCAACAACAAAAACAAACAGGCCAATTCAAAGACGAACAAAGGACTTCAACAGACATTTCTTCAAAGAATATACACAAATGGCCAAGAAGCACATGCAAAATGCTCAACATTGCTAGTCATTAGCAAAATGCAAATCAAAACCACAATGTGATACCACTTCACACCCATTAGGATGGCTATTTAAAAACAACAAACAGACTGAGCGCTGTGGCTCAGGCCTGTAATCCCAGAACTTGGGAGGCCAAGCTGGGAGGGTCACCTGAGGTCAGGAGTTTGAGACCAGCCTGGCCAACATGGTGAAACCCTGTCTCTATTAAAAGTACAAAAAATAGCCAGGCCTGGTGGCAGCACCTGTAGTCCCAGCTACTCAGGAGGCTGATGAGGAGAATCGCTTGAACCCAGGAGGCAGAGGTTGCAGTGAGCTGAGATCACGCCATTGCACTCCAGCCTGGGCAACAGGGTGAGACTCGGTCTCAAAAATCAATCAATAAAAAAAAAAATAATAAAAACAACAAACAGAAAATAACAAGTGTTGGCAAAGATGTGAAGAAATCAGTACCCTTGTGCGTTGCTGCTGGGAAAGAAAAATGGTTCAGCTGCTGTGGAAGACAGTATGGCAGCTCCTCAAAAATTAAAAACAGAATTACCCTATTATCCAGCAGTGGCCCTTCTGGGTACATGCCTCAAAAGAGCTGAAAGCAGGGGCTGAAACGGGTATCTGCACACCCATGTTCATAGCAGCCTTGTTCACAAGAGCCAAAAGGTAGGCAACCCATGTGTCCACTGATGGGTGAATGGGTAAATGAAACGTGGTCTACCCACACAGTGGAGTGTTATTCAGTCTTAAAAAGGAAGGAGATCCCGACACAAGGGCCAACACAGATGAACCCTGAGGACAATGTGTGTGCACGACGTAAGCCAGCCACAACAGGACAAATACTGTATAACCCCACTTATATGAGGTCCCTAGAGTCATCACATTTGGAGAGACAGAAAGCCTAGTGGTGGGTGCCAGGGGCTGAGGGAGGGGGAATGGGGAGTGAGTGTTGGATGGGGACAGAGGTTCATCTTGGGAAGAGGAAGGAAGTTCTGCAGATGGGTGGTGGTGTTGGTTGCGTGACTCTGTGAAAGTGCTTAATGCCACTGAAGTGGCCACTTAAAAATGGTTCCCATGGTGTAGGGGAGAAAAAAATTCCTCCTCTGCTCTTTTTTTTTTTTTTTTTTTTTTTT
>NW_012117666.1:915721-947347 GCF_000951035.1 Colobus angolensis palliatus
TTTTTTTTTTTTTTTTTTTGGTATTTTTAGGAGAGATGGGGTTTCACCATGTTGGCCAGGCTGATCGCAAACTCCTAACCTCAGGTGCTCTGCCCACGTCAGCCTCCCAAAGTGCTGGGATTACATGTGTGAGCCACTGCGTCTGGCCCCGAGCTTGATTTTGAACACAGCACAGGCAAGTGAGGATTTACAGCTAAGGAGAAGGGTAGGGTCTGTGGATGGAAAATGACTAAGAGGAAACCTTGGGAACCGGGGGGATTCTTGCTCAACCCACCTAATAGGATTCTTGCTGAAGTGAGGCCAGGTGATCAGACTTCGCCTGGGGGATGTGGAGGATGAGGAACCCGATCAGATGTAGACGGTGGGAGCAGTCTCGCTCACCTGGCTTAACAGAGTTTTTGCTGAAACTGGGTGAGCCCATGTAAAGGTGAAGGACCGATGTAAAGGTCAGCCTAGAGGGCTGAGAGGAGCCAGAGCAGAATCAGGTCCAGGAGAGGACTTGTCAAAGACCAGGGGCTTGAAAACAGACTTTCCTGCTGCAGCCCAGGTCAACCTAAATGCGTCTACCCGGGGGGAGGTCCCACTGATGCGTTCAGGCTCACGGCTGACACCGCCGTTACTGACACTTCCCCTTGGTAATTGGTCCCATCAACAAATTCCTCCGTCTGGTAAGGCCTGAGTCTTTAGCTGGGCCTCTCAGAGCCTCACGCCCGGCAGTGCCTAGTCCGGCTGTTGTCTGCTCTTCAGGGCCTGTGTGGCCAAGGGCAGCCGTGGCTGCCTTTTTTTATTTTATTTATTTATTTTTTGAGACGGAGTCTCGCTCTGTCGCCCAGGCTGGAGTGCAGTGGCCGGATCTCAGCTCACTGCAAGCTCTGCCTCCCGAGTAGCTGGGACTACAGGCGCCCGCCACCACGCCCGGCTAATTTTTTTTTGTACTTTTTAGTAGAGACGGGGTTTCACCATGTTAGCCAGGATGGTCTCGATCTCCTGACCTCGTGATCCACCCGTCTCGGCCTCCCAAAGTGCTGGGATTAGAGGCTTGAGCCACCGTGCTCGGCCCGTGGCTGCATTTTATAGGCCCAGGGCTGAGCTTTGGCCACATGCAGTGAAAGCATTGGAAAGGCTGAGGATTCAGAAGGTTGAGATTGGCCTCAGCTGGGAGACAGTGCTGTGCTGGTGATGCTCAACAACCGGTCTCTGATAAAATGCACAGATGTCATTACTGATAGAAAGGACATAAAGCAGCTGGGCGCGGTGGATCACGGCACTTTGGGAGGCCGAGTCGGGCGGATCATGAGGTCAGGAGTTCGAGACCATCCTGGCTCACACGGTGAAACCCCGTCTCCACTAAAAATTCAAAAAATTAGCTGGGCGTGGTGGCGGGCACCTGTAGTCCCAGCTACTCGGGAAGCTGAGGCAGGAGAATGGCGTGAACCTGGGGGGCAGAGCATGCAGTGAGCTGAGATCGGGCCACTGCACTCCAACCTGGGTGACAGAACAAGACCCTGTCTCAAAAAAAAAAAAAAAAAGGCCGGGTGCGGTGGCTCAAGCCTGTAATCCCAGCACTTTGGGAGGCCGAGACGGGCGGATCACGAGGTCAGGAGATCCAGACCATCCTGGCTAACACGGTGAAACCCCGTCTCTACTAAAAAAAACTACAAAAACTAGCCGGGCGAGGTGGCGGGCGCCTGTAGTCCCAGCTACTCGGGAGGCTGAGGCAGGAGAATGGCGTAAACCCGGGAGGCGGAGCTTGCAGTGAGCTGAGATCCGGCCACTGCACTCCAGTCCAGGGGGACAGAGTGAGATTCCGCCTCAAAAAAAAAAAAAAAAAAAAAAGCACACAGTTGACATTAACATCTACAATACTGTGTATTTTAAATTCCATATGATGGATTCTCAAAGGTGGCTTTTGTTGATTTTTTTGTCAAACTCTTGTATCTGTTGTCAAAGCTTGCAACTGATGAACAAGTATAGTTCTAACATGAATGTCAGTTTGTATTTTTGTTTGTATTAATGAATAAGACAGAAATGAAACAACAGAGACATATGTCTAAACATCATCATTTTGTCAATTATATGAGTGATTCCTTGCTGAATTGGATAGTTTTCAAATACTCAAAGAATATTTCCTTATTTTTTTGTGCTCATCACAGTGCAATGAATGGCCAGAAACACAGCAATGTACTTCAAAGTTTTGTCCTCGTTATTAGCAATTTCTCTCTTTTCTAAGACTAGGCGATCTATGGAACAGTAAATCTAACCTTGATTGACAGTGTTTGCCTACTTCCGTGGTGTAAACACTGCAACTATGGCTGATTGGAGCCCAGGACTGTGCCATCACCGAAGGAGGGCTGAGAAGGGACTGGTGGTGCCACCACACACTCCCCACCATGCAGCTGCTGCAGACATGAGCCATCTGGCGTACATGGTATGCAGTCAGATGCAGTCAAATGATGGGGAAGTGATGAATTGTGAGTACTTAATATGTTCATTTTTATAATTTGCTTAATTGAAAGTTTATACAGTTTAATTTTTAATAATGGCTGTGTTTAACTACTGGCTCCTAAAATTCCTGAAAATTTAACATGAGCGCTTGCCAGGTGGAGGGCCATGCACACTGCAGAAGGCTGGTGGACTCTGTAGTGCCCAGGAGATGCATGTACAGCCGGGCCCTGAGATGTGCACAGGCACAGCCCTCCTGCTGCTGGGTCCTGAGCTCACCAGGAAGAGCGTCCTGACCCTGGGCTCCTCAGGCTGAGGGGCTCGGTTCCCAGGTCTGCTCAAAACCACATTTGGTTTCAGGGCCCTGGGCAGTGGAATACTTTTGCCCAATCCTGCTGCCATCTTTAAACAAGGAATGGGGGAAAGGATACTTTCCTACAGATCACATTCTGAATATTTGGGAAACTTGGGTTGGATGCAGTGGCTCATGCCTGTAATCCCAGCACTTTGGGGAGGCGAAGTGGGTGAATCAGTTGAGGCCAAGAGTTCAAGACTAGCCTGGCCAACATGGTGAAACCCTGTGTCTACCAAAAAAACACAAAAATTGGCCAGGTGTCGTGGTGCAGGCCTATAATCCCAGCTACTGAGGAGGCTGAGGCAGGAGAATTGCTTGAACCCAGGAGGCAGAGGTTGCAGTGAGCCAAGACCAAGCCACTGCACTCCAGCCTGGGTGACAGAGTGAGATCCTGTCTCAAAAAAAAAAAAAAAAATTGGGAAACTTAACACACTGTTAATCTGCCTGGGTGGTCTCAGCATGCAACAACCAGCTCTGGGGTTCACAGGGTCCCCCGTGAGCATGTCCTAGGCAGTGCCCCTCACTGTCCCTCAGACCAGGGTGATTTGGGGGAAGTTACTGAAGCTTCCTGGGCCTCAGGCATCAGTGATACTGAGGTAGGAGGTGGGACTCAACTCTGGAGGTGGGGCTTGGACACTGGACCAAATTGAGGACTTGATAAAACTGGGCCAGGGCAGAAGCAGGTTTCCATAAGACATGCCCACCAGTGTGCCATGCCAGTTTACCGTTGTCATGGCAACACCTGGAAGTTACTGCCTCTTTCCACGGCAACAACCCTGACAACCGGGAAGCTGCCAGACTTTTCCTAGAAATTTCTGTATAAACTGCCCCTTAATTTGCATGTAATTAAAAGCAGGTATAAATGTGAGTACAGAAGTGGTTCTGGGCGGCTACCCTGGGCACACTGCCTATGGGGTAGCCCTGGTTCTCAAGGAGCCGTACCTCTGCTGCTGCTGCTGTGCACTGCAACTTCAATAATAGTTGCTGTCTAACACCACTGGCTCACGCTTGAATTCTCTCCTGGGTGAAGCCAAGAACCCTCCTGGGCTAAGCTCCAATTTTGGGGCTTGCCTGTCCTGCGTCAATATGGTGTGATAATAACAGAGAGGCATGAAGATTGCACTGTGAGCCTATTGTGTCCCCAGTGTCCAGCATGAGGCCTGGCCCATGGTGCTCCAAAGCTGCAGCAAATGAATAGATGACTGAGGCCATGGCTGCAGTTGGTGCAGGGAAGGGTTCCAGGCAGTCAGCTGGTGCCAGTGTGGCTCCTGCAAAGGGGTTTGAGTGGCCAGTGCTATGGCCCTGGGCTTGGGGTAGTGTCCTGGGGCTGTAGTAACAAAGCACCGCAGACTGCTGTGGGGGCTCATCACAGCAAGAGCTGGTCCCTGCACCACTCCGCAGGCTGGGAGCCTGGGACCGAGGTGTCTACATGGCTGCACTCTCTCTGAAGTCTGTAGGGAGGATCCTTCCTGCCTCCTCTGGCTTCTAGTTGCTGCCAGGAGGCCTTGGCATTCCTCAGCTTGCAGGTGCATCCTCCCATGGCCGTCTTTTCCCTGTGCCTCTGTCTTCCCATGGCTGTCTTCTCAGATGGACCCCAGCCATATTGGATTAGGGCCCACCCTAATCCAGTATGAAAGCATGAGCTTTTCTGAAGTAATAACATCTGCAATGGCCTTATTTCCAAATAGGGTCACATTCCGAAGTATTCGGGGTTAGGTCTTCAACATATCTTTTTTAGGAGAACGCAGTTCATCCCATACCAGAGTGAGAGTGGAGATCCATCATTCATTCATTCATTTGGTGCATTGACTGAGCACCTTCCTGCTTCTTTGTCTTTGGTGCTGATGTCTGGTGATGCTTGAGACAGGTGCAGTTCCTGCCTGCATGGAGCTCTGGGTCTAACAGACAGGATGGCAGCAAATACCTCATCAGGTGGCCAGTTGGTTGTGCCCTGTCGTCAGAGGTATGACAGGGAAAGAACAAGTGGAGGCCTCTCCCATGTGGCCCCTTGCCAGTGAGCCTTGCCCAGGTGTGGCCACAAGGCTCCTGGATACCCACAGTCACCTGTATGTGTGCCACCATCCTTTTCCTGTCCCACTTGGAATGTGGGTGAGACAGGAATGTGGGCTCTGAACATCCTGGGACCTTCCCAGGGCCAAGCTCCACACAAGTGATCCCAGGGTGATCCTTGAGCTGACAGTGGGAGGTGCTGTCCCAGGCAAACATGGAAGGAGAGCTACCTGGTAACTCGAAAATTCCGTTTAGAATAGAAGCATCAGGGGACCAGGAACGAGCATGGTTGGGAGCTGACCACACTGAGACTCTGCAGGAAATCTTGGACCTCATGCCATTTTCTCAAAGGTTGCGTAGTCACTCACATACCTGTGTTCAGCCCAACCTCTACTTTCAGTAGCAGATTAATCTTGGGTCAAGTTTTTAACTTCTCAGCCTCCTTTCTCATCTGAAAAATGGGTGACAACAGTTTCTACCTTGAAGGTTTTCAGTGAAGTTTGAATGCAGAGTAGCTGAGTTTTCCCTGTAAGGAGACACGTGGGTGTTTTCTCATCCCCAGGTGAGAACTCTGCAGTTGTAGTATCCAGTGATGTGTCAGTTAGGCTAAGGAAAGGCTGGCTGCTACAATAAATAAATCCTGATCTTACTGGTGACTTTGCACAAGTTTACGCACAGAGAGAATGCCCTGTGATAATAAAGGCAGAGAGATCAGAGTGAGGCAGCTGCCAGCAGAGGAATGCCAAGGGTTAATGGCCACACCAGAAACTGGAGGAGGCAAGGAAGGATTCTACCCAGAGTATCTGAGTGACCGTGACCCTGCTCAGATGTTGATCTTAAACCTGCAGTTTCCAGAGCCACAAGAGGATAATTTTCTGTTGTTCTACTAAACTGCTCTATTTGTGTTACATTGTTATGGCAGCCCTATTAAAATAATACATACATGAATGGACTATTGTGACACCTTGTAGATATGACTTTTGTACCAACCTAACTTTTTAAAAAACAAACATTACTAAACACCTGATACATGCCCCGAATGGTGCTAGGTTTTGGGGTTACAAGAATGGGTGAAACATAGTTCTTGTTCTCATAAAGCTCACAGTACCATGGTTTATATGCATAAGTCAATAGAGAAAGTCAAAAGATTGTTATAGTTACAACAGACAGACTAGGCACGAGGAGTCCCTGGAGCACCTAGGAGGGATGCCCAGCACATGCTGGCAAAGAGAGTGACAGGGCACTGGAAAGATAGTTAGGTTAGAATAGGTCCAGGATGGGCTCAGGGCTCAGGTGGGGAGAGACAGAGTTCCTCCAGGTAGCTAAATCCTGGGGCTTGGACCAGAAGATGAGAGTGTGTGAGGCATGACAGGAATGGAGTCACTCTACGTGACTGGATGTGGAGTGCCTCGGTGGGACTGGGAAGGAGACATGAGGTCATAGAGGTCACAAGGAGCCACTTCAGGAGGGGTCTTATGAGCCAAAGTAAACTGAGGCAACCTAAGAACTTTATACCCCCAGAAAGTGGGAATGATCAATAATTATTATGATTTAAATCATGGACAATTAAAGCCAATGCAATGGATAAAAATTGGATATCTCTGGAATCATTCACATATCCATGTCTGGCTCAACCACAGAGTGGGCTACCCAAGGGCTCCTGCCTTTCCTCTGCACTGGGCAGAATCTCACACCTTGTGAGTGCCCCCTGGCTAAGGTACAAAGCAAAAATATTACCCGATGTCTCTGGATGTCCCACTTGCAGTGCCTGAGGCAAGGGCTGCAGCACGGGGCGCTTAACTGAGAGTAGATTCCCAGGAAGCTGGAGAGTAGATTGATGGTAGTGGGACAGGAGGGGAGGGAAGAATCAATCAAGGATCCATTGTTAAGCCAGTTACCACTGTGGACAGCTAGTTCTTAATTCTGCTGGAGACCCTATGAGGAATTTTCTAGAATGCACTTTAGAATTACTTTCTGAAGGGTGCAAGGTGGGAGTATTTATCCACCAACTTCCAATTTCATTTGAAGGTTGTCTCTGTGTGTGGGACATTCTGCAGCTTTGGAGAAAGCCCTGGTGTAGAAAAGCAGGGAGTCAAGGTAGCACAGGTTTGAACCAAGACCCCGTCAAAATGCATGGAACTGTCCACGATAGCAGTGCTAAAATGGGGCGGGCCAGGGGGAGCCTGCTACAGACTCTGCCCCTTAACTGTTAATCTGCACCTGCCTCACCTTGTGTTCCCTCTGTCACTGAATCTCAACGTGGTGGCCAGTTGAACTCCCTAATGAAAGGCTTAAGCCAGAGGGATCTGTCAAGCACAGCTAGTATTGCTGCTGTAGCAGGCCCTGAGAGGTCATAACTGAAATTCAGCATCTCTTTCCTTCACCACTCATCCTAGATTTCTCACAGCCTGCTTGGGATATGCTGATTACTGACACTAGTTATTGATCTGGAGGTAATGAGGAGAGGAAGAGGGAACCCGAGGACAAGCATCACCTTATGGAGCATCATCAGATGAAGGCTTGCCTTTTCATAGTCACCAATTAAGAGGGTTTTCCTCTCTAGAAAGAGGGAGAAAGTTCTCTCTTTCAATTTGGAGGGGTCAGTGGATAAGGTCCCAAATTCTCAGGTGCATTCTTCCACATGTCTCCATCCCTGGACTTGGAGTCCCACTCTTTCTGTGTTGATCCCTGACATTAGCCTTGGAGACCTGTCAAGGCTATGCATTCAGTCTCTTCTATGGTTTTTCCACCCTTAGATTTAATTACAGTCCTGATTTTCAGCACCATCTGCCCTCTGGCTGCAAGAGATGAGGGTCACTGTAAATGATGCTTTGGAGGCGTTCTGGCTTTGACAACATAGCCTGAGCTGATAATTGGCTGACCTGAGCTTGTCATTCTCTTTCATCAAATCTAAGGCAGTTAACAAAACCCAGCAAACTCTCCCATCATTATAACTACTACTGCTTTCATACACTTCAAGTGCTAGTTAGTGCATAAGTCAATGCTTTCCTTATGCCTGAATCTCATCCCAACACACGACAGGCAAAATATTTTATAGTTTAGAGGGACTGTTGTCACACTTAACATCGCCTAGGGATTTATCCATCAGCTCCCAATCTTCCATCATTTGAGGATTGTCCCCGTGTGGGGACATTCTGCAGTTTTGGAGAAAGCCTTGGGGCAGAAAAGTGGAGAGTCAAGGCAGCACAGACTTGAAGCAAGATCCCATCAGTGTACATTGAACTGCCCATGAGGCAGTGCTTCACATGTTAACTTAAGCGATTAACATCACTGAAGACCCCCTCACGAAGTCTTTGTTGCTGTTTTTCCAGGGAGCAGTCCAGTTCCATGATTCCATCCTGAGGATTGTTTGCTTTGTTAAGTTTGGATTCCCTAGAAACAAGAGTCTGAGATAAGGTCTTGGATGCAGCTACTTACATGGGGCGGTGATCCCAGGGGGTAGAAGCAGGGGTATTGGGGGTGGAATAGGGCAGGAGGAAAGTTCAATGAAAGCGTTTTCTATTGAGATGATTACAGCTGTGTTCAACTGAGCTCTAGTTCTACCGGGCACTCTGGGCACCGTGTGGAATGCCTCTCATTATTGTGCTTATGAAGGAAGTGAGGCTGGGCCATTTGTCCATCAACTCCCATCCCCTGTTCTTTCAGGTTCCTCTGGGAGTGTCCCCTCCCCATGCCTCCGGGCTGTGCCAATGAAAGGCAGAGCAGCCTCTATTGCATCAGAGAAAGCTCTGACTCCACACAGCAGGGAGATGCAGGGTTCCTGAGGTGGGGGACTTGTTCTCGCTAATAGCGCTGAGGTCAAGTGGGCTGAGGCACCAAGGTGTGAAATATCACCAGCGTCTGCTACTCCCAGCAGGCAGATTTGGATCCGGAATGCGTCCACAATGTTCGAGCATGTCAGCTGCTGAAACCTTGCCTGCCATAGACCATGCTTTTGTTCCACAGACCTCATTTCCGTTCCCTGTGGTCCTGGCACTTCAACCCAACCTCCAAAGTCCCTATGGGTTTGCATGAATGGGGGCACACGGCATCTGTATCAGGAGAGCAGAGGGCAGTACACCAGCTGGGCACCTGCTTATAACTTGTTTGTCAACTCCTGTTTATGCAGGAAAAAGCAGACGCCAGCTGTCGCACTGTGCATGGAGAAGACATCACATCAACTCCTGTTTTTGTATTTTGGTTGAGTAGTCTGCCGGAGCCCCGGGGGGTGTCGGCCAAAACACTGCAATCCCTGGCTGGGATAAATAGTGCCTACTCCGTTTTTCTCAGTTTGGGCTCCTGGAGGCAAATGTCAACTGTTTCATCAAAAACAAAATGCTTCCCTGTGGGACGATTTCAGCAGCTCACCTACGAAGGGTATTACTTTTTCTCCACTTCTGAAAAGTCTGTCCTGACTTGTTTTTCTAAGACCACCAGAGCGAGCACAAAAGAACCAGCAAGTAGGCAAAGGTCAGGAGCAAAACTGCAAGTTTATTTTGGTAACCTAAGGTGTGGGGAAGAAGTCTGTCGGCCTCCGGCAAAGAAGGCCGACAGAGTCCCCCCGACCCGTGGGGCTCTGGGGCGGGGTTCCTGCATCCCGACATCAGTGGGGCTGGAGGAAGGCCGCGTGGCTCACTGGCGGAGAGCAGCTTTTCTAGGAGTGGGAGGGCAATAGGCGGGGCACGGGCGTGTCGGGGGCATTCCGCAGGTGTGACCAGGTAAATCTTGGTCTCTTTGGATTGACGTCACCTGGTGCATGCCCAGTTGGTCTGCACCTTCCCGGGTCGCCGGCTGCATTTTCACGCGCGCGGGGAAAGTTGGGGGGAGGGGGGGATGAAGAACCCGGAAGTGCACCATCTTGCCTCCGTTCGTCCAAACATGTCCTAGTTTTCTCTTCTGCCTGCACCAACCTTCATGCTCCCGCTTCATGAATGAGGGACCTGGGAGTGCTTGCCGAGGGCGGCATGTGGCTCTCTGAAAAATATACTATGGCCTTGACCTTGCTAACTGCAGAAGCCCCATCAGAGTGGGACAGGACAGCCCAGGTGTGGAAAGATCTGGAGACCAGGTGGCCAAAGGGGACGTTAGCGAGCCGGTGGCTCCTGGATGGAACTTCCTGAGCACTTCAGCAAATGCAGGGGCAACCCATGGTGGCTTCTCTACTTTGGGGCCCCCCAGGACACCAGTAAGAAAAAATGGAGGACAGAAGATTTGGGGATGTAAACAATTCCCAAATTGTCTTTGAATTTTCAGAGAGCCCAGGACCAAAGGCTATTTCCCAGGGGGCAGTAGAAAGAGCGTGTGTGCGGAGTGGACCTTGATGTGACTCTCACTTCCCATTTGTCTTGTATAACCTTGAGCAAGTGACAGAGTCTCTCTGAGGCTTAGCTCCTTCGTTTCCAACAAGGGCATAACATTTTTCACCCCATAGGTTTGTCATGGGATTAATGAGGTGACACAGGCAACTCACTGGCCCTGCATGAAGCTTAACAACAGCGAGCTTCTTTTCCTTGTCCTGGTGTGTAGGGAAAAAAGATCAAGCTCTGTGGTTCATTGCCTGGAAAGCACACGGGTTTGGGGATGGTGAGCCACACTGTCGTCCTGCCAACCTCCAGGCAGTCTGAAGCCTGATTAAAAGAATCGCTTCAGATGTTGGGAGCGCCAGAAGCTACCTCCCTCTTTGATCTGCTTGCTTAAAAAAATTCTGTCCTTACCATAGCCTCACTTTAGGCCTTTCAGTTCTGCAGGATTTCCTAATCCTCCTTTAAATAAAGATCAAAAAGGAACCAGCACTTAGCAGCTGCTTCTTTTTCCCGCTGGTCATTACTCTGTAGAGGTTTGGGTTGAAAGTCCTAGTGAATGACTCATGAGGATGGAGAATACTAGACCTGAGACTCCAAACTAGTTGGAAAATGTGATCACCTGGTACCTGACCCAACACCTGATCTGTTTCGTTCTAGGATTCTAAAAGAATAGCTGCAAGTCTGTCATTGTGCTAAGCACAGAGAAACTTTATAGGTGTTAACTCATTGGCTCCTAACAATACCCTAGAAGGTAGATGTGTTAGTCTGTTTGTGTTGCCCTAAAGGAATCCCTGAGGCACGGTAACGTATAAAGAAAAGAGGTTTATTTTGGCTCATGGTTCTGCAGGCTGCACATGGAGAGGCCTCAGGGAGGTTACAGTCATGGCAGAAGGCGAAGAGGAGGCTGGCATATCACATGGTGGGAGAAGGATCAAGAGAGACAGGAGGGAAGGGCCAGGCCCTTTTTAAACAACCAGGTCTCACATGAATTCATAGAAAGAGGACTCACTTCTTATTGTGAGGACAGCAGTCAGCATTCATGAGGGATCCGTCCCCATGACCCATGCACCTCCCACCAGGCCCATCTCCAACAATGGAGGCCACATTTCAACATGGGATTTGTAGGGGACACACATCCAAACTATATCAGTGGGGCTCATTATTGTCACCCATTTTACAGATTGGAAAGGTGAGGAACAGAGGGGTGGAGAGACTTCCCTAAGATCACACAGAGTAAGTGGGAGAGCTGGGGTTTTGGCCGCAGTATTTTAGATCCAGAGTTTGTGTAGATGACCACTCTGCTGTACTACCAAGAATTCAACTAATGGTAAATTCTCTATTCTTTTAAAAATTATTTGACTGATTGATTGAGACAGGGTCTCACTATGTTGTCCTAGTTGGCCTCAAGCTCCTGGGCTCAAGTGATCCTCCCTCATTGGCCTCCCAAAGTCCTGAGATCACAGGCATGCAGCACTGTGCCCTGTCAAGTTCTGTACTCTTAATAGATGTCCAGAACAATTCCTTGTGCAAAGAATGTGTCTTCCACTCCAGCTCAGGGGCTCCTGTGCACAGGGCTGACTGGACATTTGGGACTCCAGCACGATCGGGGACCAAATTCCCCACGGTGTCTAGGGGGACCCCAGCACGGTCAGGGACCATATTCCCCACGGTGTCTAGAGGGACTTGGAGAGTGGATATGGAGCAGCCCATAATGTTTGACATCCTAGGAGATCGGTGGCTGTGGGGCCTTATCACCTATCTTGACTGTACTCAAATAAGGCAGAAAATACCTACTAATTTAGTTCCAGGGTTAGCTATAGGTGCAACATAGAACTGAGAAGCAATTTTTCTCCTTTGACCTTAAAACAAGGGTGAAAAGGCAGAGCGAGCTGAGCGTTGCTGCCCAGAAGCTGCCAGTCCCAGTTGTTTCTGTCTGAGGGGAGTTTGGGAATGGGGGCTCTGGCCCCCGTGTGCAGTGAGCAGATGGGGCAAGTGGGTGGTGTGAGTGGGGGAGGGGCACCATCAGTTGTGAGGTCAGCAGACATTTATCTTCAGAAAGAGAAAGTCTCAAAGCCGGGCACAGTGGCTCAAGCCTGTAATCCCAGCACTTTGGGAGGCTGAGACAGGTGGATCATCACTTGAGGTCAGGAGTTTGACACCAGCCTGACCAACATGGCAAAACCCCATCTCTACTAAAAACACAAAAATTAGCCGGGCATGGTGGCACATACCTGTGATCCCAGAGAACTGCTTGAACCCAGAAGGTAGAGGTGGCAGTGAGCCAAGATCGTGCCACTGCACTCCAGCCCGGGTGATGGAGCAAGGCCCTGCCTCAAAAAAAAAAAAAAAAAAAAAAAAAAAAAAAAAAAAAAAAAAAAAAGAAAAAGACAGCAGAGAGAGAATGCCTCAAGCAAAGGGAATTGTCCCCTGGATGAGAACTGTGTGCTGAGCAGGCAACAGGTCCTGCCTCAGGTGTGTGGTCAGAGCAGGCAGCGGGTGGGCACTGTCCTTCACTCTCGTTGCTGCAGTGGAAGGTGACTTCCAGATCTGTTTCAGAATAGGGACACCCAGGACCCCCTTCTCCCTTCAGGGGTGTGAGATGCCCTGAGGACAGTATGAGTTTGGGAGTAAGCTGCCTTCCAGCAGCCCTCCACACTCTCACATGTGCACACACACATGCACACATCACACACACCCAGGGCACACATGCACAATCACACACACATAAGCATGCACACACTCACCCAGGGCATACATGTACACACACATGCGCCATCACACACATGCTTATATGTGCATGTGCACACATGCATAAGCAGGCACACACTGATGCAGGGCACACATGTACACACATGCACAACCACATGCACAGACATTCATGCACACATAAGCACACATGCACTTATGTGGGGCACATATGTATGCACACATGTACACACATGCACACACATGCATGTGCACACAATAAGCATACACACACGGCACACAAGTACACACATGCACAACCACACATGCACATACATGCGTGCTCACACACATAAGCATGTACATGCTTATATAGTGCACACATATATGCACCTATGCACAGATGTACAGACACACACAGGACACACATGTACACACACATGCTCACATGTGCAACCACATAATGCACATACATGAATGGGCACACACACAGGCATGCCCACACACACACTCCCCCAGGCCCAGACTCCCCGGGCAGGAATAGTTCTAGGGCTCTCCTTTAAGGCTTGGCATCCTTGCTGGGGTACTGACAGACACTCCAGGGTTTACCCTGGGGGCTCAGTGCTAGATGCCTTTGGTAGCCGGGGCTGCTCCCAGGATTATGAGGGGAAGCCTGCTAGAAGAGAAGAGCTGGTTAAGGCAGATGACCCGCAGCACCTGGAGAGATGGCTGCCCTGGGGACGGGAGGGATGCTGCCGCTGTGCTTTTAGCATGAGTCTTCATTTAGATGTTCATTATTCACTCAAAAAGATTTACTGAGCGCTTACTGGGTGCTAGGCACGGCTGTCTAGGGTGTCATGGTCAGCAAAACAGACAAAGCCCTGCCCTCATGGAGCTGGCATGCCAGTGGAGGCAACAATAGTATTTTAAAAAGTAAAACATGTTTCCGTTTGAGGCTGAGTACTGTGGAGAAGGCGTAAGGGAGGAGGCAAACGGAGAGGAGAGCCCTGATTGGAAGCAGGTGACCAGGGAAGGCTTCCCGAGAGGGCAAGGAACAGGTGCAGACCTGGAGGCGGGGAGGGAGGAGCCCTGCAGACGGCGGAGAAAGAGCACTCCAGCCAGACGCACAGCAAGTGCAGGTGTCCTGAGGCACTGAGAGGGTGCGGCTGCATCCCCACCTGAATCTCATCTCCAATTGTAATCCTCATCATCCCCGCGGGTGGAGGCAGGGAGTGGTGGAAGGTGATTGGACCACAGGGGCCGTTTCCCCCGTGCTGTTCTCGTGATAATGAGTGAGTTCTCACGAGATCTCATGGTTTTATAAATGGCGGTTTGCCCAGGGCTTTTCCGTCCTGCCTGCTGCCTTGGGAAGAAGGTGCTTGCTGCTGCTTTGCCTTCTGCCACGATTGTAAGTTTCCTGAGGCCTCCTCAGCCTCGCAGAACTGTCAGTTAAGCGTCTTTCTTTTATAAATTACCAGTCTGGGGTGGTATCTTTATCGCAGTGTGAGAATAAATGAATATGGGCAGAAACACATAGCCAGGCTCCAGGAGCAGACAGGAGGCCAGAAGGCCGGAGCGGGCTTGGGGAGAGGACAGCAAGGGACGCTGAAGCCACATTCCGAGGGCCTGGAGGGCGGCTCTGGTGACCTTGGCTCTTGCTCTGTGTGAGCCAAAAGCCATGTGAGGGTTTCGAGCAGAGGAATAACATAATCTGATTTCGTTGTTTTGGGCTGGAGGGACTGGAAGATAGAGTCACTGCTGAGCTGAGAGATGGCTGGGGGCAGCTCTGGAGAATGTGGATTTGGACATGGTAATATGCAATGCTTACTGGACATCCCAGTGGCGCTACTGGGGAATCTCTAGGAAAAGTGGACCTGACATTTGGAGGAAAGATCACAGACAGAGAACATGCATTCAGGAGATTTGAGTGTAGGGCTGAGGCTGGATGCACTCACCATCGGGTGAGTGGGCAGAGAGAGGGAGAGATCCCAGAATGAAAACCTGGGCCCCACTGTTAGGAGGCACCGGAGAGGAGTGGAATCCACAGCGGCAAAGCAGCCACATCCCCTGACCATGGGGTCACCATTCACCTTGCAGGTCATGAGACTCACATCCCTGGAACTGTGCAGGACCCGCCTGTGTGGCCACACAGTGATCCTGAGCAAAGGAGTGACCAGAGAAGTGCATGGCGAAGCAGAAGGGTGTGACATCCTGGAGGACAGGCGACAAAAGCACGCCCAGCAGGCAGGAGCCATCACGCGGCCGCGGGCTGCTGCTGAGAACCTGGCGTGGGCCACCCTGGTCAGCAGCGTGGAGGTAACTGACGACCTTGGCCAAGAAGGTAGGTGGCAGTGTGGAGGTCATGCTCGGAGTGAGCGGACTCGAGACAGTGGCGGGAGAGGGAGTGGAGATCATGGGTCTGGATGGCTCTTATGAGCCGTTTCTCTGTGGAGGGGAGTGGGGGAGTGGGGGAAGCCAGAAGGGAGCTGTGCCTTGTGCATTGTGTCCTGTGTGCTTGTTGGTTAAGGGGAAATACAGCGGCAGGTGAGTTTCATGTGTTGTTGGGGATGGCGTGGCAGAGGGACTGTCCCAGGAGGGAGCAGACGGAAGCTGGCTTGCTGGAGTGATGGCCTGGGCAGGGGCAAAGGGGTGATCTTAGTGCACGGGGGAGGGCTGGCGCTGGAGAGGGGCCTGGACCAGCCCCTGGGGTGACAAGGGAGAAGGTGGAGGACACGGGTACCGAGGTGGGTTGTGGAAACTCCTGGAAGCTCCCATTTGAGGCAGTGACATGATGCCACCACCCAGGAGACCAGTGTGTGGAGGGGCTGGGGGCCGGGCCAGCAGGGAGGATGAGGGGTCCCCTTGAGATGCGTGGGCTGAGTGTAAAGCGAGGCTGATGGCCTGAGCTGTTCCTCATCCTCATTGAGCCGAAGGATGCGGGTGCTGCGAGTGGAGGGACGGGCGGCTGTCCCTGGGATGGGGGCTTGCAGGTTGCCAAAACGACAAGACATGAGGGTCTTGCAAGGAAGCCTCTGAAGATGAAGCAAAGGTGAGGGGGGCCTAGGAGCTATTGGAGGGGTGGGAGTCGGCGACAGAAGTGCAGAGAGGGCCCACAGGGGTTACAGGGAAGGGCATGGCCCAGGGAGGAGTTGGGAGGATGGCAGCCACAGTTGTGAGGGTGTCTGACATCGCATGGCCGTGAGGGAAGAGCTGAGCCAATGCTCCGTGAGGGCCGAGGTGGAGGAGGGCTGAGAGGAGTCAGACTCCCCATGACTGGGCGGGAGTGGGGTGGGGGCAGAGCATCAGCAACAGAAGCTGAGCCTTCCAGGAACCAGGGCTGGAGGGGGACTCGGCAAAGGGGATGGGGCCACCACGCGCACTGACATGGGACTCAGAGAGGAGGCTTTGACTGTGGAGGGAGGGAATGGGGTCTGCGCATAGACTGTTGGTAAAAATGACCCCAGTGCTTTCCTGTCCTGAGTCTCTGCTCCTGGTGGGTGGGGGTCCTGCAAGACTCTGGACTTGGCCGCGTACCTCGCTTTGACCGGTAGGACTTTAGAGTCGAAGGCTGAAAAGCCCATGTTCGCTGGGGCTTGTCCTTTTGCTGGACCTGGGGTCCTAAGGCTGCCACGGGCACAGGCCCAAGCCAGCCTGCTAGAAGGTGAGATGCTGCCCGGGGGAGAACTGGGAGCCCTGGCCGATGGTCTGCTGGTGCACAACGGGTGAGGAAGCCCAGCGAGATTATCCAGCCGCTAACCCACCAGCCTGGGGAGCATGACACGTGACAGCTCAGCTGGGACCAGCAGGGACCAGAAAATTCACCCAGAGAACCTACAGATTTGTGGGAAGGAACCACTGTGGCTGTGGTGTGTAGCTTTAGTGCCGCTGTGTTTTGGTCATTTGTTAGACAGCGAGCGGAAGCTCACCAGTGTAGCCTGAAAGCCACGGTGAAAAGCAGAAGGCCACCCACCCAGCTTCCGCTCCGTGGGCCGAGGCCATGGGAGGGAAAACGGCCCCCAGCTAAGACGCAGCCGGGGAGGCATGCACCATGGGGGAGAGAGCCAGGGCCCCGCTGGAGCCAGTGGGTGAAGGGATGCTCTAGAGGAGTGCTTGGAGGTACAGGGGATTTTGCTGATGACTGACTGTGGGCTCTGGAGGTCAGAGTGGAGGGGTTTTGAGAGCCAGAGTGGGTGGGTAATGAGGTCAGAAAGGGTGAGCGCTGTAAACAGGCTTGCAGGGCTTGCTAAGACAGCTGCTCCAGTCCAGTTCAATAAACATGTCGTGAGGTCCCGCCGGGGCACGGCCCAGGGCCAGCTGCTACAGGACACGTGTCTGCTGTCCACTGGGTGTGCAGAGCTGCCCCCAGCCCTGGCAGCACACATGGCGCTGCTCCCTCACCGTGCTGAAGAAGAGGCCAGTCCTTAGCCCTTCCCGCTAACCGTCAGTGGGGTTTTTCTTCTCTATGAGAACATGTCCTTGTTTTTAATTATGAATGTCACAGGAAAATCAGATTCACCTAGCAGAAATGCCATTTGTTACCCATGTGTCTGTTTTGTAGGGTGAAGGCTACCTAGCGGGGTGACAAAACAAGAGACAAGAGCTCCCCTGCCGTGAGTCCCAGGCCCTCTCGGTGCTCTGCTTGGTCAGGGAAAGACCTTGAATTTGCTGCTTGGAGGGCTTGTTAGCATGTAAACCAGCTATTATTAGATTTCCAAGCCCATATTTATGTTTTATTAATCTGTGTAATGAAGTTCCGTTTCTCCCATGCACCATCGGGGAGGCATTTGCCCAGGAAGGCTGTGCCTGTGGCAGAGACTCACGGCCCTGGCCTGTAACAGGGGCCATGTGCATCTTGCAGCCTAGTGGAGGCCATGCCAGGAGCACCATCCTGCAGTTCTGGGTCCCCTGACAACTGAAGGTAGCCTCCACCACCTCTCCCGGAAGGGCCCCCTCACCCAGAACCAACCTTCAGCTCAGTTGCTTCCCACTCTGGAGGGATGCTGGGGAGCTCTTTCCAGAACCCCAGCCCACCCTGAGTCCAGCAGCTATTTCTTTCTTGTGTTTCAAGGATTTGCAGCCAGAAGCTCCCATTCCTTGGAGTCTCAGAATGATCAGCTTTTCTGAGCTGTTGGCTTTGGAAAATATTGCCTTCTTTAATTTGGCCATAAAACTATTGGATTTTATAGGCCAACCAGCCATCTTGGAACATGCTGTGAAGCCCCCTTGAGAAACGGGCACAGACAGGACCAGCAATTTGCCAAAGTCTGTTCTGACCTGTGTGAGAGTTTGCTGGTGCCTTCATCTCTGTGCGAGACAGTCTTCGTGGTTTAGATAGATTTTTCTGCCTTGCTGCTCCAAATTAAACAATCACTACATTTCATTTAAACAAGTTTGTGTTTGAAGGGCACTGTGGTACACGAGGAAGATCCCTGGGCATTTATTAATTCATCTGTGTTAGTCTGTTCTCACGCTGCTAATAAAGACATACCCGAGACTGGGTGCTTTATAAAGGAAAGAGGTTTAATTGACTCACAGTTCAGCATGGCTGTGGATCCCTCAGGAAACTTACAATCAGAGTGGAAGGGGAAGCAAACATGTCCTTCTTCATATGACAGCAGCAAGAAAAAGTGCTGAGTCAAAGGGGAAAAAGCCTCTTATAAAACTATCAGATCTCATGAGAGCTCACTGTCACGAGAACAGCATGAA
Source organism: Colobus angolensis palliatus (assembly GCF_000951035.1). Lineage (NCBI taxonomy): Eukaryota > Metazoa > Chordata > Mammalia > Primates > Cercopithecidae > Colobus > Colobus angolensis. The sequence continues at coordinate 934,223 of NW_012117666.1, forward strand.
GGTAACTTCCCCCATGATTCAATTACCTCCCACTGGGTCCCTCCCATGACATGTGGGGATTATGGGAACTACAATTCAAGATGAGATTTGGGTGGGGATACAGCCAAACCATCCATGTCATCCATCCATCCATGTCATCCATCCATCCATCCATCCATCCATCCATCCATCAATCCATCATCTGTCCATCCTTCTCTCATCCATCCTCCATCCATCCATCCATCCATCATTTGTCCATCTTTCTGTCATCCACCCTACATACATCCATCTATCCATCCATCCATCCATCCATCCATCCATCTGGAGTGCTGAGAGAGATGAAGGGTTGCCCACCTCACAGAGTGTGCAGGGTCGTGGGGAGGGTGATGGTGGATGTTTTAGCTGGGGTTGTCAGGGTGCATTTTTCCAATCCAGTGTTTTGATCTGAGACCCGAAGAATGATAAGGCATCAGTCACTCAGAAAACAGAACCAACCCTGTGGCTTCTTCTTGCTCCATACCCCAGAAGACCATTTTGAAGTGTCGGACTCTTTTCCCTCCTTGCTGTTGGTGTCACCTTTATGTCCTGGCTGTCCTGTCTCCCTTCCTCTTTGCTGTCCCTAAATCTTTGTGACAAGATGTTCAGAGGAAAGTGGTGCAGAGCTGAGACACAACCCGGGCCCCTTCCCTTGTCCTGCCCTCCATAGCAGGTGCCTTTCATCTTCAAGGCTGCAGAGCAGCTGCACTGCTTCCGGGTGCTGCATACACATCCCAGACAGGAAGAAGGCAGAAGGGATGGAGAAGCCACCTCACTTAGATTCTCATCCCGAGGCCTGCAAGGTGGATCTACAGGGAAGGCTCTGAGCTGAAGGGAGTTCTCAGCAGGGCTGTAAGTGGCAGGAGTCTGGGAATCACAGAGCCTGGACATCCAGTCCCTTCAAATCAGGCTTATGATTCACCAGTGTCCCAGCTGCCTCTAACAAGACTCACTGCTCAGCGGACAAGCTGAAGAGCCTCCTGGAAATGGCACATTCCCAGCAAAAGCGGCTCGAAAGGATTAGGAAGGAGAGGCAGCATGCATTTCTGTTGGGCTTCTGGTCCAGCGTCTGCATGTGTTTACAAGCCCAGCTCACACCTTTGTGATCTGGTGCTCATTGGGGCCAGTGTGTCTTGGGAGTCACTGAATCTGTGAGGGACCGCGTTTCCGCAGCAAGGTCCCTGAGCTGCTGGCTTTGAGCTGTTGGCTTTGGAAGGGTTGGCTGGGCCTGAGCATTCACAGCCTGGTAACTGCACATGAAGAGAAATGGAGCTTTGATCACAAGATGTGAAATTTGTCATCTCTTCCCCCACGTGGACATTCACCCGAGCCTCTCCCTCCCTGATTCTTTGATAACATTTATTTTAACCAGTCACTTTGTGTCATTTTTCTTGATTCACTTCACCTTGTGCACTTTCATTATTTTCCTCACAAAATCAAGGCTCAGATTTAATTTCCCTCTCCCATTCGATGGCCTGGCCGAGTGGCCAGGACAGGGAGGAGGACGTGCAGAGGCACGAGGTGAGGGGCTCTGGGGGTCTCTGGCAGGGAGGGCTGCAGCTTCCAAGGGATGTGCAGGCTGGAGGGAAACGCTGCGTCTGGGAGAGTGGGAACCCTCGCAGGTGGGGGCGCTTATTCCTCGTGGGCGAGTGGGGGAACTTTTCAAGCCTTTCTCCTGGGGTCGCTCCTGGGAAATCTTTCCCCAGAGTCCAGGCAGGCCCTATCTGGCTCTGTCTGGCCAGGGTGCTTGCTGGGGATTTTGCTGAGGCCCCAGAGGGGAGGTGTCCATGCCAGGGTCTGCCTGGGTGCCCAGAGCCTGTGGCCATTTGGAGAGCACTGGGCTGAGTGCCAGGAGACCAGGCTGCAGTCCTATCAGGTGGAACTCTGTGTGACCTTGGGCAAGTGATTCCCTGTCTCTGCACTTTCAGGAAGTGAGGGAGCCAGGCTGGGTGGCCGCGGCTCTGTGCCGCTTTGCAAGTCAGCGTCGCCGATGCGTCCAGGTGCTCCATCTCTGAAATGGGATCACAGATGCAGCAGGCATGCGGGGACCTGGGGACCTGGGAACCTGGCAGTATTCCCTTGCGCTGTTGAAGCCACATGCCTGGATTTCCCCACAGGGTGATGAATGAGGCCAGCCCGACGTAAGCCAGTGGCCGAGTTCCTCCTCTGTCTGGAGCCTTGTGGGGCTTTGGGAGGCCACAGCATCCCATGTGGACCCTCCTTTCCTTTCAGGTCTAGGCGATGGCTCTCAGGGAGCGGGTGGTGGTGTAACCCCTCCTCCCAGGAGACATTTGGCAATGTTTGGAGCTATTTTCAGTTGTGGCAATAAGAGGTGTGTGTGTGTGCGTGTGTGTGTGTGCATGTGCGTGTGTGTGTGTGCATGTGCGTGTGTGTCCAAAATGTCAATACAGTCCCCTACCCAATTTGTATGTTGAAATCCTAATCGTCAGGATGTCAGAGTGTGACTGAATTTATAGTTTTTTCAGAATTAAGTTAAAATGGGATCATTAGGGTGGGCCTTAATCCATTGACTTGTGTCCTTATAAGAAGATGGGATGGAGACACAGACACACACAGAGGGACGACCCTGTGGGTACAGAGAGAAGATGGTGTCCATAAGCCAAGGAGAGAGGCCTCAGGAGAAACCAGCCTGCCTGTGCCTTGATCTCACTTCCAGCCTGCAGGACTGTGGGGAGTAAGTGTCCGTGTTTAAGCCGCTGGGCTGTGGTGCTTTGTCATGGCAGCCCTTGTAAGACCTAGCCAGTGATGGCATTCCCGGAGTAACGCCAGGATGGCTGGCACAGCAGGCTTTGGACAGAAAATGACTCCTGTTGAGGGGTGTGGCTGTTTCCCACTGCCTGGCTTCTCTTCCCTTTCTTGTTTTCCTTATTTTTAAAATTCCTGTTTTAAGATTGTTTGTCAGCTCCATGGGTTGGAGCACTGGTACGGGGAAGAGACGGGCTTATGCGGTTTTGATTCCAACTTCCTCTCTGCCTCCGCTCTGGGTGGCTCTCGGACCCCAGACTGGGGATCTCTGAGCTGGGGGAGCTGTCTGGGTGAGGCAGTTCCTGCCAATGTGGTTGAGGCTCCAGGAACTTGAACTCCTAGCATCCTTTCTCACGGCAACCACGGGCAGTGGCTCACTGAATGGCAGCAGCTTCTGAGGTCCCAGCAGGAGGGGACATGGGGAGGAGAACAATCTGTAGTTTCCCAACAACGAGAGGGCGACAAGCAAGAGGGAGGAGGAAGAAGAAGAGACCCTGGGGGATAAAGCCACCTGGATCATGGAAAAAAGAAGACCAGGAACAAAAGAGTGTATACAGTGTTCAGTCCCATTTTTATAAAAAAAAAAAAAAAACAACTATAGAGAATATTGAAAGAATCGACTCTCAGCCATCATCATGATTATTACAGGGGTATTACAGCTGGACGATGGCAAGGTGTATGAGCCGAAGGAGTTTTTACATCTCTTTTACTTATTTAATTTCATTTTTGAGATGGAGTCTCACTTTGTTGCCCAGGCTGGAGTGCAGTAGCGGGATCTCGGCTCACTACAACCTCTGCCTCTGGGTTCAAGTGATCCTCCTGCCTCAGCCTCCTGAGTAGCTGGGATTACTGGTGTGTACCACCACTCCTGGCTAATTTTTGTATTTTTAGTAGAGACAGGGTTCCATCACATTGCCCAGGCTGGTCTCGAACTCCTGACCTGAAGTGATCCACCCCGCCGCCCTTGGCCTCCCAAAGTGCTACGATTACAGGCATGAGCCACCGTGCTCGGCTACGTCTCTTTTAAAAGTGATCGAAAACGTATTATTTTTGTAATAAGGATAATATAATAATAAAAAACCTTGCTTCTCTCCAGGGAAGAAAGGGATAAGGGCTGCCCCTTTGGCAGCGCTCCTGTCCCCTTGTAAAGCCATGGGGACTTGGAGAGGTCACACCAGCTACCCAAGCCTGTTTCTTTGGCTGTGAAATGAGAAAGAAAGAGCTCTTTATCCTGGGGTTTAAAGTAAGGATTCCAATTAAGTCGTATCCGTGAAGTACCGGGCACACAATCTGCCCTCAGTAAATGTTAGCTGTTTTTGTTGTTATGACTATTTTCCGGCCAGAACCGTCCGTCAAGAAGAGGAAGTCTTGCTGAGTATCCTCTCAGTGAAACTGGAGTGATCAGTTCTGCTCCTTTTATTAGAAAGCGAGTCTTCCCTTCTTGTTTGGAAATGAGTTTCAGGGGAGCTGTCTGTAAGACAGAGACACCCCAGCCCCTCTTCCGGCTTGTCTGGATGAAGCTGTTAGACTACAGCTCCGAGAGCTGGCCCTGCAATGGACTCCTGGCCAAGTGTCACAGAGAAAGAACACCTTGGTCCCTCCCATCTCAACTGCCGGAGGGACTGCATTTGTGTTTTCTGGGGGCTACCCACCAGGACAGAGTCATGAGCTTGAGGCCGGGGACACACCCATGAGTTGGCACCTTGCTGCGGTCAGGGGATCTGAGGCCCCTGTATGATCCGGGAATACCCGTTCTAGAGACTTCCAGAAGGATGGGGGAGAGAGGAGGGTTCCATGTTGCTGACCTTTAACTTTTGCTCCCACTTCTGCCGTGGAGGCTCATTGTTACATTTTCCTGGCTGAGCGGCATTCAGCTTCCCACACCCCGGTGTCTTTGCTGTGCCCACTCCCAGCGCCCGCACATTTGGCCTAAAGCAGTTAAACCTCTGAGCTGCCAGAAGACCTTGTAAGAATGAGAAACCACTCCATGGTTTATTAAAAAAACAAAAAACCTCCACAAAACAACAGCAATAAAAAAACCATTTAAAATGACATCCTTCATAGGATGTGAGCTCACATTTAAACCGTATATTGCTCCAGCAGGGTGACAGGTGGAGGTCAGGTCCCTGCCCCAGCCTCTTCCCTTCCCTGGTCGGCGCCTGGCGGCCTCACTTTTACCTTTACTGTATTTTCTGGGGCTTTGCAGAGTGGTCCCGTAAAACAGGACAGACGAAGCTCCCAGTGGAACCACAGCTGTAAGAATAGTGAACACTCTAGCTGGGTGTGGTGGTGCCTGTAGTCCCAGCACTTTGGGAGGCTGAGGTAGGAGGATCGCTTGGGCCCAGGAGTTTGAGGCTGCAGTCAGCTATGATGGTGCCACAGCACTCCAGCCTGGGTGACACAGTGAAACCCTCTCTGTAGAAAATATATATATATATATATGCCAGGAGAGGTGGCTCACGCCTGTAATCCCAACCTGGGCAACGTGGTGAGACCCTGACTCTATCAAAAATACAAAAAAAAAAAAAAAAAAAAAAACAGACATGGTGGTGCACGCCTGTGGTCCCAGCTATTCTGGAGGCTGAGGTGGGAGGATTATTTGAGCCTGAGAGGTGGAGGTTGCAGTGAGCCGCGATGGTGCCACTGCACTCCAGCCTGGGCAACAGAGTGAGACCCTGTATCTCTCTTTCTTTCTCTATATATGTGTATATCTGTATCTGTCTATAGATCTATGTATCTATATATTTAAAAACATAGCGAACACTCCAGCTCTTTCACAGGGGCTGTTCAGCTGCATTAATCACTGCACTATTTGAACTTCAGGGCCTGAAATCCCAGCAGTTTTAAAGCAGTTTGTGGTGGAAGGACTCCTGTAAATTACCCACACTGTGTTGGAGGGGGCAGTGCAGTCTTCTGATGTATCTTTGGATTGAATGTAGGTTTAAATCACCTTCCAGAAACTTCTGGTGCCACTCCAGGCGGAGAAATGCAATGGCAGAAAGCGTCCTCGACCCGGGTACCTGGAGTCTCCGTGACTTCCCCCACCACGATGGGGAGAAGCAAAGTGTCCCTGTGATGGAAGGTGCACTCACCCACCCCAAGATTGTTTTTCACTCAAACCCTAAAGCTGACTTCTTGTTTGAGGTTTGGAATTGACAAACACATTTTACGAAGCAAAAGTTGACATCCTGGGTGAAAGCACAGGTCACCTTTTTAAAGGGTGCCTTTGCGATATCGTACTGTATCTTGATAAAAATTCACTCTCCTTGGCTCCTGGAATGGGGTGCAGGCTCAGGCACCTCTGCATTGGCTGTCTGTGCCTGGGGCAAATCACCACCCATTCGTAGTCTACGTCACCGTCACCCCCGTGGATGCTCCTGGCGCATGGTGGGTTAGGAGTCTGGGTGGGGGGGTCCTCAGGTGGCCATCTGGGTGCTGGCCGGGTCTGTGCTCCTCTCTGGAGTTCAGGGTTTTCTTCCAGCCTTGTTCAGGTTGTTGGCAGAACTCAGTTCCTCAGGGCTGTAGTGCTAAGGTCCCACTTTCTTGCTGGCTGTTGGGTGGGGCTGCCATCCGCCCTGGAGACTGCCTGTGTGTCCTGGCAACAAGGCCGCCATGGACAGCTCGCAGTGGGGTTTTGCTTTCTTTTAGGCCAGCAGGGCACGTCTCTCTGACTTCTGTCTCAAACCTCTTGACTCCGTTTTAAGAGTTTCCCTGATTAGCGCAGGCCCAAGCAGGACACTCTCCCTTTGAAGCACTGCATTGATTAGGGACCTGATGACATCCTCACTCATCCCTGTGGCCATGTGATGTGACATAATCCCGGGGGTGATGCCCCCTCGCCTCCCGGGTCTCCCTGCACTTGAGAAGGCCACCATACGAGGGTGTGGGGCTTGGGGGATGGCCTTAGAATTCTTCCCACCACAATCCCTGGGGTCCCTCGTGTGGGGGCAAGGGAGGGGTTCCCCTGTACATGGAGGTGAGGGAAGGAGGGGCTGTGCCTTGTGTGGGGAGCATGGTCAAGTCCCCATGTCAGCCTCTCTCATGCAACCTGAACTGTGGGTTGCCCTGGCCTCTGGACCCATGTGTGCTGGTCCTTCTTCATGAGGGATCAGCGCACACTTCTGGACTCTGCTATGCGTCTGCCTCCCAGTAGAGGAGGTGGCTGGGGGTTGGGTTTGGACTCTCAGTGGGCTGGGAGTTCCTGGGGGGCTCAGAGGAAGGTTTCCTGCAAGGTCTGGCTTGATCCTGTCTGCAGGGATGGGTGGTGTCCGTCAGTGAGAGAGGTGGGGACAGGTGCCCTAGGCTCAGAAACAAGTGGCCCAGGCCTGGGGACAGGTGATCCAGGCTTGGGGACAGGAGCACCAGCCTTGGGGACAGGTGACCCAGGCTCAGAAACAGGTGGCTCAGGCTGGGGACAGGCGACCCAGGCTCAGAAACAGGTGTCCCAGACTTGGGAACAAGTGGCCCAGATTCAGAAACAGGTGGCCCAGGCTCAGAAATAGGTGGCCCAGGCTTGGGGACAGAAGCACCAGGCTTGAGGACAGGCGACCCAGGCTCAGAAACAGGTGGCCCAGGCTTGGGGACAAGTGGTCCAGGCTCAGAAACAGATGTCCCAGCCTTGGGGACAGGTGACTCAGGCTCAGAAACAAGTGTCCCAGACTTGGGGACAAGTGGCCCAGGCTCAGAAACAGGTGGCCCAGGCTCAGAAATAGGTGGCCCAGGCTTGGGGACAGATGATCCAGGCTTGGGGACAGAAGCACCAGGCTTGAGGACAGGCGACCCAGGCTCAGAAACAGGTGGCCCAGGCTTGGGGACAAGTGGCCCAGGCTCAGAAATAACTGGCCCAGTCTTGGGGACAGGTGATCCAGGCTTGGGGACAGGAACACCAGACTTGGGGACAGGCAACCCAGGCTCAGAAACAGGCCACCCAGGCTCAGAAACAGGTGTCCCAGCCTTGGGGACAAGTGGCCCAGGCTCAGAAATAGGTGGCCCAGGCTTGGGGATGGGCTGAGGAAAGGCGGGGCTGCCTCCTGGGCGCAGGTTCCCTCTCTGGGAGCTCGGAGGCTCAGGGAGAGATTAAGCGTATTATGTAGATGCACTTGCATGTTTGCAAATCTCTTCCCGACGAGGGATTTGATTCTTCGAGTGCTTGATGAGATGTTTGAGCAAACTCCGCTATTGTCCTGATCGTCACTGTGATGTTGCAGTTGGCATTGCGTGGGCGTAAAGAAAGAGATCTATTTTCCTGGCTAATAAGGTTTATTTTTACTCTAGCTGAATAATACATGATCAGTGTCAAAATAAATTACAATCCTTCCATTATAAGCCACTCTCCTGCCCTACGTACATGCCGAAGCTGCCTTCCTGTTCCTCCAGGCTGCCGTCCCTTCCCCGGCTCCCAGGAAGGCACCCTTCCCTCCCTGCCACCGCCTGCCATTCATCCTCTCCAAGTTAGAATGGAATATAAATTGGGCGCCTTGGGGACCTGCAAAACTTGAGAGTACGTTATGTTAGGAATTGGCTTTGTGGCCATAAATTATGTAACAGCTCCGATCCCAGACCAAGCTGGTATTTTCACTATGGTGTAAATAAAAACGTTAAATGGTTTTTCTAAGTGTTTGATTTTTCATCTGTGGTTTATTCACCTACTAAATTTCTGTAAAGGCCCATTTATTCAGCTTTGGGGGAAAATACATTAAGCAGTTGTCCACTTGGCAGCGACGGTGTGAAGCCTCCCAGACAGGGAGGGCCTCCCAGGTCGCCTCTGCAGGCTGAGAGCTGGCCACGCTCCTAAGCCTCTCAGCCTCAGTTTCCCCACCTATAGAATGGAAAGCAAAATTGCCTTTTTCCAAAGGGCTGCTTTCCAAGTTGAAAACAAGGAAACAGGAGCAGCAGAGGAATCGCCTGTTGCTGCAACACCTGATGTTTAGGAAGAGTCAGTACAGGTAACAATGATGCCTTCTGGACCACAGCACCAGGAAGTCACATAACTCCAGTTAGAATATGGTACCGACAAATATGCTAGGTGCCAACCAAAAAGAAAAGCACTCCATTTGGCAGCACAAAGGTGGTTTTCTTTAAGACCCAGAGAGAAAACCTTGCCCAGAAACTCCTTTGTCTGACACTCAAGGCCTCCAGGAGTCCTGACACCCACCTGGCATCCCACCAGCTACGCATCTTCCAAGTATCTGCAGCCAACCTCCAGCCTAAATGCACCCCAGCACAGCACACTCCTGCCAGCTCCTGCCTGCTCAAAGCTGAGGTTGAAGGTAGATAGGTCTGGGTCCAGGTCTGGGCCCTGAAACTTACGGTTTTCCAGCTCTCCACTGTTTCATTGCAAGGAAAGGGAGCAAAGAAAGGTCCTGGTTCTGGGGCTGCGGCAGGACTCAGTGCAGTATCTCCCACCACCACCCCAGGTCCCACCTGCCCGGGGAGGCCGAGCACCTACCCGGCCCGACCCTCAGTCCCTCTGGAGTTGCTGTAGCTGGGAGTGGGCACAGCCTGCTGGCAAGCCTTGCTGAGGCAAGAGCCCACCTTCCCCTCCTGGAGTCACCTGCCACAGTTCAGTATTCCACAACCATGAAGTGTTCAGTGGCCGCACACAGGTGTCGCCACTATCTTGCCTCCACCAATGACATATCCTCCACCAACAACATCACCTCCCCAACAACTTCACCTCCCCGGTGGCTTACCTTACCCCCAATGGCTTACCCCTGTGACATCATCTCCCTAATAACATTACTTCCTTATGGCATCACCACTGCCGTAACATTGTCTTCCCCATGGCATCACTTCCCCATCACATCATCTCTGCATGACATCACCTCCCAGTAGCATCACCTCTCCCATGTCATCACCTCTCCATGACATCACCCCTCCATGACATCCCTTCCCCATCACATCCCCTCCCCCATGACATCATCTCTCCATGACATCACCTCCCCATGGCATCGCTTCCCCATCACATCCCCTCCCCATGGCATCACCTTCCCATGACATCACCACCCCATCACTTCACCTCCCCATTGCATCACTTCCCCATGACATCCTCCATGACATCACCTCTCCATGACATCACCTCCCAATGACATCTTCCCATGACATCACCTCCCCTGTGATGTCACCCTGTGATTTCACCTTCCCACGGTGTCACCTCCCCATGGTGTCACCTCCCCCATGATGTCACATCCCCATGATATCACCTCCACCATGGCATCACCTCCCCCATGGCATCACCTCCTCATGGCATCACCTCCCCATGAAATCCCCAGCCCATGATGTCACCTCCCCATAGCCTCACTTCTTCTATTACATCACTTCCCTGTGACATCACCTCCCCCATGACATCACTTCCCCATGGCATCACCTTCCCCTGGCATCCTCTTTCCATGACATTACCTCCCCATGGCATCACCTCCCCATGACATCACCTCTCCCGTGACCTCACTTCTGCATAACATCACTGCCCCATGACATCACCTCTCCATGGCATCACCTTCCCATGACATCATCTCTCCATGGCATCACCTCTTCATGACATCACTTCTCCATCCAATCCCCTCATCATGGCATAACCTCCCCATGACATCACCTTGCTGTGACATCACCACTCCCATGACATCACTTCCCCCTCACATCCCCTCCCCATGACATCATCTCTCCATGACATCACTTCCCCATCATATCCCCTCCTCGTGACATCACCTCCCCATGACATCACTTCCCCAGCACATCTCCTCCCCATTGCATCCCCTTCCCATCACATCACCTCTCCATGACATCACCTCTCCCATGACATCACCTCTCCATGGCATCACCTCTCCCATGACATCACCTCTCCATGGCATCACCTCCCCATGACATCACCTCTCCGTGACAGCACCTCTCCCATGACATCACCTTTCCATGATATCATCTCTCCCATGACGTTGCCTCCCCTGTGATGTCACCCTGTGATGTCACCTTCCCATGATGTCACCTCCCCATGGCGTCACCTCCCCCATGATGTCACATCCCCATGATATCACCTCCCCATGATATCATCTTTCCCATGACATCACCTCTCCATGACATCACTTCCCCCTCACATCACCTCCCCATTACATCACCTCTCCGTGACATCACTTCCCCATCACATCCCCTTCTCATGACATCACCTCCCCATGACATCACCTCCCCATGATATCACTTCCCCAGCACATCACCTCCCCATTGCATCCCCTCCCCATCACATCACCTCCCCATAAAATCACTTCTCCATTGCATCACCTCTCCCATGATATCACCTCCCCCATGACATCACCTCTCCCCAGATCATCACTGCCAGACACCAGCCTCTTCAGGAAACAAAATGAAGGTAAGCTTTGTTAAGAATCTTTATTTTTCGGCTGGGCACAGTGGCTCACACCTGTAATTCTAGCACTTTGGGAGGCCAAGGTAGGTAGATCACCTGAGGCCAGGAGTTCAAGACCAACCAGGCCAGCATGCCAAAACCCCGTCTCTAGTAATAATACAAAAAAAAAACCTAGGTATGGTGACACATGCCTGTAACCCCAGCTACTCGGGAGGCTGAGGCTAGAGAATCACTTGAACCTTGGAGGCAGAGGTTGCAGTGAGCCAAGATTGCACCACTGCACTCCAGCCTCGGTTTTTGAGAGAGTAAGACTCTCTCTCTCAAAAAAAAAAAAAAAAAAAAAAAAAAGGAAGGAAAGAAAGAATTCTTGTTTTTCAACAGTCAAGCCAAGAACCAAATCAGGAGTGCAATCTTATTCACAATTGCCACAAAAAGAATAAGATATCTAGGAATACAGCTGAGGAGGTAGAAGATCTCTACAAGGAGAGCTACAAACCACTGCTTAGAGAAATCAGAGATGACACAAACAAATGTAAAAATACTCCATGTTCATGGATAGGAAGGATCAATATCATTAAAGCAATTTATAAATTCAACAGTATTCCTGTCAAACTACCAATGACAGTGCGACAGTTCGGGATGGAGCGATGGTGCAGGATGAATCAATGGTGTGAGATGGAGCGATGTTGTGGAATGGAGCATTTCTGCGGCATATAGCGATGGTGCGGGATAGAGCAATGGTGCCAGATGGAGCAATGGTGCGGGATGGAGAGGTGGTGCAAGATGGAGTGATGGTGCGGGATGGAGTGATGGTACAGGATTGAAGGATGGTGTGGGATGGAGCATTGGTGCAGGACAGAGCAATGGTGCAGGATGGAGCGATGTTGTGGGACAAGGCAGTGGTGCAGGACAGAGCGATGGAACGGGACGCAGTGATGGTCCGGGATGGAGCAATGGAGTGAGATGGAGCAATGGTGCGGGACAGAACGATGGTGCGGGACAAAGCGATGTTGCAGGATGGAGTGATGCTGCAGCATGGAGTGATGGTGCAAGATAGAGCGATGGTGAGGGACGGAGTGATGATATGGGACAGCGTGATGGCATGGGACTGAGTGATGATGTGGGTCGGAGCGATGGTGTGGGACGCAGTGATGGTGCAGGATAAAGGGATGGTGTAGGACACAGAGATTGTATGGGATGCAGCAATGGAGCAAAACGCAGCGATGGAGCAGGACAGAGAAATGGTGCGGGATGGAGCGATGGTGCATGACAGTGCGATGTTGTGGGATGAAGCGATGTTGGGCATGGAGCGATGGTACAGGATGGAGCCATGGTGTGGAATGGAGTGATGGTGTGGAATGGAGTGATGGTGCGGAATGGAGCGATGGTGCAGAATGGAGCGATGGTTCAGGATGAAGCGATGGTGCGAGATGGAGTGATACTGCGGGATGGAGTGATGGTGCAAGATTGAAAGATGGTGTGGGATGGAGTGATGGTGTGGGGTGGAGTGATGGTGTGGGACAGAATGATGGTGCGGGATGGAGTGATGGTGTGGGATGGAGTGATGGTACGGGATTGAAGGATGGTGCAGGCTGGAGTGGTGGTGCAGAACGGAAGGATGGTGTCAGACGAAGCAATGGTGCAGAACAGAGTGATGTTGCAGGATGGGGCGAAAGTGTCGGATGGAGTGATGGTGTGGGATTGAGTGATTGTGCGTGATGGATTGATGGTGCAGGATGGAGTGATGGTGCAGGGGCTGGAGTGATGGTGCCGAACGGAAAGATGGTGTGAGACAGAGCGATGGTGTAGGGCGGAGCAATGTTGCGGGGTAGAGTGATAGTGTCAGATGGAGTGATGCTGCGGGATTGAGTGTGCATGATGAAGTGTTTGTGCGGGATGGAGTGATGGTGCGGGATGATGTGGTGGTGTAGGATGGAGTGGTGGTGCGGGATGGTGTGGTGGTGCGGGATGGAGTGGTGGTGCGGGATGGA
>NW_012117666.1:949071-965784 GCF_000951035.1 Colobus angolensis palliatus
GGGATGGAGTGATGCTATGGATGGTGTGATGGTGTGGGTGGAGTGATGGGGCAGAATGGAGTGATGGGGCAGAATGGAGTGATGGTGCAGGATGGAGTGATGGTGCGGTGTGGAGTGGTTGTGTGGGATTGAAGGATGGTGTGGGATGGAGTGGTGATCCTACGGAAAGATGCTATGGGATGGAGTGTATGTGTGGCCAGCACTCACACTGTGTGCCCCAGGCATCAATGGGCTTTAAGAGTGTCACTTCCTTAGTTCTTAGCACAGCCCTGAAGGGGAGGCTCTGCTATGTTCACACCCTCAATTCACAGATGAGGCATCCAGGAGGCAACGGGAAGTGCCAAGGCCACTGAGTCATAGTGGAGCTGGGACTACACTGGCTCTGGAGTCAATGTAGGATTGGGAAGGAAGCAGGGTGTGAGTTGAGTCACTTTGTCGTGACTACCAGGGAGAGGGATGCTTTGAGGCTGGTTGGAGGCTTTGCGTGTAAAAGCACAATGGCCTATTATCTGTATATATATTTCTTATTTAAAAAATTAGAGACAGTCTTGCTATGTTGCCCAGGCTGGTCTCAAACTCCTAGGTTTGTGGTTTCCTCCAGCCTCAGCCTGTTTAGGATGCAGTTTTTATTTATTTATTTTATTTTTGTGAGACAGGGTCTCGCTCTGTCGCCCAGGCCACAGTGCAGTGATGTGATCACAGCTCACTGCAGCCTCGACTCCCTGGTCTCAAGCAGTCCTCCCACTTCAACCTCCCTAGTAGCTGGGACAACAGGCATTTGCTACCACGTGGTTAATTTTTTATTTTTTGTAGAGTTGGGGTCTTGCTATGCTGCCCAGGCTGATGTCACACTTCTGGGCTTAAGCAATGCTGTTGTCTCCACCCCACAGAGTGCTAGGAGTGAGCCACTATGCCTGGCCCAGTTTTTAATGCTTGGACATTTCCAAAATCAGGACATATCTTGTAATAGAAGACGTCTCACCATTGCGGTCAGCCATGTAGCCACTGGGCCTGTCTGTGCCTGGACAAGACACTGGCCTGCCTTTGCCTGAACAAGACAGCCTCAGTCTCAAAGCTTGCAGATGGGTGTGGGCCTGGAAGAAAATTCTCAGGACAACGGTGGAGCACGCTTGCCCCTAGGAGACCAAGTGGCCAGGGATGTTGAGAATCAGCCTTTCGCAGAAGTCCCCTAAGCAGGAGGCAGCAGGCTGACTCCATCAACCCCAGGCCGGCTTCTGGGTCCCACAGCTACAACTCTTCATCCTTTCACGTGTTCTTCGAGCATCAGCTGCACCCTGGATGCTTCTGACAGCTCAGAGGACAGGAGCATGAGGACAAGCACAGGGCTCGATGGCTTGGAGGGAAATGGAGTTGGAAGATTTGGACTTAATAATGTGCACAAATTTTAGAAATATCTTAACAAATTTTATTTTGCTGATACCTTTCTTTTATGTGTGTGCCAAAGTGATGGCCGGTACAAATCCATGTCTAATTAAGTCCAGAAGAGCTCCTTCAATAAGTGTAAAATGAAAGTTATGAGTGATAAGAAAGCGTCATGTCAGTTTAATTGGCAGCATTTTCTCTTTCTTAGTGGTTCATAAAATAGCGCAGTGCTTTGCTATCGACGGTGTCTTAAATTCAGTGAATATTCAAAGTTAAATCTAATGCTGAACAGCGGCTGTGTGCAAGGCAGGTGATGTGTGTGCTGTGTGTGTTCGCTCATCTAATGCTCAGACACCTTGTCAGCTGTGAGGGAGGAGGGGACTGGGGAGCCCTGGAGATGGGAGTGCAGGGTGCAGTTTAGAAAGTGGGGAGTGGTCAGGGGTGGCCCCTGGGAGAGGTTTGAGCCAAGACTGCAGGTGGCAAGGGGGTCATGCCTGAGCCTGGGGGGGGAGTGCCAGGTCCCAGCAGTTCTGTTTATTTTTTATTTTATTTTTTAAATTTTTGAGACAGAGACTCACTCTGTCACTCAGGCTGGAGTGCAATGGCATCGTTGGCCCACTGTAGCCTCTGCCTCCCGGGTTCAAGTAATTCTCCTGCCTGAACCTCCCAGGAGCTGGGATTACAGGCATGCACCATCATGCCCGGCTAATTTTTGTATTTTTAGTAGAGACAGGGTTTCACCGTGTTGGCCAGGCTGGTCTTGAACTCCTGACCTCAGGTGATCCGCCTGCCTCGGCCTCCCAAAGTGCTGGGATTATAGACGTGAGCCACTGCGCCCGAACCCCTGCGGTTCTCGGGAGGCTCCTGGGCACAGGGCCCTGGGTTGTGGAGGCACAGCGGTGTCTGTGACCCCCATCAATCAACCAAGTGCTCTTGAATATGCCTTTCCCTGTGGTCCTGGGTGAAGCCAGAGCTGCCCAGAAGGACACGTCACAGAGAGAGGAGTGGGGCCACACTGCCGACAGGGTGGGCCTGGAGTTACCCACAGGCAGGGGCTTTAATCTTCAGGCCTGAAGACGTTTGTGGTTTTGAGATGAAAGGGAAGGAAGGGCATGGATCCGCGTTTTCTTTGTGATCCCTTCTTTCAGCCATGGCCCTCTGGTCTCCTTGGGGAGCAGTGTGTACGGGCTCTGCGTCTGCTGGCTCCGGCTGCTCTGAGACCAGGGTGCCCCCGGCCAGGTTCTGGTGAGGACCCTTTCTGGTGCAACCTTCTTGCTGCGTCCTCACTTGGTGGAAAGAGGGAGAGGCCGCACTCCAGGGACCCCCTTTATAAGGGCCCTAGTCCAGTTCGTGAGGCTCCACCTTCATGACCTATGACTTCCCAAAGTCCACACCTCCTGTTACCATCACTTTAGAGGTTAGAATTTCAACATACAAATTTGAGGGGCCACAAACAGTCCCAAACAGCTTCTCCCCTGCTCAGCAGCCCGCAGTGCCCTCCCTGCCGGCCACAGCCTTCCCTGGCAAATGCACAGGTCTCTCTAATTGAGTCCCAGCCTCCCTCTTCCCATGTCTTGGAGTGCTGGGGTAGGTTGAGGGCTGGCCTTGGGGCCGGCTCTGTGGGGCAGGGTCCTGAAACAGCCAGAGCCCCGCTTAGATGTTTCCTGTGTGGAGGGGCCGGACCCTCTGCAGGCTGCTCTGGGCGTGAACAGACCAAGGCCACCTCCAGGATCATTGAGTGCCGGGCCCAGGCACGGGTGCTCTAGGGCCCCTGATTCCAATCCCTTTCCCTCGGTCACTAACTGCTTTCCAAGAACAGATGGCAGAGGCGTAGGAGACTCACACCCTTGGGCCACGAGGTTCTCTGGCTCTGCCGGGGCTCGAACACATCGGGGGTAAGAGCTCAGTCGCTTACAGCTCAGGGTTTGTTGTGCATTTTCACGTCTTGCCCTCCCCGAGGACAGTCACATAGGGACCGCTGAGCACGCACTGGGCACAGAAGAGGGCTGGACACACAGGAGATGCCCCGTGGCCTTCAGTGATGGAGGCTGTGTGAAGGGTCGGTCACTGGGGCAGTTTCTTCATTGGTGTAGTTGGTGGATTCTGTGGGTCCTGGAGGTGCCTGGGGGATTTGGTCAAATCAGCACAAGCCCCAGTTGCCCCAGGCAGTAGTGGCTGCAGACTCCGCACGCCCTCGTGACTGGCTTGAAGACCTCCAGCTGCTGGCCGGGGAGGCAACACCTTCCAAGAGTCACGTGTCAGGAGTGACAGCGCATTGCTGTGTGGCTCAGGGTGGCAGTGAACAGAGAAAGCTTTCGATATCCATGAGCTGAGTGTGGAGGAAGGAGGCCCAGGACGGGGGTGGGAATGCAGGGGCTCGTCGGACTGTCACTGGCAGAGCACCTCCCCTGGGCCTCCACTGGTATCGTTCCCGGTCTCCATGGCCTAGATAACAAAATGTTACTATGTGGAGCGTCAAATAGACAAAAGCCATCCGTTCCCTGAGACTGTCCTCCCACCTGGGCCCTAAAGTTTTCCAGGATGATGTGCAAAGCTCAACCTTTGAGCGTGGATTCCAGCAGGGCTGGCGCAGAGGCTGCTTCACCTGGAGCGTGGGCAAAGCATCATTCCAAAAGTGTCTGTAGGTTTTTATGTAACACTTTGGTGAACGTGGGCTTTTGTGTTCAAGCGCTTTTGCAGTGGAGCTGCCCTGGAGGTCCAGCCCAAGTGCTTCTCTGGGCGTTCATGTTGGAAGGGAGAGGGAAGCTGTGGCAGCACCACCTGGGGTCTGGGGTAGTGGCAGGGAGGCTGTTTGGATGGGTGGTGGGGGGCAGCCAGGCTGAGTGAGATGAGGCTGTGAGGGACTAGGAGGGCCTGGAAAAGGGAGAGGGGACACGTGATGTCCTGGGACAATTTGCTTTTTGTATCACAAGTGACAGTGACACCTGCCCAGGGCACCCTAAATGTTGCCATGGGGTTGACATACGAGGCTGTGGGAAAGGGCTGTTGTGCTGGGCATTCATGGAGATGCCCACATGTCCCAGTGCCAGCAGTGCACCTGCCCAGGCCCAGGTCTCCGTCTCTGTCTTCTCTCCTGGGCTCTGCTGGCACCAGCAGTTCCCACACCCCAGGGCGTGGACGGGATGGCTCTGCTGGAGCAGAGCTGCAGCCCCCATGGATGACCTTCTGCTAGAAGCCCATGTTTCAGGGCGAATTGCAGGTGCTTGCTCTTCCCCCTCTGTAGGACTCTTTGTGAAAAATCTAATTTCTGAGCCTCGGCAGCAGCAGTGCTCTGGGTGATGGAAGCAGCGCCCCTCCTTGCTCATCCCAGAGCCAAAACTGCACAGAAGCCAGCTGCTTTCAGATCTGCCACTCCTCCAGCCTGGCTGCTGCCCTCTGGCTGCTGGGAGAAACCAGCCTCCCCAGTGTGGCTTTGCCTGTGGCTGGCCCTGACCTGTGGGCATTGAGAACCCTAGAGCCAGTGAGCACTCTGATGGGTAAAGTGCCTCCACCAGGGCTGCCAGTGGTCACTCTGATGGGTATAGCACCTCTGCCAGGCCCACACAGCACACTGGGGGCAGAGCAGCTTGTTCTCCTGGCAGCCTGAGTCTGCTTATTAGCCACATGGCCGTGGGTAAACTATTTACTATCTCCCCCACCCCCACAGTTCAACTCAGCTGTAAGGTGGGCATGGGAGTTTCCTGTCTCAGCTGGTATGAGCATGATTGGATTTTCTAACTTTGGCAGGGAGTTAGAAACTCCCAGGTCAGGGAACACTCAGGTACTGACCCAGAAGTAGTTGGATTTTCTTGAGGATAAGTAGGATAAGGCAGGTTAGACAATGGGTGTGCCACTGTCAAGAAAATACAGGGAGTAGTCTTCATATTTCATCCTGAATCCCATGGTGGAGAATGTCCCACTCCTTTCCACTCCTCACTCTACTCTTCAGGGCTGCCATGGGTAGTTGCCCAGGTGGAGCACTGCACAACTTTGGGGGCACCATCCATGTAGATGACACTGAAAGCAGCAGCCCTGGAGTTACACAGGACATGACTTGCTCAACAGAAAGCTGGTCCTCAGCCATGTCACGTACGCAGCCCCCAGGATGTGTGCCCGGGGGATGTCAGGGCCTCCTTGTGCAGTGGATAGTTCCAGGTTGTGCTGCGTGAGGAAGGGGTGCCCTTGGGGGCAGGGTGGGGAAACGTGATGCCTTAGAGGCAACTGCTCTGTGGCCTCGAGCTCGCTGCTGGATGTGGGGGGTCGGCCGTGGGGACCAGTGCCTCCAGACTCCAGGCCAGGCCATGGGCACTGGGGCACAGCTTCCTTTTCCCCAACAGGGACCAGTTCCCTTGGAGCATGGCCAGCCCTGGCCTCTCTGACCGTGCCACTGCTCATCCGATCCAGCAGGGTCACTCTGTGTGATCGCTGTGGTAGGTGCAAGGGGACTCAGCTGAAACCAGAAATTTCTCCTAGGCCGAGATGTTTGCCGAGATGTTTGTTACTGTGGTGGACAGGGTAATGGCCCCCAAAGTTGTCTGCGTCCCAATCCCCAGAGCCAGTGGATATGTCACCTGGCAGGGCAGAGGGGGACTAAGGTTGCAGATGGAATTTAGGTTGCTTGTGAGCTGACCTGAAAATGGGGAGATGGCCCTGGATTAACTGGGCGGCCCAGAGTCATCACAAAAGTCCTCACATGGGGAAGAGGAGGCAGGAGAAGAGGTGAGAGAAATGCTGTGCTGGCCTGACTGAGGACGGAGGAAGGGCCGAACTGAGGGATGAGAGCGGCTGCTGGAAGCTGTAAACGGCAAGGAACAGATTCCCCCCCAGAACCCGCAGAAGGAGCACAGCCCTGCAGACCCTTGCTTATAGGCAAGGGGGCCCTATTTCCAACTTCTGACCTCCAGAGCTACAAGGCAATACTTTCATGTTGTTTTAAGATGCTAAATTTCCAGTAATTTGTTGCAACAGCAATAGGAAACTGTATTAGAGCTTTTCTTTGTGTCTCAGCCGGGCACAGTGGCTCATGCCTGTAATCCCAGCACTTTGGGAGCCTCAGGTGGGTGGATCACTTGAGACCAGGAGTTGGAGACCAGCCTGACCAATAGGGTGAAACCACGTCTCTATCAAAAATACAAAAATAGGCTGGGCATGGTGGCACATGTTGGTAGTCCCAGCTACTTGGGAGGCTGAGGCAGGAGAATGGCTTGAACCTGGGAGGCAGAGGTTGCAGTGAGCTGAGATCATGCCACTGCACTCCAACCTGGGTGACAGAGCAAGACTCTGTCTGAAACAAAAACAAAAACAAAAACAAAAAAAGAGTTCCTTTGTGTCTTTCAAAGTTGCCACATTAAGGAATGAAACAACACTGAAGTTTGTTATGGTCCATTAAAAAAAAAAATCTGGCAGGCATGGTGGCTTACGCCTGCAATCCCAGCACTTTGGGAGGCCAAGGTAGGAGGACAGCTTGAGCCCAGGAGTTTGAGACCAGCCTGGGTAATGGAGTGAGACTCTATCTCTACAAGAAAAAGTCTATGGGAGGCTGAGGTGGGCGGATTACTCGAGGCCAGGAGTTCAAGACTAGCCTGCCCAACATGGCAAAACTCCATCCCTACTAAAAGTACAAAAAAATTAGCCAGGCATGGTGGCACACACCTGTAATCCCAGCTACTCAGGAGGCTGAGGGATGAGAATTGTTTAAATCTCAGAGGGTGAAGCTGCCGCGAGCCAAGATGGCTCCACTGCACTCCAGCCTGGGCGACACAGCAAGACTCCATCTCCAAAAAAAAAAGGTCTTAAGAAGTTTATAATTACGAACATCTGCTATTCTATTGATCCTTCCATCAGCAGGTAATAGCAACTCTGTTGATGGCAGGCCAGGCCAGGAGGCTGGAGCCAGGCTGCGGAATTGCCTTGTACCTGGGCTGAGCCTGGGTGTGGGCTGTTCCCCTCGCTGGGCCTCAGCTTCCTCATCTGTGCAAAGCTGGGAGTGAGGCTGGTCTATCTCCGCTTCAGTCCCTCAGGAGACTGTCATCTGAAGTCACTGGGACTCCACGCTCTGAGTGTCTCGGGGGACACGGAATCACTGCGGGCTCCTGAGGGCGGGCAGCAGCGGCTCCGAGCCCGCGGATGAGCAGCCAAGCACCTTGTGCATTGGTCCCACACAGACTTCGCTGCTTAACCTCGGGCTCCTCCCAAATGAAATCCTTGCTCCAATGGGGCCTCCCTGCTCCGTGTGCCTGGAATGTTCCACGTCCCTCCCTGCCCCCTCTGCCTTAGGTCTTATCTGCCCCATGCCTACCCCGTCTTCTGTGCCAGCTCACTTCCCTCATCTTCCACAGTGCTAGCCACTGAGTTCTGCTTTCCTGAACCCCACACTCTCTGGCTGCCCCATATCCAGCTACTAATCAAGATAGGGAGGTAGCAAGGCAGTACACGATGTTCCGGAATCTTCCACTTCTTACCTTCAAAAGGAAAAGGGAGGTGAGGGGGTCTCCTCAGAAGGAGGAGGAGGCTTTCCCAGCAAAGCCTGAAGAACAAGGGTGTGTTGAGGCTGAAGATGGGGTGCAGGTGGGATGGGCTGCTCCTATGCCCTGAATGTCTGGGGCCAAGGGGCCAGTGTCTGGGGCTGGTGCTCTGCCCTGAAGCCACCAGAGGCAGAGCCCAGGCTACATGACCTTGCATCTTGGGAGCCTGTGCACTGCCAGCCCCTCAGGGAAATAGGAACGGCACCGGGGTTCCTGTCTAAGGCCACTGGCACTGCACAGGTTGGGAACGGTGGACTCATAGTAGGCACTGGGTGCTGGCTCACTTGTTCACTTTGGAGCATTCACAGTGGGCTCTCCCACTGAACACACAGTGGCCTGCAGGAGCTAGAGCAGCAACCTCCTTCCTTTCCAAGGGACAGAAACCCAGGCACAGAGGGGCTAAATCAGCCACTCCAAGTCCCACAGCTAACAAGTGCCAGAGTGGAGACTAGAACCTCAGTTGCTGCCAACGCTGCTGTCCTTAGTTTCTGCCGGGCATCCTTCTCTGTTTTGGACACAAGGCACTCTGTGTGTGGTGCAAGGTTGGTCGGGAGCAACACAGGTTCCTCCCTGTGTGTCTGCAGGGTAGACGGACTCATCCTCTGCCAGCCAGGTCCCCACGGAACAGGTCCTAGAAGAGCTTCCATACACCACGGTGGAGGAGAGAGGGGAGCACGTTTCCCTCTGCAATGTATTTGTAGAATCAAACATTTGAATAGGCGTGAATGATTCACATTACAGAGAGACCTGCTGTACACGAACAGGCAGGGTGACTGACTGGGTTTAGGTTACAGCAACAGGAAACCATTTCAGAGGAAGAGCAAGAGGAGTTCAGACTGGGCATGAGGGAGGGGGATGCAGAAGACAGGGCGGAGGCCTCACCTGCCCAGCCCAGCTGGGGCTGTTTGCATGTCCCGGGCAGGGGGCAATGCAGGGGTGAGGGCCATGCCCATAGCCGGGAGCTGTGTCTCCTGTGCTGTGGCCAAGTGGACCGTGTGGAAATGCAACAGAAAGTCCCAGGCATCCCATCATTTTTTCCCACCTTGTTGGAGCAGCTCCTCTGAAGGGAGAGCCCCAGAGCCCTGTGCTGATGGGTCACCTGCTGCCATCTGCAGTTGTTTTGTTTTTCTTTTTGAGACAGAGTCTCACTCTGTTGCCCAGGCTGGAGTGCAGTGGTGTGATGTCTGCTCACTGCAAGCTCTGCCACCTGGGTTAATGCCATTCTCCTGCCTCAGCCTCCTGAGTAGCTGGGACTACAGGCGCTCGCCACCACCCCCAGCTATTTTTTTTTTTTTTTTTGTATTTTTAGTAGAGACGGGGTTTCACCGTGTTTGCCAGGATGGTCTCAATCTCCTGACCTCGTGATCCGTCCGCCTCGGCCTCTGAAAGTGCTGGGATCACAGGCGTGAGCCACTGCGCCCGGCCTGCCAACTGTAGTTTCTCCTGTTTTCTGCAGTGATGGGAGGCTGGAGGCAGTGCCCCCCTAGAGCCCACAACACCACAGCCCCTGGGCCAGGAGCTCACAGGAAAGTCTACACTTCCTCCAGCTCCTGCTGGGGCCAAAGAGAGGGTCTTGGGCTACAGGGCTGCCCCATCTGTGCTGACTCTGGGGCCACCTCTGGTCCCTGGGCAGGGTGTGGGTCCTGGGCAGAGCTTCACAGACCCAGTGATTCAGCCAGGGCTTGCCCACTTGCAAGACACCCACTTTGAAATGGAATTGGAAAGGAGGGTGTAATTAATTAGTGTCCCTGGGAGTTCCTGAAGGGCTCTGGGGGTGGCCCTCCAGGCAGGGCTGGAGTCATGGGTCCAGGTGATGGCCTCAGGACTCTCCTGGCTCTGTGGGCCTTTGCCTGGCCTCTCTTGCTGTGGCCTGATGCTTCCCTGCAGCTTCCTCATCATCCTCAAGAAGGGCCCTGCGTAGCTCAGCCTGGGTCCCTGATGCTCTTATTATCTATGGCTGTTCAGAAGTTACCCAGTTTAGAGCAACAGACATTGATGGTCTCTCATGGTTTCTGAGCGTTTAGAACCTAGGAGGGACTTAGCTGGGGGTTCTGCCTCAGCGTTTCTCACGAGGTTGCCATCAAGCTGTCAGCCAAGGCTGCTTCATCTGAAGGTTCGACTGGGGCCAGAGGGGCTGCTTCCAGGCCCACTCACTTGCTGTTGGCTGGGCCCAGGATGCAGCTCCTTGCCTGATGGCCTCTCTGTAAGGCTGCTTCACAGCATGGCTGCTTTCTGTCCCCAAAATTTGAGAGTGAGGAGAGAAAGGGGTGGGGAGAGAGAGACAGAAAAAGGGTAGTGAGACAGACAGAGACAGAGACAGAGAGACAGAAAGAGACAGAGAGGCAGAGACAGACAGAAAAAGGGAAGTGAGAGAGACAGAGACAGAGAAAGAGAGAAAAAGAGAAGATAGAGAGACAGAGACAGAGGAAAAAAGGAAGTGAGAGACAGAGAGAGACAAAGAGAAAAAGGGAAGTGAGAGAGATAGAGGAGACAGAGACAGAGAGAGACAGAAAAAGGGAAGCAAGAGATAGAGACAGATACAGAGGCAGAGAGAGAGAAAAGGGAAGTGAGAGAGACAGAGAGACATAGAAAAAGAGAAAAAGGAAGAGAAAGAGAAAGAAGAGGGAGAGACAAATAGGGAGGTAAGAGGGAGACAGACATAAAAAGAGGATGAGACAGAGAGAGACAGAGAGAAAAAGAAGAGGAGAGTGACAGAGATAGATACAAAGAGGGAAACCACAGTCTTTTTATAACCTGATCTCAGAGGTGACGTCATCCTTTTGTCAGATGGTCACACAGACCAGTCCCAATGCCATGGGGAAGGAACTGTGCAAAGGTGTGAATACCAGGAGGTGGGGTCACTGGGCATCACCTTGGAGGCTGGCCACTCCCATGCCCAAGCTGGACCTGTCCCTGTTTCCAGCTCCAGTGACTCCCTTGTGCCTGCGAAGTGGAGGTCACATGACTAGTACCCCTTACCGTGGATGACATGAAGAGAGGCCTGGCGGTTCTCCCCAGCACCTGACTGCCCTGCCAGAGCCAGGGGCAGGTGACGGCGTGAGAGACTCTTGCCCGATTGCTGTCAGTGAGTGTGACTGGAGGGAACATTCTCTATCCCCGTTTCTGTTTGCGAAGATATTGTTGCCCATGTGTTCTCTCTGTTGTTAGTGTTGAGTTTCTCAGGCTTAGCTTGGAAACGGTAGCCCTGTCTAACTTCTGGTGAAGGATGCCGACAGACCTCCCCTGACGCTACAATAAAGAAAGCTGTGCTTGGAAACGTCACTGCTGACGAAGGCATCTTCCAAGATCCTGGACTCTGGAGAGTGTGTTGTGTCTGGAAAAGGTCACTTGCATCTTAAAAATGAGCTGTAATTCTGATAAGATGTCTTACTTCATAATGTGTTGAAGTGGCAATAAGATTTGAACCAACATCTTTGTTTTCTTAAAGATGTAATATTTGTTATTTTTATTTATTAAGCCAGAAGAAAATCATTAGCACATTTTACTTCTTCCCTGAGAATAGAGGAGTAAAAAAGAGAGAAAATAATCCTTCTCTGATCCTGTTGGATTTTTAAAATTTAAGCAAAGTGAGAATCTAATGATTTTTAAATGAACAACAATAACTCTGTAAGGAAAGTTGATTTATTCAATTGTAGGAAGTTCATTTCTAAGCTGTTACATCTGAAGGGTGCGTAGGGACTCCCTGTGGCGAAAATCAGACGGACCATGTGGCGCCAGGTGCTTCTCCATGGCTGCAGTTGGCAAATGGCGTTTCCATGCCCGGGAATTCTGGCCAAGCTCTGCTGTGTAGAATTTGAGGGATGTGATCAGACAATTGTTTATCTTTTGAAGTGGAGCCCAAACTACCCCTGTTCATAAACAGTTGGTTTCCTGTAGTGTCTCTCTGGAGGTATGGAGACATTTAATCCCAGCAGGAATTTTGATTAAATTCCTTGCCTGTACCCCTGGTTGTCAACCTCAGCAACAACGCCCATGCATCACCAGCCACAATGGTGTCTCTGCTCTCTGGCTTCTACCAAAAGCCCAATGATTGCTTTTGAAAGACAGATGATCATTTGCAGGATACGCAGTCCGTCCATGTCTCTGGGTACCCTGAAGTCTACCTCTGGAGGAAGAAGTCCACATATCTAGACCACAGGACCATGCATGCGCAAAGAGGGCTCCTCACTGAGGCAGTTTCCTGCTGTGCCACTGACTTCTGCTGAGGCGTTTGTAAAAAACAGCTGCATGCAGGGTGTCCTCCTGCCGTATTTCTCCATGAAAACGGTATTGAGAATTATATTCCTATTTTATCACACAGCATTCCCAGGTCAACTGCTACAGAATTTTCTTTTCAGGATCACATGTGTTGCCTTCTTTCTGATAGGGAGACCCACCCAGCTGTTCATCTCTCTCCATGTGGTCTGCCAGCGGGCTTGGAACCACATCTGAAGCCTCACCTCTAGGAGCCAGTTTTGTCTCCTCCTCGTCCCTGCTTCTTATCACTCGTGGCACTTTTCTCTTGGGTCCTGACCCTCCCTTTCAGTTGGTGTTTTTCATCTTCGGGAAACACCCAGGCATGGGGGCAGAAGCTTGGGCTTTAGATTTGCCTGGGCCGGGTTCAAATCTCAACTGTATGGCCTCGAACAGGTGACTTGACTTCTCTGAGCCTAACCATTGCCGATTTTTCATATGTTATATGAAGTGAGCCCTGTTTTGCAGGTCAGGGAGCTGGGGCCTAGCTAGGACCCAAAAGATTATTGCAGTTTCTCATAAAACAAGTGCATAGTAGTTAATAGTTGCCATAGGGTGTGCAAAAAGATTCATTGATTGCCTTCCTGTTTTTAATCTTCAGTGAAAGACAGATGGGATTTCAGTAGCTCAGGGTTGAGAATGTTGCCTCTGTGTATTTTTGGAGATGAACCCTCCGAAGCAATGGGAGCTCATGCTGCCTGCAAACCAGGGCGTCAGCCAGCGTTCATTCTCAGACTTACCAGACAATAGAACCCTCTCCCACGGAAGGCACATCGGGACCCACTTCGGACAATGCTGCTGCGGGTTATGGGCCAGAACTTTAAACAAGAGGTGGGGTGGCCTCGTTCCCTGGGGCTGCTGTGTGCGGATGACCTGGAGGAGGCTGTGGTGGGGCCAGGCAGGGCCAGTGGACTGAGCCATGCATCAGAGTGACTGGTCACACTTTAGAATGGAGATTCCTGGGCCTCTCCCTGGCTGCTGTGGTTCAGCAGGGGCAGCGGGGACGCAGGAGCTCCCAGGTGATCTGACTCCTGGGAGCAGGGTTTGGGTAAGCCCTGGGCCTATTGAGGTCAGGGTCTGGTGACCTTAATTCCTTCCAACCCTGGATATGGGTCTAGACCACAACCTGCCAGGGAGGGTTTGTCAAATCTGTTACTCTTCTCCCAAGTAAACCACCAGAAACAAGACCCTGTTTTAGAAATTGTTACTTATTATCCCCTTTGGCTTATTTTTTTTTCTTTCAAAAGCGACTGGATGGCAGAGGCCATAAAGCTGGGAAGAGAGGCATTCTGGAACGGCCCGTGTTATGAAAACCCAGAGTTTCACTTAGATCGACAGCCGCGAGGGGGCCGGCGCTCCCGGCAGTGATTGAGTTACCCTCAGCCGCAGGGTCCCAAGGTCACCATCCCTGCTGGAGGAGTGATTGATGCCGGACTCCAGGGCCCACCTTGGGTGACCCTGGGATGTCAATGAGTGACCGCTGGCCATTTGGTTCTGGGCCACCCTTGAGAGACCTCAAGGCGGGCTGATGTCCAACCAGCAAAGCAGAGCAATCCTTCTGGAAGCCTCTCTCCACAGGGAGCTGGCTGCTCCTTCGTCACTCCCATCTGAGGGCTCTGGCTGCAGCCGTCTGTCACGCTGAGCAGCTCTGCGGTGGATTTTGTGCTGCTTGCTGTGTGTCTCTTTTGTCAAGATCTCCACTGTCTCTGGATTCTCTCCTCTAGGTTGGGCCACGCTCACTCATCCAGCTTTGGAAGGACATTTGTCCTCTAGCTTCCTCCAGGAGGGGGATTGGTCTTAGAGAGTGGCACTTTCTCTTCCCTCCCCAGCCCTTGTGCGCCTTCTGCAGCGAGGGGAATGCCCTGGTGCTGAGAGGGGAGGGAGGAGAGCCAGGCAGGGCCTGCGGGACCCCAGCAGAGGTGCCCTGGCCACCTCGAGTGTCTGAGACTCACGGTCTATTAAAAATGGAAAAACAGACTGGGCACTGTGGCTCGTACCTGTAATCCCAGCACTTTGGGAGGCTGAGGCAGGTGGATCACTTGAGGTCAGGAGTTCAAGACCAGCACGGTCAACGTGGTGAAACCTCATCTCTACTAACAATACAAAAGTTAACTGGGCATGGTGGTGCATGCCTGTAATCCCAGCTACTTGGGAGGCTGAGGCAGGAGAATCGCTAGAACCTGGGAGGCAGAGGTTGCAGTGAGCAGAGATTGTGCCACTGCACTCCAGCCTGGGTGACAGAGCAAGACTCTGTCTCAAAAAAAAAAAAAAAAAGGAAAAACAGCAAAGTTAGCGCTGAGCAGAGTTCCAGGATCCTAGACCTGGTTTAAAATGCATTACATGAAATAACATATTTAATCTGCAGGTTAACTCTCTGATATAGTGAGTCATATTATCACAATTTTGACAAGATAAAGGCACAAAACAGGATACAAGATTTTTTTTAAAAAAGGACAGAAACCCATTAATTCTAAATAATTAAAGATCAATTCATTAAATACACCTATCGTTGAACCCTGAACGACATGGGTTTGAACTGGCTGGGTCCATTTATACGTGGATTTTCCTGTGCCTCTGCCACTCCTGAGACAGCAAGACCAACCCCTCCTCTTCCTCTTCCTCTTCCTCCTCCTCAGGTTCCTCACTGTGAAGACCACAACAATGAAGATCTTTATGGCTGGGTTCGGTTTCGGTGGCTCACACCTGTAATCTTAGCACTTTGAGAGCCCAAGGTGGGTGAATTGCTTGAGCCCAAGAGTTTGAGATCAGCTTTAGCAATGCAGTGAAACTCCATCTCTACCAAAAATTAGCAGGGTGTGTGCCTGTAGTCCCAGTTACTCGGGAGGCTGAGGTGGGAGGACCTGAGCCCAGGGAGGTTGAGGCTGCAGTGAGCCCTGATTGCGCCACTGCACTGCAGCCTGGGAGTGCAGTCTCAAAGAAAACCCAGTCTCAAAAAACAGAACAAAACAAAACAAAACAACCCAAAAAAGGTCTTAAGATGATCCACTTCTGGCCGGGCGCGGTGGCTCAAGCCTGTAATCCCAGCACTTTGGGAGGCCGAGACGGGCGGATCACAAGGTCAGGAGATTGAGATCATCCTGGCTAACACGGTGAAACCCCATCTCTACTAAAAAATACAAAAAACTAGCCGGGCGAGGTGGCGGCGCCTGTAGTCCCAGCTACTCGGGAGGCTGAGGCAGGAGAATGGTGGGAACCTGCGAGGCGGAGCTTGCAGTGAGCCAGGATCCGGCCACTGTACTCCAGCCTGGGTGACAGAGCGAGACTCCGTCTCAAAAAAAAAAAAAAAAAAAGATGATCCACTTCTGCTTAATGATGAGTGAATATTTTTTCCTTATGATTTTCTTAATATATAAAATACGTGTTAACTGACTGTTTATGGTATTGGTAAGACTTCTGGTCAACAGTAGGCTGTTAGTAATTAAGTTTTTGGGGAGTCAAAAGTGTAAAGCAGTACACTTTATGGGGGCAGAACTCTTAACCCCAATGCTGTTCGAGGGTCAATCTAATTGAACAGCTTCAAAAAATATCAAGCAATACTTGCAAATTCAGGGAGAAAAACATAGATCAACAATTGTAGTTGGAGCTTTTAATGATCAGAGAAAAGAAAACAGATACTGATGTCTTGATCAATACAATGAGTAAGCTGGAGATATGAGATGCGCAGACCACTCACCAGACAGAGGCTATGCCCTTCCCTCATGCACGCACACACCATTTACCAAAATAGGCCGGACACAGAGCCATGAAGGAAGTCTCAGTGAAGTTCTAATAGTTAATACAAAATAAACTGCATTCTCTAACCACAAATCAATGACATTAAGTTTAACAAAAGAATTTTTTTGAACAACTCCAATATTTTGGGAAGTAATTAATATATTTATGGATAGCCCTTGGGAATGATTAAGGAAATTAAGAAGTATATAGAGGAGTTCTCTACTTATGTGAGCGCTTCCTCTATGTACACCCAATGTGACATGCCCAAGTCAGTGACATGCCTTCAGGTGAGGCCAAGGCAGGTCTTAAAGGGAAATTGAAAGCTTAAAACGTGTTCATTAGGAAACAACAAATGGGAAAAACAAACAAGCCAGGTATTTAACACAAGCCGCTGGAAAAAGAGCAGGAGAGCAACACCTCTCCAACTCCACTCCCAGAAAACACAAGGAAGGAGAAGAAAAATATAAGAGTAGAAACAAACACAATGAATAAAACCTACAGAGGATGAACAAAATCAGAATCTGGTTTAAAACGTTTAATATGCTAGACAGACTTCTGGAAAGACCAGTAAAAATGGGATCTGGTGAGGGCCTTCTTGCTGCGTTGTCCCATGGCAGAAGGCAAGAGGGCAAGAGGGGGAATAAATAAGATAATAAATTGGTATTATGAAGAGGCATATTTTAACAGATTTGATACTTAGATGACATGGATGAATTCTTTTTTTGTTGTTTTTTGAGGCGGAGTCTCGCTCTGTCACCCAGACTGAAGTGCAGTGGCCGGATCTCAGCTCACTGCAAGCTCCACCTCCCGGGTTCAC
>NW_012117666.1:967474-1005486 GCF_000951035.1 Colobus angolensis palliatus
TGCCTCAGCCTCCCGAGTAGCTGGGACTACAGGCATGTGCCACCATGCCTGGCTCATTTTTGTACTTTTAGTAGAGACAGAGTTTCTCCATGTTGGCCAGGTTGGTCTCAAACTCCTGACCTCAGATGATCCGCCTGCCTCGGCCTCCCAAAGTGCTGGGATTACAGGTGTGAGCCACCGTCCCCGGCCTGAATTCCAGCGAGTTTTGAAGTGTATAATCATTGAAACCATAGCAGTCCTCATCTCTGATAAAACATTTTTTAAAAACCCTGAATTCTACCTAACACCATAAACATAGCTGGATTCTAGGTAAAGTCCTAGTAGAAAAAGCAAAAGTTAAAAGAATATGCAGGAGAAAAACCTTTGTTACTTATAAGCAGGAATGTCTTAAATAAAAATTCAAAAGCACAAGCCATAGGGCAACACATTGACACATTTCATTATGTCAGAGTTAGAGATTTTTGTTAAATGAAAGACAAGATGGACAAAGTTAATGCACAGCTGAACAAATGAGAAAAGATATTTGCAATGTTAATAGTTGATGAGGGATTAACAAGGGACTCCTGCCAATCAAAAAGACAAGGAGAGCAGCCACAGCAGCAGAATGGGCAAGGGATATGGACAGATGACAGAAAGAAAAGCCCCAAAGCTATTATGCATGTAAAGAGAAGCTCAAGGTCATTAGTAATCACACACACGAGAACTAGAACACAAGGCCACTTTCCAGCTGTTGTACTGGCAAACAGTTGAAAAGCTGGTGAAGCCAAACGTTGGCCTGGATGGGTTCTGCAGGCAAGTTCATGGTGGCTGACGGAGTGTGGATGCTTCAGCCTTTCTGGAAGGATCTGGGGCTCCTGAAGCTATGACCCAGTGGTTACGCCACTGAGTATACCAGCCAGAGGCATTCCATGGGCTCCACTGCGGTCCATGGGTTTGAGGCTGTTCAGTGTGGAGGGGGTACGTGGGAGAGCATTGGAGGCAGCCGGGTGCCAGCCATCAGAGAAAGAATGTGCAGGTGAAACGTGGCTGATCGTGCTGGAGCCACGTGCAGCCATGGAACCTGGATCAAATGTGCCCCTGCCACACGGGTGAGACTTCAGAACCTAGTGGATTTTTAGAAAAAAAAAGAAGAATGAGATATATAATGCAATACCATTTATGCAAATAAAATGTACACCCAAATAAGACTGCAATGCCTATTTTGTAAGAACATGAAATCCAGAAGCAGCTACTTGGCAATCAGAGCAAAACTGTTGCCTCCAGGGGGAGGGGAGGAGGTGAGAGATGGGGGAGGGGAGGAGGTGAGAGTCAGGGTGGGGAGAAACGGAAAGGAACGTGTAGACAACAGAACGACCTGGGAACCTTGCAAATATCCGTGGTGAAAATACGCTACAATAGGATAAATATGTGATTAACTCCACCCTCTTCATCTACGGTCTCAAAAACAAGCAAGCAAACAAGCAGAAAACGAAAGCAAAAAGAAAAGCTCTGAAGCAGATATCAAAATGGTGGCAGGTTTAATATATTTACATCGAGCAACTATAAGTTTTTAACAAAAAAGATAATTTGATGTAATTTCCACATTTCATGTTCCATATTTCCATCACAATTTATAAGCTAGTTAAAGGGTTTATTTAAAAATAGTAATTCCGAGAGCACTATCAGGGTGTGGCCTGAGAGAGGGCCACAGAGTTTGAATCTTCTCTAAATTCTGACAAAGTATCTCTGTGACTGTAAATATTCGGAGGCAACATCAACACTTTAGAGACCTTTGTCAATGTGAGGCCGGCACCCAGTGGCGCCCTCTGCCCCTGCCTCATCCCCCTCCCAGATCCTGTGTCCCCACATAGGCTGAGACCATGATGTGGTAACCTGGGCCGAGTGGCTTTGAGTCCCTCGGTGTGGAGGTGTGGGAGGTTTGGGCCAGGTCATGGCAGTCGCCCCCCCATAGATGTCGCAGGTCCTGAAACGCTGCTCTTTGTGGCTTCTGGATGGGGCAGGGGGACCTGGGAAGACCAGGGGCAGCGACACAGGACTGGGCGAGTTCTGGGATGGACCGAATACTCTGCCAAGCCTTGAGCCTTAACACAGTCCCATGAGGTCGGTACTATGATGGTCATCATCTTTACTGCACAACCAAGGAAAGGGAAGAAAGGTTAGAAATTTGTCCAGGGACATACGGCAAAGATAGGGACCCAGCAACATGGTGGCAGTGGCCACAGGGTAGCCACGGCGGGTGCTATGGTGGCTCTCAGAGGAGAGCCATGGAGAACCATGGCCAAGTTTGAGTTTCCAAACTGGAAGATGGAGGCATTTAGCAACTTCCTTTGAGGCTTGCACATTGAAGCTTTGTGCTTCCCTTTGCAAAAGATCTTGGCTAAAATTCATGTATCCCTGCATGCACCACCACTTGGGCACATATCTGCACACACACACATACACACACGCACAAACATGCAGACACACGCACACATGCACACACACGCACATCACTCAGCTTGGGGATGGTGTTGAGCACGATTCAGGGATCTTGCTTTTTTATTTTTTTGTACTAAGATGGCATAACCTTGACAAATTATTTTATTAAGTTCAGTATCTTTGATCAAGCACAATCAAACCCAAGAAGATGAATTATTAAAATGGAGGTTTACCTTCTGTTGTTTAGGGCTATTGTTCCACAGTCAGAGTGCATCCAAGTCAGGGCTCTGCCAGAAATGAAGCACGGAGAAGCCACCAGTTAGTGTTTTTCTTGCAAAGGATACCAGTTCTTCACCATCCCTGCAGCAATCTCTCTCATCTCAGCTTCCTGCCAAGGTTTCAGATCTCAGGGAGATACAGGCTCCTTGGCACGCGCTGATGATCACAGAGCCAACTTTGGAAGTCATGGATTTCTGAGCTGGTCTTGCGTAGGGCAGGCGCTTGCCTTTGGCTGAGCGGCATGAAAGATGTTGGCGGGCGAGCAGTGGGCCGAGCGCCGTGTGTGTGAACATACCGTGTCCACGTTCTTCCTCACCGCACGCTCCACCTCGGGCTAGGATCAGGTTTGCCCTGAGTCAGCAGGAGCCGCAGCGTGACACCCACATGTTTCGGGGATGGCCAACAGCGTCTGTTCCGGTGGGTTCATGGCGTCTCTTTGAGCTGAGAAGACCAGGGGCAGATTCACGTCCACATTCCCCATTGGATGTCAGGCCAAGGGCAGGATTGGGCAGATGGTACCATGCCCTTGTGTGCGAGTCACGGGTGCGGCCAGCAGGTGGTCGCCATCCTGCCGTGTCCTGGAGTGCTCCCATTCCTTCCTGCTACAGTACATCCGTGTTTCTCACGAACCTCTGCCCGCCACTGTCCACCTGGCAAGCCTCTCTGGAAGGGTTTCTGGAAGGGTCCTCTCCCCTCCTCACGGTGCAGGTCCTCCCACAAACCGGCCTGGTCACCCCCGCCGCCCATCGCCCACGCCCCTCCCAGCCGCCTCTTTGAGCTCCTGGCACCCATCATGAGCCTTCTGTTCACACGCCCTCCTTCCCCTTCCTCTCCCGCCCCATCTCACACTCCCACTCCTCCCCTTGCTCGCTCAGCCTAAATCTACTCAGCCCTCATGCGTCGCAGTCCATCCGTGAGTGAGTCTATGTTTTCTAAATGATTTGCTTCTGAAAGTCCTGGTTTCCTGGTTTTCCAGCCCTGATCTCTTCCTCTCAGGGCTTTACACATGTCTTAGTGCTGAGGAATCCCACCGGGATTCCTGGTCCTTGGTGCGATACCTCTCCTTGGAGAGCCCGATTCCTGGGCGGAGGTGCCTGCCTGGCCCCTCCACTGGGCGTCTCATACGAACCCCAGACTCCACAAGACTCAACTTGCCTTTGGTGCCTTCAATCTCTCCCTCCCCCAGCCTTCCAGTAGCTGTAAATGGCACCTTGTCCTACTCCTCTGCTGGCACCCACGTTAGGACACGCCCTCAGCTCCTCTCTGTCTCTCCCCAACACGTCAAGCCCCCTCTCTGCGACCTTCACACGATGTCTGTGGTCTACAGCTTAGTTCTAGAGGGTGGGGTCTGCTTGTTCCCGGTCCTGTCCCTGTTGCCCTGGTGTTGCCTCAATCGGGTAGACCATGTACCTGTGTCGGCTGAATGAGCGAGTCCAGCCTCTTGTCTCTGGCACCAGCCTCCTCTCCCTGCAGGAATCTCCTACGTAGTCACTGACAGTGGATCCAGAATCCCTGTCTCTGCCTAGTGTCCTTCCCTGGCTTCTTGTTGCTCGGCAGGTGAAATCCCCGCTAGTTACCTTGCCTGGGAGGCCCTATGAGGCCCAGCTGTGCCTTCTTCCCCATACCCTGCACCTGGTCTCTGTCCTTTAGTATGCGCCGTGCTCCCCCGCCTCAGAACTTTCCTGGGGCTCTCTCATCTGTTCATGGTTCTGTCTGTGGCTCTCTCCATGGCACTGTCTGTGGCCAGCTCCTTCCTCCCCAGGCTGAGTTCACCATCACCTGCTCAGGAGGCTCCCTGAGCTCTCTCTGGAAGTGGTGCCTCCCTCCTTCTCCTCCGCGGTCATTCTCCATCACCTCCCCGCCAGTTCCCTTCATGAGCACTTAGGGCCTGACCTATCTGTGCAGTGGACAAGCGCCGTCTCCCTCACTTGACTGTAAACCCCGTCGAGTCAGAGACTGGACAGGGCAGCTTGCACACCCAGTGCATGGGGCCAGCAGACATCAGCTGGATGGGCGAGGTTGGGACTGGGCCTCTGGTTCTCTGTAAGGCACATGGTGGACATGCAGAGGGTGACGGCCCCATGGCTAATGAGGCTCTGACTGAGATAGAAGCTGCTGCCCCTGCCCTGCCCTTGTGGACAGTGCCAGGGCGGAGAGTGAATTGTGGGTTGAGGGATTGTGCACTGAACCTGTGCACGTTCTGCTGCAGAAGGATCTTGCTCCTGGGGCTGAGCTCTCTGAGGCTAGTGACTCTGTTACCTTGGCCATGGCCTCCCTGCCTGACACTGAGGATATCTAGCCGATGTCTGCCGGGGGCGAGGGAGGCAGAGGACGGTGGACGCAGGTGTCATCTGGAGCCTGTGAGCAGAGCTCCCCAAGATGTCAGACACTCTCTTTCCTGGCCTTGGCTGGACTCCAGCTTTAGAAGGCTGGGGAGGGCCGCTGTAGGCATGGCCGGGGTCCTCACAGCAACCCTTGCAGCCTGGGAGCAGCGGGTTGAGGGAGGCAGGGGATGGAGTGAGAGTGAGGGCGGCAGATTTTCACCCTGACCTGGAGTCAGGAAGACTGATGAGAGAAAATGTGTGGACAATGGTCATGCCTAGCCCCAGGCAGCCCAGAAGCCATCGGGAGAGTTCTAGCACAGATAGAGTCTGGGAGAGGTAAGCTGCATGGGCAGACGGGGGCACGGGGGACCTGTGCAGGGTGGGGTCCACACTTGGCCCCCCAATTGCTCCTGCCTCTTCCCACTCAGCCTGGACCTGTCCTGAGATGCAGCTTTGATCTGAGCAGAGACAGACGCTGCCTATCAGGGACACAGACTCATCCCCGTTGTTTGTTAGTGCCATGCGAAGTTGAAGCTGGCTTGCCCCCTTTCATTTCTCTCTTTCTTTACTCATGAATATGTATTTCAAGGGCTGCATCCCTGCAAGGAAACTGGAAATGTGGGAGACGAGCAGTCTGTGTGTGTTTGCCAGCAAGTCCCTGGAGACCCCGCTGACCTCCCCAGGGCAGAGCCAGAGAGCCCGTGGGGGGCCTTGCCTGGCCCACATCACAGAGCGGACCTAGCTCCACAGTGAGGAGGTGGGTGGCAGGGGCTCAGGGTCAGCCTGCCTGTGTGCTAGCTCTCCCCCAGGCCCCAGAGGAGGAGTCTCCTTCTTGTTGTCTTGCCTGAGATGGAAGCTGTACGAGTCAGGCTTCTCTGGAGATGGAGAACCAATTGGATATAGATATGGAGAAAGACAGGGAGAGTGCCAGAGAGATGACAAGGAATTGGCTCATGTAATTGTGGGGCTGGCAAGTCCAAAATCTATGGGGAACTCAGCAGGCTGGAGACCCAGGGATGAATTGATGAGACTGCAGGGAGAACCCCTCCTCTTTGGAGGAACCGCCATCTTTACCACCAACTGGTTGGACAAGGCCCCCTCACACTCCAGAGTCAGCAGGTTTAAATGTTAGTCACATCTTGGCCAGGTGCAATGGCACATAATTCCAGCGCTTTGGCAAGCTGAGGCAGGCAGATTGCCTGAGACCAGGAGTTCAAGACCAGCCTGGGCAATGTGGCAAAACCCTATCTCCAGAAACAAAGAAAGTTAATCACATCTGAAGAGTCCTTTCATAGCAGCATTGAGACTAGCGTTTAACCGGATGTCTGGGTTCCGTGGCTTAGCCAAGCTGACACACAAATTAACCATCACAGGATCACACCCCACCGGGAACAAGACTGTGGGAGAATCCTGGGGCTCCCCTGGGGTGGCGGGAGACGCACTATCCTGTGTCCTGAGAGGAAGGCAGCCTCCTCCCTTCTGGAGTCTCAGCCACACTCGGGGCTGGTTTTGCTTTCACATCACAGTGCCTGCTTCGAGGATGCATCTTCGAGGACAGGGATGAGGGCGGGCGCGGGCTAGTGAAGGTGCCGGGCTGCAGAGGCAGGGGGTGAGAAGACAGG
This sequence comes from Colobus angolensis palliatus, assembly GCF_000951035.1. Classification (NCBI taxonomy): domain Eukaryota; kingdom Metazoa; phylum Chordata; class Mammalia; order Primates; family Cercopithecidae; genus Colobus; species Colobus angolensis. The sequence continues at coordinate 974,118 of NW_012117666.1, forward strand.
GCGGAGTGTGAACCCCTGTGGGTCTGGCCCCTTCCTGGGCCTCAGTTTCCTTTCTTAAACAAAAGCATCATGGCACAGCTTTCTTTTGCATCTCATAAGCAGGGCCAGGGGAGCTGCGGAACAGCCTGCGATGCCCAGGACAACGAAGAGGGATTTGGCCCCAAACGTCGGTGGCGCTGGGCAGAGCAACCCTGATTTAGCGACTCCTTGCTGGGCCTGGCTCCCAGTGTGTTGGGGACATGACGCGGGTGACTGCTGTGGGCTCACAGGCTCTGCTGGTTCCATGGACAGAAATAAAGTGGAGCTTTGTGCTGCTGGAACTCGGGCGGTTGTGCTGCGGTGCACCCTCCTGTGCGAGCGGCGACCTTGAAGTCTGGCTTGGGGCCATCGTGAAGGCAATGGGAGCCTGGGATGCTGAGGTGGAGCCCGGGGGAGTCTGCCAGAAGGAGGCAGGGGAGAATTTGGCCCTTAGGCTGCAGAGAGACTGAGGAGGAAATGGGGAGAAATGGAAAGGCACCCGCAGGACTCATCAGGGAAGCGGAGGAGAAGGAAAGTCACTTTGGAGAGGGCACATGGCGGGCGTTTGAACAGAAACTCATGCTGTTGGAAACTTTCTCCAACAGCTCAGCCTGCACTGGTCTGGGGTCTCCATGAACTTCCTCTCCCCAGCTCCTGGCCTCCGGGGTCCTCTGTGGGCCCCTGAGCCCACCTGCCACTGTGCCCCGCAGTTCCCGTGACCCAGGGGCTGGCACGGAGGAGCAGGTTGGCCCTCCTAGCACCTGCCACATACTGGCTCCGGCAGCTTGAAATATTAATACTCTATTGACCTGAGTTTCTCAAATTAATTTCATTTTATTTGGACCATGATGGAGTTTAACATAAGATAACAGCAAACCTTTGCCAACCTCAGACAGTTTAATAACCAAAAACCTTTGATTAAAAATTTTAATAGTCTGGAAGGATGGAACCTGTAGGGTCGGGACAAATTAAGCCTCTGCCATTCACATTGATGTACATTTTTCTGACTGGAATGGGGAAATCTATTTTCTTACTACTTTTCCAAGGGAACCGGAAAAAAAAAATTAAACTCTTTAAAACAAGGTTTTCTTACAAAATGAACTTCCATTCTGACAGCATGGCTCTTCTTTACTTACTGGGAGTCACAGGTGTGCAGGGAGGTGAGTCCTCAGCCTCCACCATCCCGCGTGGGATCTGTGTGTCGGTCTCCTGGGGCTGCTGTAACAGATGCCACAAACCGAGGGGCTTAAAGCAACAGGAATGTATTCTCTCACTGTTTCAGAAGGCAGAGGTCCGAAGTCCAGGCGTCCTCAGAGCCACGTTCCCTTGGAGGCTCCGGGGAGAGTCCTTCCTTGTCCCCTGGAGTTTCTGGTGGCTGTGACCACATTGCCCCAACCTCTGCCTCTGCCTCTGCCTTCATGGCCTTCTGCCCGCTGTGTGTCTCCTCTGTGTTTCCTGGAAGGACATTCATCCATGGACTTAGGGCCCACCTGGGCAATCCAGGATAACCTCATCTTGAGATCCTTCACTGAATTACTTCCACAAAATAAGGCCACATTTTCCAAATAAGGTCCTAGCCACAAGTACCGGGGATTAAGACTTGGACATATCTTTTGGGGGCCATGATACTTCAACCCATTAAAAGCCTCCTATCAACCTGGGAGGAGGGTGATCATTGAAGAAGCTGAGGGTCTCTGGCCCAGTGAGAAGGAAGCATGACCAGATTTGGGTTCCTGTGCTGGCACTGTGGTGGAAAGAGCACCCCGATCCTGGCTGGTGGGGAGGGCAGGGGTTGGTATGGACTGGACGTTTATGTTCCCCAAAATTCATATTTGGGAGCCATAACCCCCAATGTGAAGGTATTAGAAGGTGGGGCTGGTGATTAGGAGGTGATTAAGGTTAGATGAGGTCATGAGGATAGGCCCCCATGATGGGATTAGTGCCCTTATAAGAAGAGGCACAAGAGAACTTGTCTACTGCTCCCCTACCCCTGCCCCATGCCATGTAAGGACACAGTGAGAAGGTGGCCATCTGCAAGCCAGGAGAGAGCCCTCACCAGGCACTGACTGTGAGGAAGAAATGTTTAAGCAGTTAGTTTCTGGTGTTTTGTTACGGCAGTCCAAACTAAGAGAGTGAAGTCAGCCTTCAGGAAGTCAGCACAGATGTCCTGATCACTCTCCAATTCTCCTTACGTTTATCTATCTATCTATCTATCATCTATCTATCATCTCTGTCATCTGTCCTCTTTCAATCAGTCTGTCATATATTTATCTTCTGTTATCTATCATCTATCAACTTCTATCTATCTATATATCATCTGTCTATTATCTGTCATCTATCTGTCTTTCTATCTTTTATCTATCATCTACCTACCTATTATCTATCATCTATCTATGTATCTATCTATCATGGTCACGTGTTTATCATCTAGCTATCATCTATCTATCTATCTATCTATCTATCTATCTATCTATCTATCTATCAATCATCAATCCATCCATCCATTCATCCATCTGTTTCAAGGGCTTGGAATGTATGCATTTTTGACCCAGAAATGTTCCTCTTCTGGGAATTTATTTATCCTTAGGTGCACTTCAAACAGGCATTGAGCTGTACACCCTGGATGCCAGCTGCAGTAGGGTCTTTAATACTGAAAAATAGGAAATGATCATGTCTAAAATAGGGGACTGGTTACATAAATGAACTGGAATCATAGGATATTTATTTACTAACATGAACTGATACTTGCTGACTGAAACCACAGGATATTTACTGACATGCCGCATTGCTCCATGAAAAAAAGTTAGAAAGGAGAATAGATATAGGGTAGCAATTTCACAGAGAGGACCAGGCAGAGGAAGGGACCTGACAGCAGAGTCAGATGGTAACAGCCTCTCGTTCTCAGGATCACAGGGGATATTTATAAAATGTTTGTTTTCTCTGTTTTCTGTTTTTCTGCATCTGAAATGCTGATGAAGTCCTGGGATCCAGAGAAGTGGTTTTGGCCCCCAGAGAGCTCCTAGTGGAGCTGGAAAAAAAAAAACCAAAACAGACACAAAAGACACATAGGCACCTATTTATAATGCCACGTGGTTGTCAGGAACAGACCATGGACAAAGTCACCATGGCAGGGAAGGCTGGGCAGGATGTGGGAGGGAGGTCCTTCCTGGCAGAGGAACAGCCAGGGCAAAAGCCTGGCCGTGGGTGCAGCTGTGCTGCATTGGGGTGCAAGTGTCTGGCAGGCTGGGGTGCAGAGAGTGTGTAGAGAGGAGAGCAGAGGGAGGCTGGGAGCTGGGTGAGGACAGAGACCACCATGGGGAACTGCTGAGTTCTTAAAAAATATATAGTAGACTATAAAAATACTGTAAGTATAAATGTAGATGTACAACATGCTATTTTGATACACATATAGGTAGTAAAATGGTTATGATAGGCAAGCAAATTAACAGATTATCTCACATAGTTACCCCCTTTTTTGTGGCAAGAGCACCTAAATTTTACTCTTTTAGCAAAAATCCTGAGCGCAACGCAATATTATGAAGTGTCATCCTTAGGCTGTGCACTGGACCTCTAGAACTCCTCAGCCTCTGTATCTGCTTCGTATCCCTTGGCTCACAGTTCTCCAGTTCCTACCCCAACCCCACCATGACCACTGTTTTATTTTCTATCTCCTTTTTAAAAAAGGAATAAAAAGGAGTAGCCTCCTTTTTTTTTGAGATGGAGTCTCACTCTGTCACCCAGGCTGGAGTGCAGTGGCACGATCTTGGCTCACTGCAACTTCCGCCTCCTGGGTTCAAGTGATTTTCCTGCCTCAGGCTCCTAAGTAGCTGGGATTACAGGTGCCCGCCACCACGCCTGGCCAATTTTTTGTATTTTTAGTAGAGACGGGGTTTCACTGTGTTAGCCAGGGTAGTCTCGATCTCCTGACCTCATGATCTATCCGCCTTGGTCTCCCAAGTGCTGGGATTACAGGCGTGAGTCACTGCGCCCAGGCGCCTCCTTTCTAAAAAAAGGTTCCACGCGGATACTGAGAACAGCTTGCTCATGTCTCACAGTGGGGCTTTCTTCTCCCGGGGTCCTTGGGAGCTATTGTGTTTTAAGTGGGGACATGATGAGACCACAGCTGGGCTTTGGGAGCTCATGGGGTGCCGTGGAGGATGGAGTGGTAGGAGGCGATTCTGGAAGCTGGGACACCAGATCAGGGGCCAGGGCAGTGAGTGCTCCAGAACCTTCCATCCCTGACACTGGAGCCACACATTGCTTGTCTATGATGCCATGCTCCCACCTTGGGGACAGGGGCCATTGTCATCTGAAATAAATTAAAACTCTCCAGGCTACTATTTCTGATGGAGACCCCCATTTCCGTGGTGGCCCCTGACGCCGGCTGTCCTCCAGGAATAAGCTGGGGTCCGCTGGTGCTGCTGTGGCTGCCGATGCATTTGTTTATGTCTTCAGTGCTGTGGAGAGGAGTGGCACAGGCCTGGATTCCCCAGGGAGACAGTAAACTGTCAAGCTTGTGTTTATTATTATAACACGCATATTTGAAACTCCACAAACCTCCGATCCAGGGAGAGATGGAAATACGTTAGCCTCAAAACATGCTTCAAAATACTTTGGTCTCAAGAAAACCTCTCAAGTCCAGCAAATAGGTTCTGGGACCCAGTGAACCCAAATCGCCCTCAGCCCTTGTTGAGAAAATCACTTTCTGGTGAGCGATCGAAGCCATTTACTGCACTTTATTATGTTGCCTTGGCAAGATGAGTTTGGGCAGAGAAGAAAGTACAAGAATGAAGTTTAATCAAACTCGAGCCTGGCCTTGGGAATAGCTGAAAAGTTAGCATTAAAACAACAGCTGCAGGTGAAGCTATTCCATGGGCCACATCACCGCACCCACCCCCTCTTTGGGAGGGTGAGGGTGGGGTGAGCCTCGGAGTGGTGAAAAGAGGTGCCATCAAAGTACAGCCGGGTTTCTGTTCCTGTTTTCTGGTCCCTTCCTTGTTGAGTCTCCAGGGGCCCTACCAAAAGGTTTGGGGTTGCTCTCTCTGCCTGAGAATCACCCTCCATATCCAGACCTGGAGGAGTGCCCAGGGTGGTTGAGCTTTGGTGGAGAAAACTGGTAGCTTAGGATATTCATGAAGCTGAGCTGGGGTTCCAAGGACACGATCCCACTGCAGGGTCCTCGTCAGCGTGCTGACAGTGTCTGCATAGCTGGAGAGCCAACCCCAGGCTCCGATACAGTGGAGACTGCTGTGCCTGCTGAGGTGTGTTTTGTTTTTCTTTTTTTTTCTTTTTTTCTTTTTTTCCTGGTCCCTCAAGCCCCAACAGCCTGTCCTGGTGCAGTCCTTCCCTCTGACTTGGCTTGAAATTTCTCCCAGGCCGAGGCAGTGAGCCGTGACCCCAATTCCGTGTCAGGGGCAAGAGTGAATTCTGGGTTCTGAGGCCCGGCTACCTCGTCTCTCCAGCAGCCCAGGAAGGTGAACTGCGAAACTTCCTTAAAAGGGTCCAACTAAGCAAGCCCTTCACATCTTCAGAGGCAGCCTGTGAAACTATGGAAGGAGATTTGCTTCTGCGGCATCCCAGGTTCTAGGGGCTGTAGGGGTTCTCCTCTGGACAGGCCAAGGGTTACCTTACAGATGCCGAAGGAGAAGTTAATGAGCGGAGAAGAAAAGGTGAACTTCTAACAGCTGGGGGTGGGAGTTTTCTTGGGGGAGAGAAAAAATTGAAAAAAACCTAAGTCATTCCTCCTTTTATACAATTAAAAAGGAAGTTATAGTAAAATAGGCTTCTTTTTAGTTTACAGTTCCATGAATTTTAATACACATATAGACTCATAAAACTCCACCTTGCTTAGGGCACAGAACAGCCCCATCATCCCACGAAGCCCCCTCATGCTACCCTCTGTGTCAGCACCCGTCTGTCATCCCACTCCTGGCCATCACTGATCTGTCCTTTGTCACCATGATTTTCTATTTTGAAGAATAACATACACATGGAATCATGTTGTGTGTTTGTTGCCATTTGAGACAGGCTTCTTTCGCTCAGCAAAATGCCTCTGAGATTCATCCAAATTGTGGATCAAGAGTTTCCTCCTTTTTGTTGCTGAGTAGAATTCCATTGTATGGACACATCAGTTTGTGTATGCATTTGTCTGAAGGACCTTTGGTTTGTTTCTAGTTTCTGATGATTATAAGTAGAGCTGCTCTAAATATCTGCGTACAGGTCTTTGTGCAAACCTAAGTTTTTATTTCTCCAGGGACAATGCCTAGGAGAGAGATGACTGAGTCCTATGGTAAGTGTATGTTTAAGTTTATTTTAAAAACTGCCAAACTGTCTTATTGAATGACTATACCGTTTTGTATTCCCGTGAATAATGATGAGCGCTCCAGTTGCTCCATGTCCTTGCCTCCATTTGATATTATCGTATTTTGACTTTACCACGTGTTTGCTGTTTCCAATGTCTCCTTCAAAACTCATGTCGAAATTTAACTGTCACGGTGGAACCGTTAAGAGGCAATTGGGTCGTGAGAGCTCTGCTTTCATGAATGAATTGGTGCCATTATTGTGGGAGTGGGTTCCTGACGAAAAGCTCGTTCATCCCACTCTGCCTGCTCACCTGTGCACACCCTTTTATCCTTCTTCCTTCACCTCTGGGATGTGGGATGACACAGCATGAAGGCCCTCATCAGATGCTGGCCCCTTGATCTTAGACATTCCAGGTTCAGAACTGTAAAAAACAAATCTCTGTTCTTTATAAAGTACCCAGTCTGTGGTTTTCTGTTATAGCAGCCAAAATGGACTAAGACAGTGGTGGTCTCTCGTTGTGATTTCAGTTTGCATTTTCCTAATAACTAATGGTGTTGAACTTCATTTCATGTGCTTATTTGCCATCCACATAACCTCTTTGGTGAAACACCCGTTTAAGCCTTTTGACCTTTTAAAATTGAGTTGTTGAGTATTGAGAGTTCTTTATATATTCTCAATATAAGGCTTTTGTTGGATATGTGATTTATGCATAGTTTCTCTCTTCATTCTTCTAACGGTTGCTTTGGAAGAGAAAACATGTTTAATTTTGCCAAAATTTAATTTGTCTATTTTTTGGTTGTTGTTTTATGAATCATGCTTTTGGTGTCATGGCTAAGAACTCTTTTGCTAAACCTAAGTGGTAAATATTTTCTCCTGTATTTTCTTCTAAAAGTTTACAGTTTTCCATTTTCCATTTAGATTTTTGATCCATTTGAGTTAATTTTTGTATAAAAGTGAGGTGTAGGTTAAGGTTTTTTTTGTGTGCGTGTGTGTGTTTTGCTTATGGATGACCAATACCATTTGTTGAAAAGACCACCCTTTCATTATTGAATTGCATGTGTACCTTTATGAAAACTCAGTGAGTTGTACTTGTGTGGTCTGTTACATTGATCTATGTGTCAGCCCACTGCTAATACCACCCAGTCTTGACTGCTGTAGCTGAAGCCCATTAAGCCTAAATATCTGTAGGGTGATTCTTCCTGTTTCCATTTTCCCTTTCAAATTTGTCTTAGCTACCCTAGTTCCTTTTATAACCAGTTTGTCTATATCTTCAAAAATCCTACTGGATTTTGGTGGGAATTGAATTAAATGTATAGATCCATTTAGGAAAGATTGGAATCTCTTCTACATGAATCTTCCAAGCCATGAGCATGTTATATCTCCACGTTTAGTTAGGTTTTTAGTTTCTTTTCTTTGTTTTTTTTGAGATTTTTGAGATGAAGTCTCACTCTTGTCACCTAGGCTGGAGTGTAGTGGCGCGATCTCAGTTCACTGCAACCTCCGACTCCAAGGTTCAAGCGATTCTCCTGCCTCAGCCTCCCAAGTAGCTGGGATTACAGGCGCCTGCCAACACGCCCGGCTAATTTTTGTATTTTTAGTATAGATGGGGTTTCACCATGTTGGCCACACTGGTCTTGAGTTCCTGACCTCAGGTGATCCGCCCACCTCAGCCTCCCAAAGTGCTGGGATTACAGGCATGAGTGACTGCACCTGGCAGTTTTTAGTTTCTTTTATAAGCATCTTTAGTTTTCATTATACAGTTATTGTACATGTTTTGTTAGATTATTTTCAATTATCCTGTATTTTAAGAGATATGTAAGTGATATTAACTTTTAAATTTTGTTTCCACATGTTCATTGCTGTTATGTAGAAGTATTATTGACTTTGTGTGTTGACCTTGCATCCTGCAACTCTGAAAAACTTATTCATTTGTTAGTTTTTTGGGGGTGTATTCACAGGTCATTCTACAGAGATAATCATATCATCTGCAAATAGGAACGGTTTTATTTCTTCCTTTCCAATCTGTATGCATTTTATTTCTTTTTCTTGCCTTATTGCCCTATCTAGTATTTACCTACGTAGTATCTTCACAGAATGAAGAATAAGAGTTACAAAAGTGGGCATCCTTGCCTTGTTCCTGATCTTAGGGAGAAAGCATTCAGTCATTCACAATTTAATATGATGCTAGCTGTAAGTATTTTGCAAAATGTTCCTTATCAGGTTGAGGAAGTTCCCTTATGTTCCTACTTTGCCAAAAGTTTTTATCATAAGTGGACATTTTCCAGTGATTTTTCTGCATCAATTAATATATGAATTATTTTATTTAGAATGTTAATGTGGTAGATTAAAAATCCATTGATGGAATTTTGAAGATTGAACTAGCCTTGCATTTCCAGGATATTCTTTTAATACATTGCTGGACTCAGTTTGCTAATTTTATCTCAAAGAGTTTTGTATCTATATTAATGAAGAATATTGGTCTGTGGGGTTTTTTTTTTTCTGATACTGCTGAGAAACAGTCTTTTATTGAGTAAAACACCTTGAAAACCTCTTAGGGTATGAAAGATGAATCTCTGTATCTATTTTTCTGGGCATGGTGGGGAAAATTGGACCACGTGTTGCCTAATTATAGGAGCAGAAATGGGGTGCAGGTTCATGAAGGTGATAGTAGTGGTGAAGATGCAGGTTGAAGTTAGGGTTGGAAAAGAGAAGAGAGTTAATGAATGAGAGGAGGGAGGCGGGTGTGAGGGAGAGAGGAACCCAGCTATGGGCTGGAAGCTGGAGTATCCCAGGAAGTGGTGCTAGGGAGGGCTGAGTGGTTAGGCAAAGGTGCTCTTCATAACAGGAATGTATGGAATCAGGCTTCAGCCTGGTGCTGGGTGGGGCTGAGTGTCACTACCTCTGCACCCTCAGCACCAGTAGCAAGCCCACAGCACCCACAGCCTTGGGTGGGAGGGGCTTTGGATGTCAGGAACCAAGCAAGGAAGCGAGCAAGAGTCGGGAGCTCTGGGGTTCAACAGGGATATTGCATGCCTGCTGGGAATTGCAAATGGGTGGAAAATGCAGTGGAGCCAGGAAAACCTGTAGCCCCCACCAAGATAAAACAAACTCCTTCAAGAGGGGAAGGGAAAGTGTGAAGTTTTCACATGTTGAACCCGGATTTGGGTCTACTTTTATTTAATTATTGAAAGACAGGGTGACTCCATAAAACTGGAGGACTTTGGGGAGATTTGGCAGCTCAGTGTGGGTTGTGGTGGTGGCGGCGATGTCTTTTCTCAGTAAAGCCTCCCAAGAGAGGCTTTTCTCAGCAATCCCTCCGACTATGGTGGCTCCATCCCTTGCCATCCCTTTCCTGCTTCCCTGTTCTTATTTTGTGGCACTTGCCACTTCTTGCACTTCATTATATCATTAGTTGTTTACTGCCTCTCTTTATCTCCCAGAATGTCAGCTTCATGAGGGCAGGACTCAGGCTCTGCTCTATCCTCAGAGCTTGGGACAAGTTCCTGGCACGTAACAGACTGCCCATAAATATTTTTTGAGTAAATGCAGAAATAAGTGTCTCCTTCAGGCTCTCCACCTCTGGCATATCCTGGGCCAGGGGCTGTGGGCTAGGTGGACTCAGGCAAGGTGTGGCCCATGCCCACCCATGCAAGCCCTGCTGCTTGTCAGTGGCAGCTGTGCACATGGCCTATTCCAGTCCCAAGTACTGGTCTCCCAGCCCTCGATCTGACCCGGTTCAAGCCGGCCGTGCTGTTTCCCTTCAGCAGCACACTGCAGGGCGGGGCCAAATCTCCTACACATGGGTTGAATCATGCCTGCCAAAAATACATGGTGAAGTCCTAACCTCAGTACCTGTGAATGTGACATTATTTGGAAACAGAATCTTTGCAGATGTCATTGAGGGCGGGGGGGCGCAAATCCAATGATTGATGTCCTTATAAGAAGAGGGAGATCTGGAGAGGGGAGGAGGCCATGTGAAGATGGAGGTGAGATGTGAGTGAGGCAATCACAAGCCAGGGAACTCCAAGGATGACCACACTTACCAGAAACCAGAAGAGGCCAGGTAGGATTCTTCTACAGACCTTCAGTGGGAGGGCAGTCAACACGTTGAACTTGGACTTCCAGCCCCCAGAACGGTGAGAGAATAAATCTTCTATGCAGGTGGGAGTGGGGCTCAGTGACCAGCTGGGTCTGTTTGCAGCCAGAGAAGAAAGGGCAGAGTGGGCAGGGGTCAGGCTTGGTGTCTGCCCAAGACAGGGGCCAAGGAAGCCCATAACAGCCACCGAGTGCCTGAGTCATCTCAGCACTGGCACAGAGCGACTGGCCCCAAGGGGACCCTGGCCGCTGTCCCTCCGGCTTCCTCTCTCTATGATGGATAGGGTCGGGACTGCCGTGGGGACAGCCTGTGCTCTTCTGAGTCAGACCAGTTGCTTCTCAGCAGGGACCACAACATTTCCCGTGGCTCAGCTCAGGACAGTGGCTGGGGAGCTTCTCCGGGAGCATTCCTGGGAGGGCTTGGCTGGTGCATAGCAGGAAAATAAACCAAACACTCTTTTCTCTGCTCTTCTCTCATCACTTGATGCAGAACACTTCTGACACCAAGAATGTGAGTTCCCCCCACCCCCAGCCATCAATTCAGTTCTCCAGCAGACACCAGCTGGGCATCCTCGAATTCAGTTCTCATGCGATCTCCCTGGCGTTAGTGTCAGGTGAAGAGCTCAGCCCCACAAGACTGCCCCATTCAGATGCCAGTCACGAGTCTGAGCCTGCAGACCTCCTGACCGATGGCTGTAAATCAAGGTTCCGCCATCTGCTAAGATGGCTTAGAGAACTCAGGGAAACTTGTTACTTACATTTATGGTTTATTATAAAGGGTACAGAGGGACAACCAGACAGAGATGCACAGGGCAGGCACGGGGCACAGGACACGGGGCTTCCATGCCCTCTCTGCAGCGTTCCACCCTCCAGGTACCCCCATATGCTTAGTTATTTGGAAGCACTCAAAACCCCATAGTGGAGGGATTTTCATGGAGGCTTCATCATGTAGACCAGATAGATGATTAACTCAGTCTCCAGCCGCTGTCCCCTTTCTGGAGGATGGTGAGAGTGGGGCAGCTGTAACCCCCCTGTGAATATAACTCCATTGGCCTGGGATCCACACCCCCATCCCCCACAGCAGCCACAGCAAGTCCCACCCAAGGAGAGGCTGAGCTCAGACACGCTTATCCCTGCCCACACCTGGTGTTCTTTCTCTACCTGCCCTGGTAGCCACAGACAGCGGTCATAATCTCTTGGGAACCCTACGGCCCTGCCCACTGTCTGAGAATCCTGAATACTTTACAGATACCTCTAGGGAAAGTTTGTGTCCTCCTTATGGGACGGTAGCTGTTGCACTGTTGAAAGTGCCACCTCCTGGCTGGAGGCCAAGGAACATAAAGCCCGCGCACTAAACAAAAACACAGCCGAGGACCCTCACGGAGTTCACCTCACTCCTCTGCTGCCTCCACTGGAGCAGATGCTGGTATCCACAGCTGCAAGACCTGAAGACAGATCATATCACATCACAGGACTCTTTGCAGGCAGACACTCTCCAGTACCAGCCCAGAGCCCAGTAGCTCCACTGGGTGGCTAGACCCAGAAGAACAAAAACAATCACTACAGTTCGGCTCCCAGGAAGCCCCATCCCTAGGGGGAGGGGGGAGAACACCACCTCAAGGGAGCACCCCATGGAACAAAAGAATCTGAACAGCATCCCTTGAATCCCAGATCTTCCCTCTGACGTAGTCTACCCAAAGGAGAAGGAACCAGAAAAAAAATTCTGGCAATATGATAAAACAAGGCTCTTTACCACCACCAAAAGGTCACACTAGCCCACCAGCAATGGATCCAAACCAAGAAGAAATCCCTGAATTGCCAGAAACAGAATTTAGAAGGTCGATTATTAAGCTAATCAAGGAGGCACCAGTGAAAGGCAAAGTCCAACTTAAAGAAATAAAAACATAACACAGGATATGAAAGGAAAATTCTTCAGTGAGACACAGAGCATAAATTAAAAAAAAAACACAACTTCCAGAAATCAAGGACACACTTAGAGAAATGCAAAATGCACTGGAAAGTCTCAGCAATAGAATCAAACAAGCAGAAGAGAGAACCTCAGAGCTCAAAGACAAGGCTTTCAAATTAACCCAATCCATCAAATACAAAGAAAAAAGAATAAAAAAAATAACAAAGTCTCCAAGAAGTTTGGAACTAGGTTAAGCATCCAAACCTAAGAATAATTGGTGTTCCTGGGGAAAAAAGAAATCTAAAAGTTTGGAAAACATATTTGAGGGAATAATTGAGGAAAACTTCCCTGGCTTTGCTAGAGATCTAGACAAGAAGCTCAAAGAACACCTGGGAAATTCATTGCAAAATGATCATTGCTTAGGTACATTGTCCTCAGGTTATCAAAGTCAAGACGAAGAAAAGAATCTTAAGAGCTATGAGGCAAAAGCATCAGGTAACCTATAAAGGAAAAACCAGAGTAACAGCAGATTTCACAGCAGAAAAGCTAGAAGGGATTGGAGTCCTATTTTTAGCCTGCTTAAACAAAACAATTATCAGCCAGTGATTTTGTATCCAGTGAAACTAAGCTTCATAAATGAAGGATAGATACAGTCTTTTCCAGACAAACAAATGCCCAGAGAATTTGCCACTACCAAGCCAGCACTACAAGAACTGCTAAAAGGAGCTCTAAATCTTTAAACAAATGCTTGAAATACACCAAAATAGAATCTCCTTAAAGCATAAATCTCACGGGACCTATATAACAATAACACAATGAAAAAAGTATTCAGTCAACAAATAGCACAATGAATAAAATAGTACCTCACATCTCAATACTAACATTGAATGTAAATGGCCTAAATGCTGCACTTAAAATATACAGAATGGCAGGATGAATAAGAATTCACCAGCCAAGTTTCTGCTGTCTTCGGGAGACTCACCTAACACATAAGGACTCACAGAAACTTAAGGTAAAGGGGAGGAAAAATATATTCAGTGCAAATGGACACCAAAAGTGAGCAGGAGTAGCTATTCTTATATCAGAAAAAACAAACTTTAAAGCAACAGCAGTTAAAAAAGACAAAGAGGGATGTTATGTAATGATGAAAGGATTAAACAGGAAAATATCACAATTCTAAATATATATGCACCTTACACTGGAGCTCCCAAATTTATAAAACAATTACTACTAGACCTAAGACATGAGATAGATGGCAACACAATAATAGTGGGGAATTTCAGTACTCCACTGACAGCCGTAGACAGGTCATCCAGACAGATAGTCAGTGAAGAAACAATAGCCTTAAACTATGCCCTACAACTAATGGACTTAGCAGATACTTAGGAACGTTCTACCTAACAACTGCAGAATATCCATTCTGTTCCCCAGCACATGAAACATTCTCCAAGGTGGACCATACGATAGGCCATAAAACAAGTCACATTAAATTTAAGAAAATCAAAATTATATCAAGTACTGTCTCGGACCACATTGGAATAAAATTGGAAATCAACTCCAAAAGGATCTCTCAAAACCATGCAAACACATAGAAGTTAAATAACCTGCTCCTGAATAATCACTGGGCCAATGATGAAATCAAGATGGAAATGAAAAAATTCTTTGAACTGAATGATAATAATGACACAACCTGTCAAAACCTCTGGGATACAGCAAAAGCGGTGCTAAGAAGAAAGTTCATCGCATTAAATGCCTACATCAAAAAGTCTGAAAGAGCACAAATAGACAATCTAAGGTCACACCTCGTGAAACTGGAGAAACAAGAACAATCCAAACCCAAACCCAGCAGAAGAAAATAAATAATGAAGGTCAGAGCAGAACTAAGTGAAATTGAAACAAACGAATGAAAATACAAAAGATAAATGGAACAAAAAGCTGATTCTTTGAAAAGATAAATTGATAGAACATTAATGAGATTAACCAATAAAAGAAGAGAGAAGATCCAAATAAGCTCAATTAGAAACAAAATGGGAGATATCACAACGGATACAACAGAAATACAAAAGATCATTCGAGGCTACTATGAACACCTTTATGCACATAAACAATAAAACCTAGAGGAGATAGATAAATTCCTGGAAATATACAGCCCTCTTATGTTAATCCAGGAAGATATAGAATCTCTGAACAGATCAGTAACAAGCAGTGAGATTGAAATGGAAATAAAAATATTGCCAAAAAATGTCCAGGACTAGATGGATTTACAGCTGAATTCTATCAGACATTCAAAGAAAAATTGATACGAATCCTATTGATACTATTCCAAAAGACCGAGAAAGAGGGAATCCTCCCTAAATCATTCTATGAAGTCAGTATCACCCTAACACCAAAAGCAGGGAAGGACATACAAAAATAGAAAACTACAGGCCAATATCCCTGATGAACATGGATGCAACAATCCTCAACAAAATACTAGCTAACTGAATCCAACAGCACATCCAAAAGATAATCCACCATGATCAAGTAGGTTTCATACCAGGGATGCAGGGATGGTTTAACATACGTAAGTCAATAAATGTGATACACCATATAAAGAGAATTAAAGACAAAAATTATATGATTATCTTACCAGATGCAGAAAAAACGTTTGACAAAATCCAACTTCGCTTTATGATTAAAACCCTCAGCAAAATCTGCATAGAAGGGACAAACCATAGGTACAAAAGTCATCTATGATAAACCCATAGCCAACATTGTACTGAACAGGGAGAAGTTGAAAGCATTCCTCTTGAGAATGGAACAGGACAAGGATGCCCACTTTCGCCACTTCTATTCAACATAGTACTAGAAGTCCTAGCAAGAGCAATCAGGCAAGAGGAATAAATAAAGGTCGTCCAAATCAGTAAAGAGGAAGTCAAACTGTTGCTGTTTGCTGACGATGGGATCATATACCGAGAAAACCCTAAAGACTCATCCAAATAGCTCCTAGAACTGGTAAGTGAATTTAGCAAAGTTTCAGGATACAAAATTAATGTACACAAATCAGTAGCCCTGCTGTACACCAACAGTGACCAAGCTGAGAATCAAATCAAGAACTTAACCCCTTTCACAATAGCCACAAAAATATTAAAATACTTAGGAATATACCTAACCAAGGATGTGAAAGACATCTACAAGGAAAAGTACAAAACACTGCTGAAAGAAAGCATAGATGACACAAACAAATGGAAACACATCCCACGCTCATGGATGGGTAGAATCAATATTGTGAAAATGATCACACTGCCAAAAGCAATCTACAAATTCAATGCAATCCCCATCAAAATGCCACTGTCAGTCTTTATGGAACTAGAAGAAACAGTCCTAAAATTCATATGGAACCAAAAAAGAGCCTGCATAGTCAAAGTAAGACTAAGCAAAAAGAACAAATCTGGAGGTATCACATTCCTTGACTTCAAACTACACTATAAGACTATACTCACCAAAACAGCATGGTACTGACACAAAAATAAGCGCATAGACCAATGGAACAGAATAGAGACCCCAGAAAAAAGCTAAATGCTTACAGCCAAGTGATCTTTGACAAAGCAAACAAAAACATAAATTGGGGAAAGGACACCCTGTTCAACAAATGGTGCTGGGATAATTGACTAGCTACTTGTAGAAGAATGAAACTGGATCTTCATCTCTCACCTTTTACAAAAATCGACTTAAGATGGATCAAAGACTTAAATCTAAGACCTGAACTGTAAAGATTCTAGAAGATAACATTGGAAAAAGCCTTCTAGACATTGGCTTAGGCGAAGACTTTATGACCAAGAACCCAAAAGCATATGCAACAAAAACAAAGAAAAATAGATGGAACTTAATCTGAAAAGTTTCTGCACAGCAAAAGAAATGATCAGCAGAGTAAACAGACAACCCACAGAGTGGGAGAAAATCTTCACAATCTATACATCTGACAGAGGACTAATATCCAGAATATCCACAAAGAACTCAAATCGGCAAGAAAAAACGAACAAACAATCCCATAAAAAAGTAGGCTAGGGACATGAATAGACAATTCTCAAAAGAAGACATACAAATGGGCAACAGGCATATGGAAAAAAAATGCTCAAAATCACTAATTATCAGGGAAATGCAAATCAAAACCACGGTGTGATACCCCCTCACTCCTGCAAGAATGGCCATAATAAAAAAAATAGATGTTGGTGTGGATATGGTGAAAAGGAAACACTTTTACACAGTTAATGGGAATATAAACTAGTACAAACACTATGGAAAAGAGTGTGAGAAGATTCCTTAAAAAGTAGAACTGCCATTTGATGCAGAAATCCCACTACTGGGTATCTACCCAGAGGAAAGAAAGTGATTACATGAAAAAAATTCTTGCACGTGCATGTTTATAGCAGCACAATTTGCAATTGCAAAAATATGAAAACAGCCCAAATGCCCATCAATGAATGAGTGGATAAAGAAAATGTGATATATATGAAAATGCCCATATATGGAATACTACTCAGACAAAAAAAAAAAAAACAAAAAAAAAAAAAAAAAACAAACAAAAACAAACAAAAAAAACCGAACAAAATAATGGCATTCACAGCAACCTGGATGGACTTGGAGACGATTATTCTAAGTGAAGTAACTTAGGAATGGAAAACCAAACATCTTAAGTTCTCATTCATATGTGGGAGCTAAGCTACGAAGACGCAAAGGCATAAGAATGATACATTGGACTCTGGGGACTTGCAGGGAAGGGTGGAGGGTGGTGAAGGATAAAAGACTATACATTGGGGACAGTGTACACTGCTCAGGTGATGGATGCACCAAAATCTCAGAAATCACCAGTAAATAATTTATTCATGAAAGCAAACACCACATGCTCCCCAAGGCCTACTGAAATAAAACAATAATAATAAAAAAAATCTGGCCCCTCTTGGAAAGCTGCCTGGAGCAGGGAGAGGCTGCAGAGGGGACAAGCCTGGGGTGGGAGATGAAGGAAGTGGGAAGTGGATTGTATTAGTCTTGGGTGGGGTGTGTTCTCAGCAAGGAGCAGAAGGCACTCAGGCTAGTGGAGCCAGAACCTTCTGAGGTCAGGATGAAGCAGACTTAGGGCCCCTGAGGCAGGTCTCTCTGTCTCTTCTTGCAGCTTCTCCAAGCCCCAAGTCTATGTGGCCCAACTTACCAATGCCACTACCCTTCATTCAAAGTCCTGATTGTTGGGAGAGAGACCCTGATAGGACCAGCTTGGGGTGGGTGTTCCCTGCTGCTGCAGTGGTGGTGGGTCACGTGGTGGGGTCACGTGGTTTGTGAGCCTGCCCTGCAGATTTTGGCCTTGCCAGCCTTGATAATTGCGTGAGCCAATTTCTTATGATAAAATCTATCTTTCTGTATACAGAGGGTCTCCAACTTATGACGGTTCGAATTACAATCTTTTGACTTTATGATGATGGTGCTTTCAGCTGTGTATTTTAGCAGTGAGGACCCACACAACCATTCTCTTTTTTACCTCCAGTACAGTATTCAGTATGTTACATGAGATATTCAATACCTTATTACAAAATAACTTTGTATTAGAGGATTTTGCCCAACTGTAGGCTAATGCAAGTGTCTGAGTACATTTAAGGTAGGCTAGGCTAAGCTATGATGAGAGGGAGGTTAGCTGTAATTAATGCATTTTCAACTTAATGATATTGTCAACTTACAGTGGGTTTATCTGGATGCAGCCTCATCATAAACCAGGCAGCATTTGTAGTTGGCAACAGAATTCCTCTGCAGGAGGGAACTGTCTTTATTTGGGAAAACACCTGCATGAACTGCTAAAGGTGGAAGTGGATGTCTGAAGGCCCAGCAAGAGAAGGTTCTTTAGAAAGGATCAGGAATTTGGAGCAGAGTGGGAGCAAGGAAGAGAAAAGGAAAGATTGGATTAGGCAGTCATGGAGGTTGAATGTTTGGCTCCAAGTTATCCTTGTTCTGCAATGGGAAGCCCTTTGTGGCTACTCACCTCCCCATAAACCTAAGCTTTCTGCTCATGCAGCTGTTGTGTGCCTGCTTCTTATGGGGACCCTGGTGGGGGATGCTGCTCTTCCATGCACACTGATGAGGGGTAGACAGGAAAGAGCACCCACAGATACATGTTGGAGACTAGGAGCTGCACAGAGTCAGGCAGGTCTCCTCCACAGAGTGACTCAGGGATCAAGCCTTTCCTTTTGTGGCTCCCAGGTCCAACAGGATGCAGCCTCTTGGGATGCGAAAAGCATGGGGAGATGTTAAGCTTCCTTGTGAGCACAGCTAGGGCTTCGGGTTCATTTTGTCTACACCCAAAGGGCAAGGAACCCCCAGCTCACCTTGGCGTTGCAGGCTATGGCCAACTCCAGCAGAAAGCAGCAACTCATAAAGAGCGGAGTTGCCTGTGCCCCCCTCCCTGTCCCTACTCAGGGGACCAGGTGTTTGGGACTATGCGGGCAGCCAGTTCCTGCCGCCACCAGGGCTGGGTGGTTCTGATTCTCACTGTGACTCCTGCATAGCAGTGAGAGGCTGTTCTCTGCCAGCCTCCCATCCTTGTTACATTCCTCCCACAGCTGGACCTCCCTAACTGCCTCCCACAGCCCTGCCAGGTTTATCATTCTTCATGAGATCAAGACTTGACAGTGTTTTAGGGCACACAGGTTCATGCTGGGTGGGCACTAGCTCCTCCTGGCTGGTTTTGGCCCCAACTCTTTTCCTAATGGGAGCTGGGAACTGCTGGACTGGGGGTGCTGGGAGCTGGGCTCGAGGTGGAGGCTCAGGGTCAGAGCCTGGCTTCTATTTCCTTGCATGGGGCCTGGTTTCAGGGTTCTTCTTGTTTGGAGCAGGCGGGCTGGGACTGGAGCACAAAGTCTTCAGGATGAGGAACTGGTGTGTTTCCTGAACCAGGATCTGTGAGCAGGCAGGTACTAGGGGAGGGTGGCAGGGAGAGGAAGGGGAGGAAGGAAGAGGAAGGAGGGAAGAGGAGGAGGATGAGGAGAACACAGTGATGGGGAAGGGAGGAGGGGGAGGAGGAAGAGGAGGAGGAAGAAGAGGCAGAGAGACATGGGCAGTTCTGCAGCAGGAAGTCAAAGTGATTGGGAGATGGGGTCTCATTCTAGGGTTTGAACTGTCTACTTGGAGGGAGGAACACTGTAGCTTGGATGATCCCAAACAGTGGGGAATCCGAAAGTCAATTATATGTGGATTTGAAGGAATCACATGATTATATTTTCTGCAGGTTGGCCTTCCTAATTATGATTAATTAAGCTAATGCTGGGCTTAGTTTGCCCTCCGAGGGCTACCAGGTGACACCAGATGTGGGAATCGCTCCCCAGCTGACAGAACCTGGTCGTGGCGGGTTTTCCAAGCAGCCGAGGGCCCACACTGTGGGGGCAGCTCCCTCTGTTGCTGGGGGAAAGGAGCCTGGTTGGCTCTTCTCTGCTCCTCTGCCATGAAATGGCTGCTCTAGCTGCCTTCAGGCGACCACAGGCAACCAGGCCATCAGCCCAGTGCCCAAGGTGCCCAGTCTTGCAAGGTGCCCAAGTCAGATGTTCAGTTCTGTAGTTCAGGCCTCCGAACCAGGAAATTGTATTTGCTAGCTGCAAATGAACTGCTGTCCCACGGGGCCCTTCCTGAGCCCTGCAAGGATAACAGCAGCACAGTTACCCACTTAGAAGCTCCCTTCAGAGACAAGCACTCT
The DNA here is from genome assembly GCF_000951035.1 of Colobus angolensis palliatus. Lineage (NCBI taxonomy): Eukaryota > Metazoa > Chordata > Mammalia > Primates > Cercopithecidae > Colobus > Colobus angolensis. The sequence continues at coordinate 994,154 of NW_012117666.1, forward strand.
GTGTGCCTCAGCGGGTGCCTGCCCACATGCGGCCTCTGCCGGGGAAGTGGCATCTGATTTCCTTGCGTCAGCTGCGCACACAGCATCTGGGAAGAGGAGGTGGCCGAGCACGGGAAACTTCCCATGCTGTTCTTCTTGGTGGGCAGGGAATAGAACTGGTCTGTCCATAGACATCACAGAGAGGTTGTCTGTTGGTGGGAGCTGGAGAGATGTCTGAGGGCTCCCAAGGTGATGTCTGGGTCATCAGGGGTGGGAGGTGACCTGACACCACCTCTTGTCCGGTGGGAGCGCTGGCTTCAGGTTGGATTCTGTTATTTGCAGGGCCTCACCTGGGGGCTGCAGTGGTGAGTTGCCATGATCCCTGAGCTCAAGTGAGGGTGCACTTCCGACTTTTCCAGAGAAAGGGAAGGAAACTGTAGCCCCCACTCCCTTCCCCATGGCAGGGATCTGAGCTGGCCTTCCCCATGGACAGCTCCTCCAGGCTGCAGTCAAGGCAGAGAACACAGTGTCTCCGACGACTGCCGGAAGTTGGTGGCCAAATGGTGATGGTTCTGAGTAGTGATGGATTAACACGTTGCTCCAATTTCTCGGTCAGTTTCTTGTGTTCTGGGCCATGTCTCCATGGACAGAGGTGAGACGCCCCACCACAGCTTCCTGTCTCTCTCAGCCAAATTGTCCCTTTGATGCTGGGCCAGGATTTAATATACAGCCAAGGGACTGGAACAGAAATTCTGCTCAATGATTTGTGCTGTGATCACACAGGGGTGGCCCCTGTGTGCAGATGGCTTCCTGAGGGTCTCGGGTATCAGCTCAGGCAGCTCGGAGCCTCGGGCCCAGCCTGGCCTGGGTCTTGTCCTGGGAGTCCCTGGCTGTGCTGGGAACAGGGGACCCTCCTTCCCCTGGTACATTCATCTCACATCAAGGAATTTCCATCTCCCTTGCTTGAAAATCAATTACTGAACTAAATTGCTCATGGACGCACTGGCATATAATTGTGCCACGCTGGGCCCGTGGTTATCCTATGGAGTCTGGGCCAAATTATGAATGACATCAGCTCCCCAGAGGGGCTTCGCTTCGAACCAGGCCTTGGCCAGACAAACTTCTTCCAGAAAGAGTGCAGGGGAGTAGCTCGGGGCAGTGGACCAGGGCGGACGCTGGACGGTGGCCTCTACTGAGTGGGGGTGTCCATGGGGACCCCAGAGACCAGGGGGCGGGCAGAGCATGTGAGTGTCCCAGCTGGGCTAGTGCAGCTGCGGCTGGCTCATGGGTGCCCTGACAGACGCTCTGGTCACAGGTCAGGATCTCGGCAGAGCCTCAAGGCAGGAGTTAGTTCTCCAGGAGGAGGAAAGGGAGGAAAGGAGGAAATCAGAGAAAAAGAAGAGGGATGAGGAGAGAGAGGGGAAATTGGGTGGGGGAGAGAGAGAAGAAGGGAGAGGAAGACGGAGAGAGGGGGAGAAAGAGAGAGAAGAAAAGAGAGGGAGAAGGAAGGGGGAGAAAGAGGGAGGAAGGGGAGAGAGGGAGAAGGAGAGAGAGAGAGATGGAGATGGAGGAGAAGGAGAGCAGGAGAGAGGGAGAAGGAAGGGGGAGAAAGAGGGAGGAAGGGGAGAGAGGGAGAAGGAGAGAGAGAGAGATGGAGATGGAGGAGAAGGAGAGCAGGAGAGAGGGGGAGAAGGGGAAAGAAACAGAGAGAGAGGGAGAAGAAGAGAGAGGGAAAGAGAGGGAGAAGGAAGGGGCAGAAAGAGGGAGAAGGGGAAGAGAAAGAAGACAGAGAGGGAGAAATAGGGGAGAGAGGGAGATAGGGGAGAAGGAGAGAGCAGGAGAGATGGGGGAAAGCGTGAAACAGAGAGAGAGGGAGGAGAGGGAGAGAGTGACAGGGACAGAGCAAGAGAGAGAGAGGAGGCAAGTGAGGGAGAGAGAGAAACAGAGTCAGAAAGAGAGACAGAGCGCGAGCAGGAGAGACGTGGGCGCATGGGTGGAGATGGGTGGGGCTCTCTCAGGTTGGCCACTGGTCTCTGAAGAGAGATTGATTGATAAATTACCCAGGAAAGCAGGCCAATGAGAAGGCTTTTGAATTTTTACTTTATTTTATGTATTTATTTTTGAGACAGGGTCTCACTCTGTTGCTCAGGCTGGAGTGCAGTGGTGTGTGCAGAGGATCACTGTAGGCTTGACCTTTGTGGGCTCAGGCGATTCTCCCGCCTCAGCCTCCCAAGTAGCTGGGACTACAGGCATGCACCACCACACTCAGCTAATGTTTGTGTTTTTTGCAGAGACGGGGTTCACCATGTTGCCCAGGTGGCTCTCAAACTCCCGGGCTCAAGTGATCCACCCGCCTCAGCCCCCAAAGTGCTGGGATTGCAGATGTAAGCCACTGTGCCTGGCTCCTCCCCTTATTTTTAAAGTCAGGAAGTCAATATAGAGGGCTCTTTAAAATCACAAAGAAAAAAGAAAAATACCCATTTTATTGATTTACTGGCTGAATCATTTTCCTCTGGAATCTTTTTTTTTTGGATAGTGTCTCACTCTTGTCACCCAGGCTGGAGTGCAGTGGCGCAATCTCGGCTTACTGCAACCTCCGCCTCCTGGGTTCAAGCAATTCCCCTGCCTCAGCCTCCCAAGTAGCTGGGACTACAGGTGTGTATCACCACGTCCGCCTAATTTTTTTGCATTTTAGTAGAGACGGGGTTTCACTATGTTGGCCAGGATGGTCTCGATCTCCTGACCTCATGATCCGCCTGCCTCGGCCTCCCAAAGTGCTGGGATTACAGGCTTGAGCCACCGCGCCCGGCCTCCTCTGGAATCTTTACTGAGCCCTGCCATGGTGGGGACTGTTGTCAGCACTGGGTATGACACCTCCTGGGAGCCCTCAGCTGGGCAGGAGCCTGGGGGGTCAGAAAGGATCAAGGTTTGGAATCGAGCGCCACAGCTGGTGCCTGGGTGGGAAGCCCGCCTCGCTGGACAGGTCGGGACGGTGTTTCCCAGACTGCAGATGAGAGGGAGCCAGCCCTGTCATGGGGTGGGGAGAAGTGTTCCAGACAGGGGAACAGCACCTGCGGGCACCTCAAGAGCTTAGACACGCAGGGATGGTGCCCAAACCTAGACTCTGAAATGGCCAGCGAGGCTGCAGAGAAGGGTCAAGCTCGAGTCAAGAGAAACTCACAGTGAGACGTTGAGCCCGGAGGCTGCTTTTCATTAAATTGGCAGTGAACAAATAATGTCACACAGATATTACCAGGATGCTGGAGAGCGGGGAGTTCTGAAGATGGCAGGTGGGGTGAACATGGTGCAATCTCCCCTGCAGCTGGTGAGCAGCAGGCATCGAAAGCTACCTGGCATCCTCACTCTGGACCCAGCACCTCTACTGCCAGGAATGTTTGTTATGAGAAATCCTCGACGATGTGCACCGCAACTCAAGGGTGCTCCCTGCAGCATTGGAAACTGCGGCCAATCACCTTGTCACCTTGTTTAAGTGAATGGCAGTATTTTTTATCAGGTGATATTATGAAATGTTCAAACTATTTTCAGAATGTATTAAGTGAACAAGTAGGTTATGGGTTCAATAAGATCCCAGGGTTTTTTGTTTGTTTGTTTGTTTTTTGTTTTTGTTTTTGTTTTGTGCATTTTCTCCTAGGACCAAAGGCTGGGAGGATAAACAGCGGCACCCCAGCGGTAGGTATGGCTTGGTGGTAAAATTATGGGAAATTTGGATTTCTCTCTGGTTTCTTTCAGTGTTATTTTGGTGATTAAGAGCTGGGCATGGTAGCTCACTCCTGTAATCCCAGCACTTTGGAAGGCCGAGGTGGGTGGATCACTCGAGGTCAGGAGTTTGAGACCAGCCTGGGCAACATGGCAAAACCCTGTCTGTACGAAAAATATGAAAATTAGCTGGGCATGCTGACTCGCGCCTGTAATCCCAGCTACTTGAGAGGCTGAGGCAGGAATATCCCTTGAGCCAGGGAGGTGGAGGCTCCGGTGAGCTGAGATCGTGCCACTGCACTCCAGCCTGGGTGACAGAGTGAGACCTTGTCTCAAAAAAAAAAAAAAAAAAAAAAAAAAAAAAAATCAATAAGGATACACATTTAGAAGTATGTTTGTTCTCAGGCCCGCTTCATCTCTTCCCAATGATTATTTAATCCCTGCCCTCCAACACTAACTCAAGACCTCTCAAGTTCATTTCCCGTGTGGTCGCTGGCCTCATCTTTTTAACACACAGTGTGAAAATGGCCCACGCCACAAACACTGCCGCTCACTTCCCGCTGCCCTCAGGGGCACCCCTGCTCTGCAGAACCTGGTATTTAGTGCCCGTCACTACCCTACCTCCTTTTCAGCTGTTTTCTGGCAGGTTCTCTATGATCTAGTCCTCAACCTCAGCCCTCCTAAAGACCTCTTGCTCTTTTATGCACCCCCATGTTTGTCCATTCTGCTGCTTTCTGGAATGTTAAGCTTCATATCTTTCTTCTTGGGAACACCTACTCATCCTTCAAAACCCTTTTCAAATTCCCCTACTGTAAGAATATCCTTTCTGGTTTAAGCCCTAGGGCTCTCAGGATGTAGTCCCAAACTCTTTGCATGATTCGCCCTGTCCTCATCTCTCACCCTCCTACCCCTTCCTCGTCAGCCCCCATCCAGCTCTGTTCTGTACGCTGAACTTCTCTGACAGGTGCCCAGCGCACCATGCCTCCTGTACAGGCTGTTCCTCCCTGCCTGGAGTCCTCCTCTCTCCCTACCCCATGGACTCCCCAGGCACCTCCTTGCCGCCTAACTCCTACCCTTAAGTTTTAGCCTAAGGATCCTGCCCCTGGGAAGCCTCCCCTGAATTCCCGCTTGGCCTAGGGGTCTCTCGCCTGGTTCCTGCAACCACCCCCATCCTGCTGTGTTTACCATGTGGGACTACAGACTTCTGTTGACTTGTCTGTTTCTCCACCAGAGTCCAGGTGAGCTCTGAGGGCCACAGCTGTCCTTGGATGGGGATGTAGAGGATGAGGATGATGAAGACTGGCTTGCATGGCCCAGGCTCCCTCTGAACCCCTGAAGGCGTTTGTACTGGCCCCCTGTCGCTCTCCCTGCACCCCACTGAGGCACTGATGATTCTCTCTCCCGCTGGACAGTGCTTGCTCACGGTCAGGGACCCACCTCATTTGACTTCACCCAAGAAATGAGACGGAAAGTCCACACCCAGCTTGATACCAGTCCAGGCACCCGAGTGCCTGCCACCAGAAGCTCCCAGTTCACAAAAGGCTGCAGGGATGGTGCCCACAGCAAGGCTGCACACCCCTGGCTTCCTAGCCAGGCACAGGAGGGGACAAGGTGCAGAGGGAAGGATTGGCGCTGAGTCTCCAGGCTGCAGTGTGGATGCAGCAGCCGCAGCCCTGGGGGCAGGGGTTTCGGTGAGTGCAGCCTGCCCTCCGCCGTGCCTGTCCGGCCTGAAAGCGCACCTGGAGCTGGGGCTGATCCAGAGCTCCTCATTTGCAAAAGGGCTTTTTTTTCCAGCAGGACCTGGAGACTCAGGGATGGCATCATGCCCTTGGAAGCCGTGAATATACACCTTGAAATATCTGGAAGGTCCGGGAAGATCCCAGCTGAGCCCTCTGCCAGTGTTTGCTGGGGAAGGAGCCTGGTTTGCAGTCTGATGGCCCCAGCTGCTGCTGGTCTCATCTCACTCTGTGGCCTTGGGCAAAATGACCATCATCTCCAACCTCAGCATCCTCTCCCGTGGAGGGGGCAAATGACCACACCCAAAGGTGATTCTCTCTGTGTTGTTCTCTCTCAACTTTATTTATTTATTTTTTATTTTTTATTTTTGAGATGGAGTCTCACTCTGTCACCCAGGCTGGAGTGCAGTAGCACAATCTTGGCTCACTGCAGTCTGTGTCTCCTGGGTTCAAGCGATCCTCCTGCCTCAGCCTCCCGAATAGCTGGGACTACAGGCTTGTGCCATCACACCCAGCTAATTTTTTTTGTTTTTTGTATTTTTAGTAGAGATGGGGTTTCACCTTGTTAGCCAGGATGGTCTCGATCTCCTGACCTCAAGATCCACCCACCTTGGCCTCCCGAAGTGCTGGGATCACAGGCGTGAGCCACCACGCCCAATTTCTCTCTCAACTTTCAACACCACTCCAATCCCAGCCCGAGGAAAGGCAGGGCTGACAAGTGCGGCAGGACCGTGTGCTCAGCAGGCTTTCCACTCACCCCGGGAGTGCACGATGGTGCCTTGCTCACTCGAACAATTCAAAGATGAAGCCAGTTGGAAGTAATTGTTTAGATTAAACTCCATTACCCTTAATAAATAATTAACCTGTCAGATGTACGGCACTTACCAAGGAGCCTGCTCTTCTGCTCAGAATGAATGTGCTCGAAACCAAGGTTTACCATGCAGTTCCAGGCAGCTTCCCCACACCACCAATGACATTCAGACAGACGAGGCTTCCTGGAGGCGGGATGTGTGCTTGCAGGTAGAGCTGACCTCATCTGGCTGTTGTTTCTGAGCAGGTTCGAAGTGGCAGAAGGGAGAGGCTTCCCTGGTGGTGGCCAAAAGACCTTTGCCAGGAGCAGGGAGTCCCTTCCCCTTCATCACACCGGCTGCAGGAGCTCTTGGTCCAGCTGCCAGATCTCTGTGGCTCAGAGGGTAGAGCGCAGAGGTGAAGGACTAAGCACCCCCCAGCCCACCCTCTCCATGCCCGATGAGCTCTCTGTGCTCTTATAACTCGGTAATGCTGGACAGCTGCCCAGACACACGCAGATACTGAAGCTGTCCCGTGGGCTTCCTTAGCAGAGGTGGGATTTGGCTTGTAGGTGACCTATGCCGGGAGTCTGTCCCGAGAGTGAGGTGAGCTGTCCAGAGTCATAGTGCCCACCATGGCCTTGATGGCAGGTGGTCTCCCACCCAGTGCCACTGCTGGCCTGCTGCCTGCCTCACCAAACCCAGGTCATCACCAGTGACTCGGCCTGGTGGCTGGGATGGTTCGGGGAGGGAAGTGGCACCGTGTGTATGAGGCAAAGAGCAAAGGTTCGGTGAAAAAGTGGAGGCTGACCCGAACCTCTCCCCAACCCATGGAGGTAGTGTCTCAGGAATGGCTGCTGGCAATTGCCGGGCCCTTGGCCAGGCCAGAGAAGCCAGCTGGCTGGACCCCAGCTTCTGTGGGTAACTCCCTCAGAGCCAGGGGAAATTGTTCCAGGTCCTGACCCAGAGCATGGTGGAGCCGGTGGTCAGCCCTGCCCCCTCTCTCTCTCCCTGTCCCCCACTGTGTACAAACAACACCCACGACAGGTGTGGTCTGCACGTCTGTGTACCCCCAAAGCTCACAGGTTGAAATCCTAACCCTCAGGGTGATGGGATTAGGAGGTGGGGACTTTGGGGAGTGATGAGGCTGTAGGGACGGAGCCTCATGAATGGAATGAATGCCCTTATAAGAAGAAGCCCTAGAGGGCTGCCTGGCCCCTTCCACCAGCGAGGACACAGTGAGCAGGCGCCATCTGCAAGTCAGGATGGGAGTGACACGGTTTGGCTCTGTGTCCCCACTCAAATCTCGTCTCAAATTGTCATGTGTTGAGGAAGGTGCCTGGTGGAAGGTGATTGGAGCATGGGGGTGGTTCCTCCATGCTTTCTCATGATAGTGAGTGAGTTCCCAGGAGATCTGATTGTTTAAAAGTGTGGCACTTCCCGATTTGCTGTCTCTCTCCTGCCACCATATAAGACGTACCTTGCTTCCCCTTCACCTTCCATCATGACTGTAAGTTTCCTGAGGCCTCCCTAGCCGTGCAGAACTGTGAGTCAATTAAACTTCTTTCCTTTATAAATTCCCTTATCTTTATAGCAGTGTGAGAATGGACTAATACAGGGGCCCCTCACTAGGAGCTGAATCTGCCAGCAGCTTGATCTTGGACTTCCAGCCTCCAGACTGTGAGAAATAAATGTCCATTGTTTAAGAGCCTCCCCGTCCGTGGTGTTCCCCCACAGCAGCTTGAATGGACTGAAAGGGCAGGGGTGGTGGGGGCTCGTTTTACCTCTGAGGGTCAGGACAGGCCAAAATTGTCCCATGGCCCTGCCAGGCAGGACATCTCTCTTCCCTGCATCCGGACCCACAGGCCTGTCAGCCCTGGTGCACGTGTTGGGGGCACAGAGATCTCTTCAGGAGGGGACACCCCATGTTCCCAGGAAAGCAGAAGGAGGCACCTGCATCTTGCTAGGCAAGTATCCTGCTCAGGGATTTGCTTGTCAGAAACACTTCAGGTTAGTACCTGTCAGTGCTTGAGGGGCTGATGGTGATTTGCATGTGTAGATGAGACAGTGCCATACTAAGTAATTTCACACACATCACTTCATTTGAATTTCACGACTCCTTGGCATGAGAACAACAATGATTATTTAGAGATTAGAGTATTTAATAACAGCAGCAATGAGATGGCAATGACGGTGAGGGTGATGGTGTGTCATGATGAACTGCGTGGATGCCCTGTGCCAGGGGCACTATTGTCTGCACCTTGGAGGCAAATGACCGAAGTCAAGAGAGGAGAGGGCCTGCCCAGGATCTCAGGGCCCAGGGCTGCCGTCCCACTGTCTTCATGGTGCAGGGGCAGCCCTCGTCGGTTCTCACCATGACGAGCAGGCTGTAAAGATAGGGCACCCCTGGACCCTGACAGCCCAGCCCTGCAGGGGCCGCCCTCGCCGGCTCCCCTCCTACCAGGACAGGTGCACTGGGCAGGGAGGCGCTCACTCCTACCTTCCACCAGCAGAAACAAACAAAGCAGCAGGCGAATGATGTGTGGCCCGCTCTGCGTAAATTAGGCGCATACCGTAGCTGCCTGGGCTTCTATGCTGCAGCATTTGCAAGGCAATTAGCTTGAAAATTGAATTGATGTGCATTGATTTTTTAAATAAAGTTATTGTAATATATTCACTCGTTAGAATCTGAAGCTGAAAATAGACATTGTGTTTCTGATGACAGGCCCGTCCTTATAAATCACCGGGGACGGTAGAAACAACTCCTCATTCCACATCATCATTTCCTATTAGAACCGACATGCCCATCTCGGGCGATTTTTCATCTCCTGTGTGAGGGCTGGACACATTCCAGTCCCCTCGAGGCTCTTCTGAAGAAGACGAGGCTGTGGGTGATCGGCCTGGGAGGTAGGGCCTGGAGATGGGGAAGTTGTCGGCGGTCGCAGCCAGTCCCTCCTGGCTCTTGGGGCCAAGCCGTTGGGTTCTACACCCTGGGTGGGGTCGGAGCACAGTCAAGATGGGAGGGGAGAAAGGTGATGTTCTGAGGCCCCATGGAGTGGGGACACCCAGACATGTGTCTCGATCCCAGAACCACAGATACTGGAAAGATCAGAGAGCTCCCAAACTAGCTAGATGCTGTAGCCTGGAGGGCCTCGGCAGCCTCCCAGGAGGGCATCGCTGGGCCGGCTGTTGCAGTGTCCGCTCCGCTCTGCCTTCAGGCAATCCTGCTGGGTGGAAATGCCTTCCGCATATGGAGCCACAGTTTAGGTGTCCCTTTCTGCTTTTCAGTGGGGACATGGGGAAGCCAAAGATTCTTCTAGAATCACCCACTTGGTGCCAAGCCCACACGGGTGTCCTCCTGCTCCAGCCTGTTTTGTAGCGCCCTGGGGGTTTCTGCGGAAGCGCGGCCTTCTCCGGCAAGTCCGAGGCTCCAGGCAGGTGACTGTTCTGTCCTGGGGTGGAACCGCCACCGCCTGCCTGGACAGTGGAGGGACTCGCCGAGAAGGTGTGGGTCTGAATTTGGAGGCACCCAGCAAGTTCCTGTGTGTCACGCCCAGGCAGCCGTTGGGCCTGACTGACCTCTCTGAGGGAACCTGGGGGCCGGTGGGGAGGAAAGTTCTGGACTAAGGAACCCAACACTCACCAGGGTCCTACCCCCGAAGCTTCAGAGATTTGATGCTGCAGAACAGAGCACAAAGCCGGTCGGTGAGCCCTCTTCTGTGGAGAGATACTCCGAGGTCATCAGGCATCCCCAAGTGGTTGTTGTCCCCAGCTAAGAACCCATTTGACAGGGGTGTGGCCTGGCTCAGTTTCCCCAGATGCAGCACTAGTGGTGAAGTTTTGCCAAACAAAATTTGTTAAACTTCACTTTCAGGGTGTACTGGGGGTGAGTGTGGAGGGAGGAGGGGAGGAGCAGGTTGTGGTCCTCTGTGTCTGTGCCACCTTGGCTCATTGCTCCCCAGCACTGACAGCCCCTAACCCCATTGTCTGATCTGGCCCGGGCTTCTGAGCCAGGGGGTGCCCCTCACCTTCACGCTGGGACTCACGCCGCCCACCTGCTGACCCCTTCGTGGCCTCCAGGCCCCTCCCACATGTGGTCGTGGGTGGTGAGGAGGGGTCCCTGGCTGTAGTCATGGTTCGAGGCCTCTCTCCCCCGGATGGTACTGTTCTGGGGCAGTCACCACCTGCTCTGCTTAGAGGCTGGTAGGAAGAAGAGCTGGTGGGGCTGAGGGGAGGCTGGCCCTGTCTTTTTGCCTCAGAGCTGGGCAGCAGCTCCCACATGAGTGTTTTGGGGAAATGCTGGTCCCTTGCAGAGAAGCACTCATCACTCAGGGCTGGTTTCTGGACCCAGGGGCCTTGGGCGGGGGGCCAGGGGCCTGGTGATGGAGCCAAGCAGCTCCTGGAGACCTCAAAATGTCCCTGGGGAAGTGTCAAGTGGGCCGGGAGCAAGTGACCAAGGTGGTCTTGGTCTAGGATGGAGACCTGCGTCGCAGCTCTGTGGATGTGGGGTTCAGGGTGCCCCACCCTTCTAAACCTCTCAGGTTCAAGTGCATCGTCAGGCATGGGGTAACAGCTCCAAGGCTGAGCAGCTGCCCTTACCAAATCTCCCTCCCTGTGCTTTGAGACGATAGCAATGTCCCAGGAGAGTCCCCATCCTCAGCACCAGGGCTGCCCATGTCCAGGGAGCCTGGGGGCGTGGGCCAGGGTCTGCTAACGGGGCCACCAAAGCCCTACCCTTGTCAAGACCCCAACCCTGGTGGAACATGACACGCGCTAACACCCAGGCAGCCCATGCTACCTCCCGCTCAGCTCTGGAGCCTCTCACGTCACAGACTTGGCACTTGAGAATAAGATGAAAATAAAAGCCGGCCGCTTGCTGGGTAGAGAAGGGAAGGGTGAAATCAGAGATGGGGATGGGCGCTCCAGCACCCTCAGACCACCGCCAGGCCCTGCAAGCCATCTCTTCCTCTCTTTCCTGTTTCCTTTTCAGATCAAAGCCCTTCCTGGGAGAGAGAATCAGCTGAAGAAGAAAGTTGAAAAAGGAAAGGGGGAGGTGGGAGAGGGGTGGAGGCTGCGGTAAGCACCTTCCGAGCACAGAGGCTGCTGGCGAAGG